>NC_086455.1:89092839-89405964 GCF_028390025.1 Pseudophryne corroboree
GGGGATTATACCAAAGCTCCCAAACGGGCGGGAGAGTGCTGATGACTCTGCAGCACCGAATGAGCAAACACAAGGTCCCCCTCAGCCAAGGTATCAAACTTGTAAAACTTTGCAAAAGTGTTTGAACCTGACCAAGTAGCCGCTCGGCACAGCTGTAGTGCCGAGACCCCTCGGGCAGCCGCCCAAGAAGAGCCCACCTTCCTAGTGGAATGGGCCTTAACTGATTTTGGCAGCGGCAATCCAGCCGCAGAATGAGCCTGCTGAATCGTGTTACAGATCCAGCGAGCAATAGTTTGCTTTGAAGCAGGCGCACCAAGCTTGTTGGAAGCATACAGGATAAACAAAGAGTCTGTTTTCCTGACTCTAGCCGTTCTGGCTACATAAACCTTCAAAGCCCTGACCACATCAAGCAACTCGGAATCCTCCAAGTCAGAAGCAGCCACAGGCACCACAATAGGTTGGTTTATATGAAAAGATGAAACCACTTTCAGCAGGAATTGTGGACGGGTCCGCAACTCTGCTCTATCCGCATGGTTCAAACCAGTGGGATTTCAGGAAACTCAACACCACGTTAAGATCCCAAGGTGCCACTGGAGGCACAAAAGGGGCTGAATATGCAGCACTCCCTTCACAAACGTCTGAACTTCAGGTAGAGAAGTCAACTCCTTTTGAAAGAAAATGGATAGGGCCGAAATCTGGACCTTAATGGAACCCAATTTTAGGCCCAAAGTCACTCCTGACTGTAGGAAGTGAAGGAAACGGCCCAGCTGGAATTCCTCCGTAGGGGCATTCCTGGCCTCACACCAAGCAACATATTTTCACCATAACGGTGATAATGTTGAGCTGTCACGTCCTTCCTAGCCTTTATCAGCATAGGAATGACCTCATCCGGAATGCCTTTCTCCGCTAGGATCCGGCGTTCAACCGCCTGCCGTCATTCGCAGCCGCGGTAAGTCTTGGAGAAGACAGGGCCCTTGTTGCAACAAGTCCTGTCTTAGAGGAAGAGGCCACGGGTCCTCTGTGAGCATTTCTTGCAGATCTGGATACCAAGTCCTTCGTGGCCAATCTGGAACAATGAGTATTGGGGGTCATTCCGAGTTGTTCGCTCGTTATTTTTTTGTCGCAACGGAGCGAATAGTCGCTAATGCGCATGCGCAATGTCCGCAGTGCGACTGCGCCAAGTAAATTTGCTATGCAGTTGGGGGCGTGGCTTGGCACAGCATGGAGTAGGAGCATAGCTTTTAAGCTCCCGCACAAACTCCTACATTAATCCGTTTTAGCCCGATGCTATCTACATAAAAAGTGACTCTACTTCAGCCCTAACTGCTGGTGCCTCGCTGGAAATACCTGCCGGTCCCCTCGGACCAATATAACAGCCGTTTGACGGAGGATACTGCGGGTGCTGTCTCGGAGCTGCTCGCGGCGGCCATCTTGCCAGCGTGGAGCGAGACACCTGCCAGACACTCTGCCGTCCGCTCCCCGGCCGCGTACCTCCTGTTTACCGCCGCGGTGCCTGGACGTCCTACGGCTGCCCCCCCGCTTCTCGCTCTCCTGACACAGGGAATCCGCGGCGCTTCCGGGTCGGCGCTCTCCGGGGCCGACGCTGATCCCGGGCAGCGTCCCACGTGCTGCACCCTGGAGGGAGGCCTTCTTCACCGCTGCGGGGAGACACGGCGCGGCCTGCACTACAACCTGCTTTCCACAAGCCACCGCAGGAGAACACTACAGGCTAAGCGGCAGATCATCAGCTCCTGTGGCTCACGGTAAATACACCCTCCCTGCGGTGCTCCCTGCAATACTCTCCTACCTGGACAATACTCCCCTCTGGAAGCTAGACAGGATATACCATTCCGACTTCCACATTTCTATGCATATATCTACCTGCCCATTCCTGCATTAAATCCTTGCCTGGATAGTACACCTACTGGGAGCAGTACAGGGCACTACACCCCAGTTTGCACACGCTTACGCCTATACATCTCTGCCTAAATACAACGTGCTGACATCTCTATATAAAACACCGACCTCCCTGACCCCCCTACCCGCTGCACGTGAAAGCTGTGCTCATCACACAGATCCTGTGTTTGGGCCACTTGGGAGTGTGCCGCTACGGCTCAATTTCCATACTCCTCCACACTTGTAATCCTACTCTACACGCCTCCTGTGCAATATACTGGATATTACAATGGGGAAGACAGGTGCAGCCGCGAAACTACAAAAATATGCGAGGGAATCCTCCTCCTCCCAATCCACTTCCAACGCGGCTCGTAACCCTCAATCTCCGCACTCTGAAGGCGAGGACCCGGCCTTGAATGACTCGACGCACTCTACGCAGCAAATAATACAGGCTATTGCTGCCTCAGAGCAACGAGTCTCTGATAAAATTGAACGTGTTCAGATAGATGTTTCTTTACTCCGTCAGGATCTCCAAAAGATTCGTGAAAGAGTGAGTGAGACTGAGCACCGCATCTCGGACCTGGAGGACACCACCTATCCACTTAAAACTATGGTGGACGATCTTTCTACACAACTATCATCGGCTCACGCTAAGCTATCCGATATAGAAGGCAGGCTCCGCCGGAACAATGTCCGCTTGGTTGGGCTGCCTGAGAGGGCGGAGGGAACAGCCCCGGAGAAATTCTTTGAAGACTGGCTGATTAAGATGTTTACACGTGAAGCCTTCAGCCCACAATTCGCGGTAGAACGAGCACATCGTCTTCCGTCTCGTCCTCCTCCACCAGGCGCTCCTGCTCGAACGTTCATTGCTCGTCTTCTTCACTTTAAAGACAGAGACACTATACTTCGTCTGGCTCGTCTCCAGGGCCCGCTGATGTTCGACAATCACACGATCTCAATTTTCCCAGACTTTGCCATTGAAGTCCAGAAATCCCGTGCCCAATTCGCTCTTGTCAAACGCAAACTCCGGGACCGGAATATCCAATACTCGATGTTGTTTCCGGCTCGTCTGAGGGTTATATACAACGACGCCACGCACTTTTTCTCAAACCCGAAAGATGTGGAATCCTGGCTGGAACACAGACCTTCAGCTCCTGAATGAACTCGTATTGGTCATATGTAGTTGGCGTGGGTAACTATTATAGCGAAAACCGTATGGTTTCTATTGTCTCTACCCCTATGGGCTGATGCATGCCACTTACTTCTCTGGGGTTTTTTTTTTTTTTCCTCCTTTTTTAGCATCGGGCCACTACACCTGCTAAGCTCTATGTGCGGGAGTTCCCTGCTGTAGATAGCTTAGGGATCTAGTCCCACAGTTCTGTTCTCCTCAGCTGGTTTGTTCTGTACCCAGCTAGTTTAATTTAGTTTTGTTAGGGTATAGGTATGACACTAGGTTGCTTATTGGTCATACAGGGTGGGTGCGGGATGGGATGTTTTATTGTTATTGTTGTTGTTACTTTCCTTTTCTTTATTCTTTCCTCCCTTTTTTTTCTCTCTGCAACTGATCATGGTGCTCTAACGCTATGGAAATGTATGGTTTTTCAGATGTCACATATGGAGTGTGCTCGGCCTCGGCCTCCCAGTCCTGATCGGGTTTTCCAAGTTAGGAAGTATGGTTTTACTATGATACGATTCACTGGGTATCCTACCTCACACACTATACTTCTTCCGTCTCCCACGACTTATCTCCTTGTGCCCATGCAAAGCGCTCTACGATATGGGTTCTAACACAGACGTCACGGGGAGGGACACGATTAGACTGATGGGATGGAATGTCCGTGGTTTAAATGATAAAATTAAACGCTCACTTGTCCTGAAACAACTTCAAAAGTACAGAGTTGACATAGCATGCCTCTCTGAGACTCATCTGTATGGTAGTAAGGTCATGGCCATAAAGAGACCATGGGTTGGATGGGCCTACCACTCCACGTTCTCCTCCAGCGCCAGAGGGGTATCGATATTGGTTAAAAAATCGGTAAATTTTCACCTGGAGCATAGCAGCATTGACCCTCAGGGTCGTTATGTTTTTTTACGTGCCGTCATACATCATGCACTGTATCATATCATGGCTATATACATCCCCCCCCCCCCTATAACAGTGAAGTTCTACGTAAGGCAGCTGACTTTATAGCCCAGTCCCTTGACACACCGGTTATTAGTGTGGGTGACTTCAACAACGTCATGGACTTGTCTATTGACCGCTGGCGGGAGTCTCGCGACTCCACCTCCCTCCCCCCTGCCCCGACCCCTTTTGCAGGAATTGTTGCTGAACTTGGCTGGATGGATATCTGGAGAATGCGAAACCCTACTATAGCGCACTATTCCTGCCACTCCGCTACCCATAACACACTGTCACGGATAGACTTGTGCCTTATTTCCCCGACATTATCGCCTAGAATTTCTGAACTAACATATTTGTCTAGGGGTATATCGGACCACTCACCGGTTTTACTAAAGCTGTCTATGACGCACGATGGGGGCAGCAGTCAGTGGAAACTGCACCCATTTTGGTTGAATTTAATGGGAGAGGGCTCCGACCTTCTCTCGGACTGGAAAGTCTTCCTTGATTGCAACCCCCCAGACTCCTCCCCCACTGTCCGACATGATGCATACAAAGCATATATTAGAGGTACCTTTATTAAAAGAATAGCGGGCATCAAGTCGTTTAACAGGAGGGAGGAAGCGAGACTTGAACAGGCTTGCCGTGATTTGGAATCTGTATATATAGAATCACATTCCCGGTCGGATCGGGAGGCGTGGCTGCATGCACAGGGAGAGTGGGCCGATTACCTCTTTGATAAATCCAAGCGTAGGCTGCTGTTTTCCAGTCACAGGCAGTACTTTCAGGCAGAGCTGGGGGGCAGTTACCTGGCTTTCTTGGCCAGGGATGAAACCCACTCTCGCACTGTTCAATGTATTGCCGATGGGGATGGCAGTATCTGCTACTCGGGGAAAGACATAGCTGGGGTATTTAAACATTTTTATTCCAAACTATACTCGTCAGGAGTATCCCACTCCGACGAGCAACTGCACTCCTACCTCTCGCGGGTGAATTTTCCCAAATTATCGCGGGAGGCGCTTGAAGCACTTGAGGCTCCTTTCACCCTGGAGGAGGTGGAGTGCGCTGTGTCGTCACTCCCTTCTTCCAAGGCACCTGGTGGGGATGGACTCCCAGTGGAGATTTATAAAAAATTTAACTCCCACTTCAGTCCTTATTTATTAGATTTATTTAATACCTTGTTTGAAATTGGTGAACTCCCCCCGTCCATGTCTGAAGCCACTATTATAGTACTGCCCAAACCGGGGAAGGATCCCAAGGCTCCCGATTCCTACCGCCCTATTTCACTACTGTCCACAGATGTTAAAATTCTTGCAAAAATGCTTGCCATTCGACTGAACGCAGTCATCGGTTCTATTATACATCAGGACCAGACGGGCTTCATGCCGGGAAGGTCCACTATGCAAAACCTGCGGAAACTGTTCTATCACCTGCAGGGGGACGGCTTGCTGGGTTCGGGGGCAGTGGTGGTGTCTCTCGACGCCGCCAAGGCCTTCGACTCGGTTGAATGGTCCTACCTTTGGCAGGTGCTGCACGGGTTTGGCCTGGGCCCTATGTTCATCGGGTGGGTTCGATTACTGTATTCCTCTCCAGCAGCCCGTGTCTCTGTTAATGGGTATACCTCGTCCTCATTCTCTCTGGCCAGGGGCACACGACAGGGTTGCCCGTTGTCCCCGGCCCTGTTTGCATTGGCTATAGAACCACTGGCTTGTATGATACGGGACAACCCGAATATTCAGGGACTGGCAGCCGGCTCCACGGTGGATAAGATTTCACTGTATGCCGACGATATGTTGCTGTTCCTGAGGGACCCAGATATCTCTCTCCGGGCTATGCTCCACACAATTAATGAGTTTGGGGAATACTCTGGCTTATGTATAAACTGGGACAAGTCCTTTATTTTTCCCATTTCAGGACATATCCCGGAACGGATATGCACGTCACACTCACTGCAATGGACTCTGAAATTTAAATACTTGGGTTGTTTGGGTCACGGGGCCAGCATCAGAATATGCCAAGTGGAACATAGACCCTATCACAGCCCTTTTTAAAAGTAAGATCCACACATGGAAGGCACTACCACTGACAGTATTGGGACGCATCAATCTCTTTAAGATGTCCATCCAGCCTAAGTACCTATATGTCCTGCAACACTCCCCCATTTACCTCCCTAAAAAAATATTTGCTAGCATTGACAGTCTCATATCTTCCTTTATCTGGGGTCATAAACCGGCGAGGATAGCATTAAAAAAACTTTGTAGGACCAAACTCACTGGGGGGGCGAGCCTGCCTAATCTCAGGCTGTATTATATGGCAGCGCAGCTGGTGCACCTCTCCGGCTGGATCACAGGAGTGGGTGGCTCGACCCTACAGGGATATTTGACAGACTGGGTTGGACCCCCCTTCACCCCCCTCCTTTTCTTGCTTTCGGGAATGTCAGTGACGGGTCTTCCTCCTATCCTGCGACAGGCTCTGTTGGTCTGGAAGCAAGTACACAACCTCTATGACTGGGCCGACCTAGAAACAGATTCACCCTTATGGTTTAATAGTTCGTATATGGAACTTCAGAAGCTGTCAATAGACAATATTTGGATAAAAAGTGGGGTGATCTCCCTGGGACAACTATATGTGGATGGTTATCTTAAATCATTTGCGCAACTACAGGCTGAATTTGAGCTCCCAAACACAGCCCTATTTAGATACTTCCAATTAAGACATGCCATACAGACCCAGTTCAAAACGGCCCCCTCCATCTCCCCTTCTCCAGTTAAACTTATGCTGCAAAGCTTACCCTCCACAGGCAAAATTTCAACAATATATGCCTCACTAAACAATAGAACCCTACCTGCCTCTTTAGATCCGCTTAGGCTGAGCTGGGAAGAAGATATGGGCCCCCTGTCAGACGAACAATGGTTACAAATACTGGGCTCCGCCAGGTCTACCACTCCTTGCATTAGATATCAACAGGTGCATCTCTTTATCCTACACAGGGTTTATCTAACCCCTCTACTTCTCCAACGAGCTGGTTTAAGACCTGACACTTTATGCCCCAAATGTCGGATGGCAGATGCTGGTTTTTGGCATCTGTTATGGAATTGTCTGAAAGTCTATGAATTTTGGACTTGGGTTTGGTCTGACATATTAACTACTGACCCATCTCTTCCCCAAATTAACCCCAGAACCTGCCTCTTTGGGGTGGACCTGGAAGAAACCCACTCATTGCTCACATATCAGTATGTCCTGTGTCTGATCACGCTTGCCAAGGTCATCATTGCACGCTCCTGGTTTGCAGAGACCCCTCCCAGAGTATCGGAGTGGAGAGCCCTGGTAACCTTGGTCATAGGGCATGAAAGGCTAATGTACTTATCCCGCAACTCTGTGTCCAAGTTTCACCGTAAGTGGGATAGATGGACTCTGGTGCGGCCGAGTGCGGAATTGACGTAGCCCGGTGATAGGCAGAGATTGTAGACACACACAACCCTATACTTGTAAATGTGACCTCCCCTCTACTCACGTATACTAAGCAAGTAATGACGACAATGTCTTAAAGACCAGACCGAGCGTTCCGAGCACAATCCCCTCATTTCAAGCACCACAAGCCGTATGTTTTAATTTACAATGTAAATCAATGTAATACCTATTGACCAGCACAATGCACTGTATTGTAAGTTGTACGTTTTGACTTGTTGCCTTCTTCCTTTTCCTTTCTTTACCGCTTTTCTCTCTTTTATTACACTTATGTAACCAAATGAAAAAATTTCAATAAAAAATTTACTTGATTAAAAAAAAAAAAATTTGCTATGCAGTTAGGAATTTTACTCACGGCATTACGAGGTTTTTTCTTCGTTCTGGTGATCGTAATGTGATTGACAGGAAGTGGGTGTTTCTGGGCGGAAACTGGCCGTTTTATGGGTGTGTGCGAAAAAACGCTACCGTTTCTGGGAAAAACGCGGGAGTGGCTGGAGAAACGGAGGAGTGTCTGGGCGAACGCTGGGTGTGTTTGTGACGTCAAACCAGGAACGAAACTGACTGAACTGATCGCAGATGCCGAGTAAGTCTGGAGCTACTCAGAAACTGCTAAGAAGTGGCTATTCGCAATTCTGCTAATCATTCGTTCGCAATTTTGATAAGCTAAGATTCACTCCCAGTAGGCGGCGGCTTAGCGTGTGCAAAGCTGCTAAAAGCAGCTTGCGAGCGAACAACTCGGGATGACCACCATTGTTCTCACTCCTCTTTCCCTTATTATTTTCATCACCTTGGGTATGAGAGGAAGAGGAGGAAATACATAGACCGACTGGAACACCCACGGTGTCACCAAGGCGTCTACAGCTATCGCCTGAGGGTCTCATGACCTGGCGCAATACCTCTGTAGCTTTATTGTTGAGGCGGGATGCCATCATGTCCACCTGTGGCAGTACCCACCGACTTGCAGTCTGTGTGAAGACTTCCTGATGAAGTCTCTACTCTCTCGGGTGGAGGTCGTGTCTGCTGAGGAAGTCTGCTTCCCAGTTGTCCACTCCCGGGACGAACACTGCTGACAGTGCGCTTACGTGATTTTCCGCCCAGCGAAGAATTCTGGTGGCTTCCGCCATCGCTACCCTGCTCCTTGTGCCGCCTTGTCGGTTGACATGAGCCACTGCGGCGATGGTGTCTGACTGAATCAGAACCGGTTGGTCGCGAAGCAGGGTCTCCGCTTGACGTAGGGCGTTGTATACGGCCCTTAGTTCCAGGATGTTGATGTGAAGGCAAGTCTCCTGACTTGACCACAGACCTTGGAAATTTCTTCCCTGTGTGACTGCTCCCCATCCTCGGAGGCTTGCATCCGTGGTCACCAGGACCCAGTCCTGAATGCCGAATCTGCGGCCCTCGAGAAGGTGAGCACTCTGCAGCCACCACAGGAGAGACACCCTGGCCCTGGGGGATAGGGTGATTAACCGATGCATCTGAAGATGTGATCCGGACCACTTGTTCAGTAAGTCCCATTGAAAGGTCCTCGCATGGAACCTGCCGAAGGGAATGGCCTCGTATGATGTCACCATCCTTCCCAGGACTCGAGTGCAGTGATGCACTGACACCTGTTTTGGTTTTAATAGGTTCCTGACCAGTGTCATGAGCTCCTGAGCTCTCTCTATCGGGAGATAAACCCTTTTCTGGTCTGTGTCTAGAATCATGCCTAGGAAAGGCAGACGAGCCGTAGGAACCAACTGCGACTTTGGAATATTTAGAATCCAGCCGTGTTGCCGCTACACTTCCAGAGAAAGTGCTACGCTGATCAGCAACTGCTCTCTTGATCCCGCTTTTATGAGGAGATCGTCCAAGTATGGGATAATTGCGACCCCTTGCTTCCGCAGGAGTACCATCATTTCCGCCATTACCTTGGAAAATATTCTCGGTGCCGTGGAGAGACAAAACGGCAACGTCTGAAATTGGTAATGACAATCCTGTACCACAAATCTGAGGTACGCCTAATGAGGTGGATAAATGGGGACATGAAGGTATGCCTCCTTTATGTCCACAGACACCATAAAATCCCCCCCTTCCAGGCTTGCGACGACCGCTCTCAGCGATTCCATCTTGAACTTGAACCTTTTCAGGTATATGTTCAGGGATTTTAAATTCAATATGGGTCTGACTGAACCGTCCGGTTTCGGGACTACAACATGGTCGAATAATAACCCCCTCCTTGTTGAAGGAGGGGAACCTTGACCACCACCTGTTGAAGATACAATTTTGTGAATTGCAGTTAACACTATTTCCCTCTCGTGGGGGGAAGCCGGCAGGGCCGTCGGTGAGGGGGCATCTCCTCGAATTCCAGCTTGTATCCCTCAGACACAATATCTATTGCCCAGGGATCCAACAGGGAGTGAAACCACTTGTGGCTGAAATTTCGAAAAGACGTGCCCCCACCGGGCCTAACTCCGCCTGTGAAGCCCCAGCGACATGCGGTGGATTTTGTAGAGGCCGGGGAGGACTTCTGTTCCTGGGAACTAGCTGTGTTGTGCAGCTTCTTTCCTCCGCCCCTGCCTCTGGCAAGAAAGGACGCACCTCGGACTTTCTTGTTTCTTTGTGATCGAAAGGCTGTATTAGATAATGTCGTGCTTTCCTAGGCTGTGCAGGAATATAAGGCAAAAGATCAGAATTACCAGCTATAGCTGTGGAGACCAGGTCCGAGATCCCTTCTCCACACAATCCTCAGCCTTCCATATGCCTCTTAAGTCGGCATCACCTGTCCATTGCATATTCTACAGGACACGTCAAGCAGAAATCGACATAGCGTTGACTCTAGAACCCAGTAGACTAATGTCTCTTTGGGCATGTTTTATATATATATATCTAAGACAGCATCTTTAATATATATATCTATATATATACATATATATATATATATATATATATATATATATATATACATACTAGGGTCTCAATCTCTGCTGATAAGGTACCTGTCCACGCTGCTACAGCGCTATAAACCCATGCCGACACAATCGCCGGTCTGAGTAGTGTATCAGAATGTGCACGCTATCTGCAGGATCCCTGAGGAAAGCTGTTAAGTCAGCGCTACCTTTTGGGCAAACGTGACACCCTAGGGGAAGATTCCCATCGTATCCTGGCCCTAGTAGGGAAAGGATACTCCCTGAGAATTCTTTGTGGGAAACTGCAGTCTCTTGTCTGGAGATTCCCGCTCTTTTTCATCATGAGAGGAGGGAAATTTACCTCAGCTTTCTTCCCCTTAAACATGTGTACCCTTGTGTTAGGGACAGATGAGTCATCAGTGATATGCAAAACATTTTTTATTACAATAATCATATATTGAATACTGGCTGTAACTTTGCATTATCGTAGTCGACCCTGGAGTCAGACTCCGTGTCGATATCAGTGTCTATTATTTTGGATAGTGAGCATTGAGAGACTCTGAAGGTCTCTGCGACATAGGGACAGACATGGGTAGATTCCCTGTCTGTTCTCTAATCTTTTGTGCAATAAATTCACCTTAGCACTTAATTACACATATCCAAACAGGTGTCGGCGTTGTCGACGGAGACACCCCTCACACAAACATTTGCTCCATCTCCTCCTTAGGGGAGCCTTTTACCTCAGACATGTCGACACACACGTACCGACACACCACACACTCAGGGAATGCTCATCTGAAGACAATTCCCCCACAAGGCCCTTTGGAGAGACAGAGAGAGAGTATGCCAGCACACACCCCAGCGCTATTAACCCAGGAATAACACAGTAACTTAATGTTAACCCAGTAGCTGCTGTTTATATTGATTTTTGCGCCTAATTATGTGGCCCCCCCCCTCTCTTTTTACCCTCTTCTACCGTTTATCTGCAGGGGAGAGGCTGGGGAGCTTCCTCTCAGCGGTGCTGTGGAGAAAAAACATGGCGCTGGTGAGTGCTGAGGAAGAAGCCTCGCCCCCTCGACGGCGGGCTTCTGTCCCGCTTAAATATACATTTTCTTGGCGGGGGCTCATACATATATACAGTGCCCAACTGTATATATGAGTACTTTTGCCAACAGAGGTCCATATGCTGCCCAGGGCGCCCACCCCCCCCCCCCCTGCGCCCTGCACCCTTACAGTGACCGGAGTATGTGAGGTGTGTTTGGAGAAATTGCGCACAGCTGCAGTGCTGTGCGTTACCTCATGTGAAGAACGGAGTCTTCTGCAGCCGATTTCGAAGTCTTCTTGCTTCTCATACTCACCCGACTTCTGTCTTCCGGCTCTGCGAGGGGGACGGCGGCGCGGCTCTGGGATCGGACGACGAGGGTGAGATCCTGTGTACGATCCCTCTGGAGCTAATGGTGTCCAGTAGCCTAAGAAGCAGGACCTAGCTTCAGAGAGTAGGGCTGCTTCTCTCCCCTCTGTCCCACAATGCAGGGAGTCTGTTGCCAGCAGAGCTTCCTGAAAATAAAAAACCTTACAAAATACTTTCTTACAGCAAGCTCAGGAGAGCTCACTGAACAGCACCCAGCTCGTCCGGGCACAGATTCAAACTGAGGTCTGGAGGAGAGACATAGAGGGAGGAGCAAGAGCACACCAGAATCTAAATTCTTTCTTAAAGTGCCCATGTCTCCTGCGGAGCCCGTCTATTCCCCATGGTCCTTACGGAGTTCCCAGCCTCCACTAGGACGTTAGAGAAATAAAATAAGGAAGATTAGGGCTGCCAAGAACAGCAGCCCTCTGACCATGGTCCGGCTCCTGCCGCACCAAACAAAAAAACTGATTTGCCTGAGCCAGTGGGCGGGGATATATGGACGAGCCCGTTGCATCCTGGGAGGACTGAAAGCTTGTGATCGTTTGGTGCCAATCCGCTGTGGCTCCATCATATCCTGGAATCCGCATCCGCAGTACACTGGCGTAGCCACAAGCCCCTGCGTGCTGACACTGCCATGGCAGTGGTGCGTGCATTGAGTAAACCAATTTTTTGTATGGCCTCCACCATAAAGTTAGCAGAATCCTGTATATGCTGTAGGAGTAAAATTATCTCCCCCCTGGATAAGGAATCTAACCCGTCAATTAAATTACCTGACCATTTTGCAATGGCCCTAGAGATCCATGCACAAGCTATAGTGGGTCTCTGGGCCACCCCCGCAGCTGTGTACAGAGATTTGAGAGTGGTCTTAATCTTGCGGTCTGCAGCATACTTTAAAGAAGCTGCCCCAGGAAAAAGTAAAAATATCTTACGAGACAGCCTAGAAACCGATGCGTCTACTATCGGTGGGTTTCCCCATTTTTTCCTATCATCCTGAGGGAACAGGAAGGATGTGAGTAACCGTTTTGGGACCTGAAACTTCTTGTCAGGATTTACCCAAGTTGCTTCAAATAGGGAATTTAATTCCTTAGATGCAGGGAAAGTAGCTGAGGATTTATTTTTCACATTAAAATAAGATTCCTCTTCGTCCTCTGACACCTTATCAGGAATGTGCAGGACGTCTCTAATAGCTTCTATCAGGGCCTGTATTCCCTGTGACAAAGCTGCATCCCCCCCCTCCCGAGTCCACCTCAACCTCCCCTGGGTCTGATACATCATCATCATCATCGGTATCAGCCTGCATGTTTTGGGCCAGAGTACGCTTCTGTGGACAAATGGCAGGGGTCTGAGACGCTGGAATGACCACTGAATCTTTATTCATCAGGTCATCAACAGATTGCCTTAAGTATTGCGTCTCCTTCTCATTTTTGGATAATTTATTTGAAATATTTGAAATCATCCCTTTTAATGAATCTAACCATACTGGTTCAGTCCGCTAGCCTGAGAATGTGTACTATCCTCAGTACATGGCAGTGAGCCCCCAGATTGAGAAAAACACTTTGCTGTGCATGATATACACTCCTTTGACATATTAAATGTGAGAGAGACAGAGTAAGATGGAGCCAGCCACACAGCACCCCTACAGCTAAAGTGCAAGTTTAGCTGGGTCGCAAACTAAGTACCCTTAGTAGGGTTTAGTACACCAATATATTGCTCCCTTCCCCCCTTTGCTATGACCCCCTGGTACCGCTGAGGTGCTCTGGAGTCCTTGTGGAGGAGATGCACTTCCCTGCCGGTCTGCCTGAGTCAAGCTGCATAGGGAAAATGGTGCTGGTGAGCTGCTGGATCCGCTCATAGTGAAGCCCTGGTATTCCCGTTTTTTATACTGGCTGAGGTGAATAATGTAGTCTACAGTGGGTTAAAACCCCTGTAGTGTAGTGCCAGTGTGGGCAATAGAAGTGGCTTCAGCTCGCCCCTCACAGCGGTTTCACAGTGTGCCTGGAGCGCAGCGTGCATGCAGAGCTGCGCTCCTACCCTTGTGCCGCCATTACCGCTGGTGACCTGTTAGCCGGGATGCCGTCTACTTACTCACCACTCTTCAGTCTTCTGGCTCTGTTAGGGGTGGCGGCGTGCTGCGGGTCTGTATGCTCGGCGTGGTGGGGCTTGCGAATTGGACCCTCAGGAGCTCAGTGTCCTGTCAGCAGGGAACGGGACCATTAACCCTAGGGTGGTTGGGCTGTTACCCCCCTAAGTCACACGAAGCAGGCCGTCTGATGCCAGCCAGACCTGCCGGAAACAATAAAAAAGAAATGGTATGCAGAAAACTCTTCAGGAGCTTCCTAAGTGTGACCGGCTCCTCCGGGCACATTTTCTAAACTGGGTCTGGTAGGAGGGGCATAGAGGGAGGAGCCAGACCACACTATCAATTTCTTAAAGTGCCCATGGCTCCTAGCGAACCAGTCGATACCCCATGGTACTAACGTGGACCCCAGTATCCTCTAGGATGTAAGAGAAATAAAGATGATAAAATACCACACATATGAAAACATTTCTGAAAGCTATTGCACAGGGAAAACAGATATGGAACATACTAAAGTGGGCAGAACTTCATCATCCAGCCTTATCCGCAGTGTTCATTCCGGGAGTCCTAAACTGGGAAGCAGATTTTCTCAGTCGACACGCCATTTAGGCAAGCGAATGGGCTCTACACCCGGAGGTCTTCCAGACTCTGGTAGACAAGTGGGGGTTGCCAGAAATAGATCTCATGGCGTCTCATCTGAACAAAAAAATTCTTGCATACGGGTCAAGAACAAAGAATCCCAGAGCGATCTTTGTGGATGCCCTGTCGGTGAGATGGGACTTTCATCTGGCTTATGTACTTCCTCCAATCACCCTATAACCCAGGGTGGTGAGAAAGATAAAGCATGGAAAGGGTGCTGTGATACTATGTCTGTGCAGGGTAAATACTGTCTGCTTTATTTTTACACTGCAGTTTAGATTTCAGTTTGAACACACCCCACCCAAACCTACCTCTCTCTGCACATGTTACATCTGCCCTCCCTGCAGTGCATATGGCTTTGCCCATCTGCTAACAAATTTGCTGCTGCGATCAACTCTGAATTTCCCCCATAGGCCCTCATTCCGAGTTGTTCGCTCGGTAAAAATCTTTGCATCGCAGCGATTTTCCGCTTAATGCGCATGCGCAATGTCCGCACTGCGACTGCGCCAAGTAAATTTGCTATGCACATAGTAATTTTACTCATGGCTTTTTCATCGTTCTGGCGATCGTAATGTGATTGACAGGAAATGGGTGTTACTGGGCGGAAACAGGCCGTTTTATGGGCGTGTGGGAAAAAACGCTACCGTTTCCGGAAAAAACGCAGGAGTGGCCGGAGAAACGGAGGAGTGTCTGGGCGAACGCTGGGAGTGTTTGTGACGTCAAACCAGGAACGACAAGCACTGAACTGATCGCAGATGCCGAGTAAGTCTGAAGCTACTCAGAAACTGCTACGAGGTGTGTAATCGCAATATTGCGAATACTTCGTTCGCAATTTTAAGATGCTAAGATTCACTCCCAGTAGGCGGCGGCTTAGCGTGAGCAACTCTGCTAAAATCGCCTTGCGAGCGAACAACTCGGAATGACCTCCATAGAGCGCATCGCCTAGTGTGTACCCACCTTTAGAATACGAAGGCAAATATCTATTCGATATTGCGCTGGACCCCATTTTCTTGTGGACCAGGTATCATAAATGTCCTAGATCAGTTATTATTTTAACAAATGCATACTCAGAATAATCAGAATTATACATTACCATCCTGTAAGCCCTTGTAAATCCGATGCAGACTGATACCGAATGTAAGTTATACAGTGAAGTGTCCAGAGAGAGGTAGGCCACCATTGCAAGAGGAGACACTGGAAATAAAAGAGGCAACATATTCAATATGGAGACACAGGACTACAACAACAGAGAATGATTGCTAGCATGTACATTTCTGCCCCTTTGTTAGGAACTGTAAATTGGGACAAGGACTGATGCCATTGTATTCTATATATACACTGCTCAAAAAAATAAAGGGAACACTAAAATAACACATCCTAGATCTGAATAAATGAAATATTCTTATTAAATACTTTGTTCTTTACATAGTTGAATGTGCTGACAACAAAATCACACAAAAATTATCAATGGAAATCAAATTTATTAACCCACGGAGGCCTGGATTTGGACTCACACTCAAAATTAAAGTGGAAAAACACACTACAGGCTGATCCAACTTTGATGTAATGTCCTTAAAACAAGTCAAAATGAGCTCAGTAGTGTGTGTGGCCTCCACGTGCCTGTATGACCTCCCTACAACGCCTGGGCATGCTCCTGATGAGGTGGCGGATGGTCTCCTGAGGGATCTCCTCCCAGACCTGGACTAAAGCATCCGCCAATTCCTGGACAGTTGGTGGATGGAGCGAGACATGATGTCCCAGATGTGCTCAATTGGATTCAGGTCTGGGGAACGGGAGGGCCAGTCCATAGCATCAATGCCTTCGTCTTGCAGGAACTGCTGACACACTCCAGCCACATGAGGTCTAGCATTGTCTTGCATTAGGAGGAACCCAGGGCCAACCACACCAGCATATGGTCTCACAAGGGGTCTGAGGATCTCATCTCGGTACCTAATGGCAGTCAGGCTACCTCTGACGAGCACATGGAGGGCTGTGCAGCCCCCCTAAAAAAATGCCACCCCACACCATTATTGACCCACTGCCAAACCGGTAATGCTGGAGGATGTTGCAGGAAGCAGAACGTTCTCCTTGGCGTCTCCAAACTGTCACATGTGCTCAGTGAGAACCTGCTTTCATCTGTGAAGAGCACAGGGCGCCAGTGGCGAATTTGCCAATCTTGGTGTTCTCTGGCAAATGCCAAACGTCCTGCACGGTGTTGGGCTGTAAGCACAACCCCCACCTGTGGATGTTGGGCCCTTATACCACCCTCATGGAGTCTGTTTCTGATCGTTTGAGTAGACACATGCACATTTGTGGCTTGCTGGAGGTCCTTTTGCAGGGCTCTGGCAGTGCTCCTCCTGTTCCTCCTTGCACAAAGGCGGAGGTAGCGGTCCTGCTGCTGGGTTGTTGCCCTCCTACGGCCTCCTCCACATCTCCTGATGTACTGGCCTGTCTCCTAGTAGCGCCTCCATGCTCTGGACACTACGCTGACAGACACAGCAAACCTTCTTGCCAAAGCTCGCATTGATGTGCCATCCTGGATGAGCTGCACTACCTGAGCCACTTGTGTGGGTTGTAGACTCCGTCTCATGCTACCACTAGAGTGAAAGCACTGCCAGCTTTCAAAAATGATCAAAACATCAGTCAGAAAGCATAGGAGCTGAGAAGTGGCGCCATTTTTAAATGGACGAAATGGCGCTGGGCGCAAATGCATGTTTAACCACCTGCAGAACAACTCCTTTATTGGGGGTGTCTTGCTAATTGCCTATAATTTCCACCTGTTGTCTATTCCATTTGCACCACAGCATGTGAAATTGATTGTCAATCAGTGTTGCTTCCTAAGTGGACAGTTTGATTTCACAGAAGTGTGACTGACTTGGAGTTACATTGTGTTGTTTAAGTGTTCCCTTTATTTTTTTGAGCAGTGTATATCTATCTATCTATCTATCTATCTCTCTCTCTCTATATATATATATATATATATATATATATAAACTATATATAGTCAAGAAGGGCATGACTTCTGTGTAATATGTGATTTAAGATTTGCTTTCAATACATTTTTATTCTGTGAAAAGAGAAATATCTGTTATGGGGGTATTATGATATGAGGTTTCCACTTTAGATCAAATTAATCAATCTCTATCCTAAAGAAAGATTTTAAAAGGACTTGTATAACTTTTAAAGAAAATCTGTCGGGTCATTCCATGCCAGTTCACACAGGCATGACACCCACCGACCCAGATTTTCATGAAACTTTGTACACTTGATACTACCACAGAGCTACTTAAACCATGTCAAATTTTTCTGCTCTAGCCCTCATAGGGGGAAATTTACTAAGCTCCCGATTTTGACCGAGATGCCGTTTTTTCATCAAAGTGTCATCTCGGTAATTTACTAAGCACTAATCACGGCAGTGATGAGGGTATTCGTAATTTTTTGCAAGTTCAGGTAAAAAATTACGAATGAATACACCATCGGTCAAAACGCGGCTGTTTAAGTATGAATCTCGGTCATTTACTAAGAAGTGCAAAGCAAAAAAAGAACAAACACTGCCGTGAAAAAATAAGATTTTACTTACCGATAAATCTATTTCTCGGAGTCCGTAGTGGATGCTGGGGTTCCTGAAAGGACCATGGGGAATAGCGGCTCCGCAGGAGACAGGGCACAAAAAGTAAAGCTTTTTCCGATCAGGTGGTGTGCACTGGCCCCTCCCCCTATGACCCTCCTCCAGACTCCAGTTAGGTACTGTGCCCGGACGAGCGTACACAATAAGGGAGGATTTTGAATCCCGGGTAAGACTCATACCAGCCACACCAATCACACCGTACAACTTGTGATCTAAACCCAGTTAACTGTATGATAACAGCGGAGCCTCTGAAAGATGGCTTCCAACAACAATAACCCGAATAAGTTAACAATAACTATGTACAATTTATGCAGATAATCCGCACTTGGGATGGGCGCCCAGCATCCACTACGGACTCCGAGAAATAGATTTATCGGTAAGTAAAATCTTATTTTCTCTATCGTCCTAGTGGATGCTGGGGTTCCTGAAAGGACCATGGGGATTATACCAAAGCTCCCAAACGGGCGGGAGAGTGCGGATGACTCTGCAGCACCGAATGAGAGAACTCCAGGTCCTCCTTAGCCAGAGTATCAAATTTGTAAAATTTTACAAACGTGTTCTCCCCTGACCACGTAGCTGCTCGGCAAAGTTGTAATGCCGAGACCCCTCGGGCAGCCGCCCAAGATGAGCCCACCTTCCTTGTGGAGTGGGCCTTTACAGATTTAGGCTGTGGCAGGCCTGCCACAGAATGTGCCAGTTGGATTGTGCTACAGATCCAACGAGCAATCGTCTGCTTAGACGCAGGAGCACCCATCTTGTTGGGTGCATACAATATAAACAACGAGTCAGATTTTCTGACTCCAGCTGTTCTTGCAATATATATTTTTAATGCTCTGACAACGTCCAGTAACTTGGAGTCCTCCAAGTCACTTGTAGCCGCAGGCACTACAATAGGCTGGTTCAGATGAAATGCTGACACCACCTTAGGGAGAAAATGCGGACGAGTCCGCAGTTCTGCCCTGTCCGAATGGAAAATCAGATATGGGCTTTTGTAAGATAAAGCTGCCAATTCTGACACTCTCCTGGCAGAAGCCAGGGCTAGAAGCATGGTCACTTTCCAAGTGAGATATTTCAAATCCACCTTATTTAGTGGTTCAAACCAATGAGATTTTAGAAAATCCAAAACTACATTGAGATCCCATGGTGCCACTGGAGGCACCACAGGAGGCTGTATATGCAGCACTCCCTTCACAAAGGTCTGGACTTCAGGGACTGAAGCCAATTCTTTTTGAAAGAAAATCGACAGGGCCGAAATTTGAACCTTAATAGATCCCAATTTGAGACCCATAGACAATCCTGATTGCAGGAAATGTAGGAATCGACCCAGTTGAAATTCCTCCGTCGGAGCACTCCGATCTTCGCACCACGCAACATATTTTCGCCAAATTCGGTGATAATGTTGCACGGTTACTTCTTTCCTTGCTTTAATCAAAGTAGGAATGACTTCTTCCGGCATGCCTTTTTCCATTAGAATCCGGCGTTCAACCGCCATGCCGTCAAACGCAGCCGCGGTAAGTCTTGAAACAGACAGGAACCCTGCTGAAGCAAGTCCCTCCTTAGAGGTAGAGGCCACGGATCTTCCGTGATCATCTCTTGAAGTTCCGGGTACCAAGTCCTTCTTGGCCAATCCGGAACCACTAGTATCGTTCTTACGCCTCTTTGCCGTATAATTCTCAATACTTTTGGTATGAGAGGCAGAGGAGGAAACACATACACCGACTGGTACACCCAAGGCGTTACCAGCGCGTCCACAGCTATTGCCTGCGGATCTCTTGACCTGGCGCAATACCTGTCCAGTTTTTTGTTGAGGCGAGACGCCATCATGTCCACCATTGGTCTTTCCCAACGGGTTACCAGCATGTGGAAGACTTCTGGATGAAGTCCCCACTCTCCCGGGTGAAGATCGTGTCTGCTGAGGAAGTCTGCTTCCCAGTTGTCCACTCCCGGGATGAACACTGCTGATAGCGCTATCACATGATTCTCTGCCCAGCGAAGAATCCTTGCAGCTTCTGCCATTGCACTCCTGCTTCTTGTGCCGCCCTGTCTGTTCACATGGGCGACTGCCGTGATGTTGTCCGACTGGATCAACACCGGTTTTCCCTGAAGCAGAGGTTCTGCCTGGCTTAGAGCATTGTATATTGCTCTTAGTTCCAGAATGTTTATGTGAAGAGACGTTTCCAGGCTCGTCCATACTCCCTGGAAGTTTCTTCCTTGTGTGACTGCTCCCCAGCCTCTCAGGCTGGCGTCCGTGGTCACCAGGATCCAATCCTGTATGCCGAATCTGCGGCCCTCCAATAGATGAGGACTCTGCAACCACCACAGAAGAGACACCCTTGTCCTTGGAGACAGGGTTATCCGTAGGTGCATCTGAAGATGCGACCCTGACCATTTGTCCAACAGATCCCTTTGGAAAATTCTTGCGTGGAATCTGCCGAATGGAATTGCTTCGTAAGAAGCCACCATTTTTCCCAGGACTCTTGTGCATTGATGTACAGACACCTTTCCTGGTTTTAGGAGGTTCCTGACAAGCTCGGATAACTCCTTGGCTTTTTCCTCCGGGAGAAAAACCTTTTTCTGAACCGTGTCCAGAATCATCCCTAGGAACAGCAGACGAGTTGTCGGCATTAACTGGGATTTTGGAATATTTAGAATCCACCCGTGCTGTTTTAGCACTTCTTGAGACAGTGCTAATCCCATCTCTAGCTGTTCTCTGGACCTCGCCCTTATTAGGAGATCGTCCAAGTATGGGATAATTAATACGCCTTTTCTTCGAAGAAGAATCATCATCTCGGCCATTACCTTTGTAAAGATCCGAGGTGCCGTGGACAATCCGAACGGCAGCGTCTGAAACTGATAGTGACAGTTTTGTACAACGAACCTGAGGTACCCCTGGTGTGAGGGGTAAATTGGAACGTGGAGATACGCATCCTTGATGTCCAAGGATACCATAAAGTCCCCCTCTTCCAGGTTCGCTATCACTGCTCTGAGTGACTCCATTTTGAACTTGAACTTCTTTATGTACAGGTTCAAGGACTTCAGATTTAGAATAGGCCTTACCGAGCCATCCGGCTTCGGTACCACAAAAAGAGTGGAATAATACCCCTTCCCTTGTTGTAGAAGAGGTACCTTGACTATCACCTGCTGAGCGTACAGCTTGTGAATGGCTTCCAAAACCGTCTCCCTTTCGGAGGGGGACGTTGGTAAAGCAGACTTCAGGAAACGGCGAGGTGGATCCGTCTCTAATTCCAACCTGTACCCTTGAGATATTATCTGCAGGATCCAGGGATCTACCTGCGAGTGAGCCCACTGCGCGCTGTAATTTTTGAGACGACCGCCCACCATCCCCGAGTCCGCTTGAGAAGCCCCAGCGTCATGCTGAGGCTTTTGTAGAAGCCGGGGAGGGCTTCTGTTCCTGGGAAGGAGCTGCGTGTTGCTGTCTCTTCCCTCGACCTTTGCCTCGTGGCAGATATGAATAGCCCTTTGCTCTCTTATTTTTAAAGGATCGAAAGGGCTGCGGTTGAAAAGTCGGTGCCTTTTTCTGTGGGGGAGTGACTTGAGGTAGAAAGGTGGATTTCCCGGCTGTAGCCGTGGCCACCAAATCTGATAGACCGACTCCAAATAACTCCTCCCCCTTATACGGCAAAACTTCCATATGCCGTTTTGAATCCGCATCACCTGACCACTGTCGCGTCCATAAAGCTCTTCTGGCCGAAATGGACATAGCACTTACCCGTGATGCCAGTGTGCAGATATCCCTCTGTGCATTACGCATATAAAGAAATGCATCCTTTATTTGTTCTAACGACAGTAAAATATTGTCCCTGTCCAGGGTATCAATATTTTCAATCAGGGACTCTGACCAAACTACCCCAGCACTGCCCATCCAGGCAGTCGCTACAGCTGGTCGTAGTATAACACCTGCATGTGTGTATATACTTTTTTGGATATTTTCCATCCTCCTATCTGATGGATCTTTAAGTGCGGCCGTCTCAGGAGAGGGTAACGCCACTTGTTTAGATAAGCGTGTTAGCGCCTTGTCCACCCTAGGAGGTGTTTCCCAGCGCTCCCTAACCTCTGGCGGGAAAGGGTATAATGCCAATAATTTCTTTGAAATTATCAGTTTTTTATCAGGGGCAACCCACGCTTCATTACACACGTCATTTAATTCTTCTGATTCAGGAAAAACTATAGGAAGTTTTTTCATACCCCACATAATACCCTGTTTAGTGGTACCTGTAGTATCAGCTAAATGTAACGCCTCCTTCATTGCCAAAATCATATAACGTGTGGCCCTACTGGAAAATACGGTTGATTCGTCACCGTCACCACTGGAGTCATCGCCTGTGTCTGGGTCTGTGTCGACCGACTGAGGCAAAGGGCGTTTCACAGCCCCTGACGGTGTTTGAGTCGCCTGGACAGGCACTAATTGATTGTCCGGCCGCCTCATGTCGTCAAACGACTGCTTTAGCGTGTTGACATTATCCCGTAGTTCCAAAAATAAAGGCATCCATTCCGGTGTCGACTCCCTAGGGGGTGACATCCTCATATTTGGCAATTGCTCCGCCTCCACACCAATATCGTCCTCATACATGTCGACACACACGTACCGACACACAGCAGACACACAGGGAATGCTCCTAACGAAGACAGGACCCACTAGCCCTTTGGGGAGACAGAGGGAGAGTTTGCCAGCACACACCAAAAGCGCTATATATATATCAGGGATAGCCTTATAATAAGTGCTCCCTTATAGCTGCTTTGTTATATCAAATTATCGCCATAAATGTGCCCCCCCCTCTCTGTTTTACCCTGTTTCTGTAGTGCAGTGCAGGGGAGAGACTTGGGAGCCGTCCTGACCAGCGGAACTGTGAGAGGAAATGGCGCCGTGTGCTGAGGAGATAGGCCCCGCCCCTTTTCTGGCGGGCTCGTCTCCCGCTATTTAGAGAAATCAGGCAGGGGTTAAATATCTCCATATAGCCTCTAGGGCTATATGTGAGGTATTTTTAGCCTTTATAGGTAATCATTTTGCCTCCCAGGGCGCCCCCCTCCCAGCGCCCTGCACCCTCAGTGACTGCCGTGTGAAGTGTGCTGAGAGGAAAATGGCGCACAGCTGCAGTGCTGTGCGCTACCTTTTGAAGACTGCAGGAGTCTTCAGCCGCCGATTCTGGACCTCTTCTGTCTTCAGCATCTGCAAGGGGGCCGGCGGCGTGGCTCCGGTGACCATCCAGGCTGTACCCGTGATCGTCCCTCTGGAGCTTGATGTCCAGTAGCCAAGAAGCCAATCCATCCTGCACGCAGGTGAGTTGACTCCTTCTCCCCTCAGTCCCTCGCTGCAGTGATCCTGTTGCCAGCAGGAATCACTGTAAAATAAAAAGCCTAGCTAAACTTTTTCTAAGCAGCTCTTTAGGAGAGCCACCTAGATTGCACCCTTCTCGGCCGGGCACAAAAATCTAACTGGAGTCTGGAGGAGGGTCATAGGGGGAGGAGCCAGTGCACACCACCTGATCGGAAAAAGCTTTACTTTTTGTGCCCTGTCTCCTGCGGAGCCGCTATTCCCCATGGTCCTTTCAGGAACCCCAGCATCCACTAGGACGATAGAGAAATTACAACTCGTAAAAAAGTGCTAAAAAAAAACAGACCTTTTTTTTTTATTCGTGATTGGATAGGCATGCACGGATCCATGAGATCCGTGCATGTATATCAGTGGGAAGGGGTGGGAAAGTGCTTATTTTGTCAAAAAAAATTGCGTGGGGTCCCCCCTCCTAAGCATAACCAGCCTCGGGCTCTTTGAGCCGATCCTGGTTGCAGAAATATGGGGAAAAAAATGACAGGGGTTCCCCCATATTTAAGCAACCAGCATCGGGCTCTGCGCCTGGTCCTGGTCCCAAAAATACGGGGGACAAAAAGAGTAGGGGTCCCCCGTATTTTTAAAACCAGCACCGGGCTCCACTAGCTGGACAGATAATGCCACAGCCGGGGGTCACTTTTATATAGTGCCCTGCGGCCGTGGCATCAAAAATCCAACTAGTCACTCCTGGCCGGGGTACCCTGGGGGAGTGGGGACCCCTTCAATCAAGGGGTCCCCCCCCCCAGCCACCCAAGGGCCAGGGGTGAAGCCCGAGGCTGTCCCCCCCCATCCAATGGGCTGCGGATGGGGAGGCTGATAGCCTTTGTTGTAAAAGAAAAGATATTGCTTTTAGTAGCAGGACTACAAGGCCCAGCAAGCCTCCCCCGCATGCTGGTACTTGGAGAACCACAAGTACCAGCATGCGACGGAAAAACGGGCCCGCTGGTACCTGTAGTACTGCTACTAAAAAAATACCCAAAAAAAGACAAGACACACACACCGTGAAAGTATAATTTTATTACATACATACATACTTACCTTAAGTTCCCACGCAGGTCGGTCCTCTTCTCCAGTAGAATCCAAGGGGTACCTGTTGAAGAAATTATACTCACGAGATCCAGGGGTCCAGGCTCCTCGGGAAATCCAGGGGTAATCCACGTACTTGACAAAAAAAACAAAACGGTGTCCCGACCACGAACTGAAAGGGGACCCATGTTTGCACATGGGTCACCTTTCCACGAATGCCAGAAAGCCACTCTGACTTCTGTCTAAGTGGGTTTCTTCAGCCAATCAGGGAGCGCCACGTTGTAGCACTCTCCTGATCAGCTGTGTGGTCCTGTCCTTACTGACAGGCAGCACACGGCAGTGTTACAATGTAGCGCCTATGCGCTACATTGTAACCAATGATGGGAACTTTCTGCCCTGCGGTTGACCTAAAGTGACGTCACCGCTGAGCAGAAAGTTCCCAGCATTGGTTACAATGTAGCGCATAGGCGCTACATTGTAACACTGCCGTGTGCTGCCTGTCAGTGAGGACAGGACCACACAGCTGATCAGGAGAGTGCTACAACGTGGCGCTCCCTGATTGGCTGAAGAAACCCACTTAGACAGAAGTCAGAGTGGCTTTCTGGCATTCGTGGAAAGGTGACCCATGTGCAAACATGGGTCCCCTTTCAGTTCGTGGTCGGGACACCGTTTTGTTTTTTTTGTCAAGTACGTGGATTACCCCTGGATTTCCCGAGGAGCCTGGACCCCTGGATCTCGTGAGTATAATTTCTTCAACAGGTACCCCTTGGATTCTACTGGAGAAGAGGACCGACCTGCGTGGGAACTTAAGGTAAGTATGTATGTATGTGTGTATGTATGTAATAAAATTATACTTTCACGGTGTGTGTGTCTTGTCTTTTTTTGGGTATTTTTTTAGTAGCAGTACTACAGGTACCAGCGGGCCCGTTTTTCCGTCGCATGCTGGTACTTGTGGTTCTCCAAGTACCAGCATGCGGGGGAGGCTTGCTGGGCCTTGTAGTACTGCTACTAAAAACAATATCTTTTCTTTTACAACAAAGGCTATCAGCCTCCCCATCCGCAGCCCATTGGATGGGGGGGACAGCCTCGGGCTTCACCCCTGGCCCTTGGGTGGCTGGGGGGGGGGGGACCCCTTGATTGAAGGGGTCCCCACTCCCCCAGGGTACCCCGGCCAGGAGTGACTAGTTGGATTTTTGATGCCACGGCCGCAGGGCACTATATAAAAGTGACCCCCGGCTGTGGCATTATCTGTCCAGCTAGTGGAGCCCGGTGCTGGTTTTAAAAATACGGGGGACCCCTACTCTTTTTGTCCCCCGTATTTTTGGGACCAGGACCCAGGCGCAGAGCCCGATGCTGGTTGCTTAAATATGGGGGAACCCCTGTCATTTTTTTCCCCATATTTTTGCAACCAGGATCGGCTCAAAGAGCCCGAGGCTGGTTATGCTTAGGAGGGGGGACCCCACGCATTTTTTTTTATTATTTTACAGTGTTTAATTAAAAAAAAAAAAAAAACCCCAGCACGGATCACACAGATTCGGCCGAGATTGATTGTAAAAAAAGTCGGCAGTGTTTTGCTAATCACTGCCGTAAAAATAGGTAAAAAACCACGAATGACATCGACATCGGAACAAAAGAAAAACCCGAATACGACAGCTTAGTAAATCCATCGTAATCAATTCAAAAAGTTGCAATTTTACACTGTCGATGTCATTCGTGATTGAACTTGGACATGAATTTGGAAAATACGAATCTTAGTAAATGTACCCCATAGTTTTTGAGATATAGGGTGTCAAAGTTTCATAAAATTGCTTATAAATGCCACTACAGATGCTCCGTTTTTTCTGAGTTGTATCTGGAAAGATATTCACATCTCAGTGCCTGATCCACGTTTATCAATTTGAAAATTTGACCCTTTGACAATTGAAATATGGAGATTTTGGAAAAAAATGTTTTAGCAATCTTGCTTAACTCCGAGAGTTCATTGGGGGTAATTCCAAGTTGATCGTAGCAGGATTTTTGATAGCAATTGGGCAAAACCATGTGCACTGCAGGGGAGGCAGATATAACATGTGCAGAAAGAGTTAGATTTGGGTGGGTTATTTTGTTTCTGTGCAGGGTAAATACTGGCTGCTTTATTTTTACACTGCAATTTAGATTGCAGATTGAACACACCACACCCAAATCTAACTCTCTCTGCACATGTTATTTCTTCCTCCCCTGCAGTGCACATGGTTTTGCCCAATTGCTAACAAAAATCCTGCTGCGATCAACTCAGAATTACCCCCATTATACATTCCTTTGTGTCATACTTAATTTTTTTGGTGCAAAAAAAAAAAAAGTGGGTTCAATTAGCATCATCAACCTAAGGCAAATGAGTTATCATGTGCCTTTTTTTGTTTAAATTGAACCTTAAAATATACTTTAAAAGGCTATGAAAGAAAAATAATGGAATTTTGATTGCCTGTATGAGAACTTTAATGTTTAATTATAATTCTCAATTTAAAAATGAAAAATTACTATTGGGTATAATTTTGCCTGCCAGGGGAGTATTTTCATTTGTATATTTCTATGTGTATGTGCGGATTTCTAATTACACATAGAGGAGTATTCAATTAGCTGCTGTGGCCGGAGAACCTGTCGGTCACATGGTTAATGGCCACCGCAGCACTGAAGGGGTTAAGCTTCCGTTCCCTGGCGCCATTTTTAAATGGACGAAATGGCGCTGGGCGCAAATGCATGTTTAATACTGTGTTTTCACCATGTTATCTTTAAGTGCTCTGTGCACAGTTGTAGGATTGCATGTTTAAATGTATTTATATTTAAGATGTGCTCATGTGTATTTTAAAAGGGAAACAATGCACTTACTATATATGACTGAATAAGGAGCCCCTATCTTCTGTGACTAGGAGATGGGATGCTAATTGCCATCTCCTAGCAGATCTGGTGAATGACAAAACCTTTTCATGTGGGACAGTGCACAACAGGTAATGGCTGGGAGTGTGAGTTCCTTAGACAAAGGTGTTAATCACAGGGGATTTCCGTATTCCATATGTAAAGTGTCAGATTGGGTTTGGAACCTGTATTTATTTATGTAACTGGTTTGACTGATATACGAATCCTGAATGGTGACTGATATACGAATCCTGAATGGTATATGCAGGAAAGGGATGAGGAACATTTGTTTGAGAAGTCAAATACAAACCGTATTTTGAAGCTATGTGATAAATGTATCAAAGGTGAATTGTCAACTGCCAGGTGGTAAAGGAATCAGTTTAAATGACACTAAACTTTGTGTGTGACAGGAAGGAGGAAATTGCTTTATGCAGTTATATCCTTTTAAAATGTTATTTATTTATATTTTGTAAGATATCCTGATTGGATGGAAAAGACTCAGGGTGGGCTTACTCCCTGTGGTATGTGTACTGGAGTAAGATAAAAGGAGGGCTGCTGCCCTATGAAAAGTGTATTATACCATTTTCATTCTGCTGTGAACATCTTGCTGTATGCTGTTTCCACTAGCAATAGGGAAGAGTTCACTTTAGAACTATCGCAAATAAACATCATTCACCTCAAGACGACTGCTTCATCTTGTGACCTGCAGGGCTATGCCAAACCTAGCCCCGTTCTTTGTCTGTCCAGGGAAACCTAGCGTCTCCAGGTTGCCAGGCTACCATACTGGATCTGGTCTAGATCTACGACCAGTGGGGGACAACTGACGCCAGACATTAGGTGTGGCAAGTGGCCAGGTCCCATGTGACCTAAACTCCATTCTGTGACTGGGCGAGACGCGAGGCGGAGAGGGCTCTCGGTGCCATCCGGTCACAGAAATTAGTGGCATAGCGGTGGGAAAATCCCAGGCGGCTTTTCAGTCACCCGATTGTAGAAGCCGAGTTACTCAGGAGAACGCACAAGATGGCGGACTTAAGCGGAATGTCTAAGAACGATCTGGAGATCGTGTGTCAGCAGAAGGGTGTGGATATCCCTTTCAATGCGTCCAGAAGCGTCATGAGGGCAGCTTTCGTGAGCTTTGAGGAGTCCCGCCGGGCAGAGGTAGAGAGCGATGAGGGCGTCAGCATCGAAGAGGACGGCTCACCAGTGAACCTTCGTACGGAACCGGTGAGACCCACAAGCCCCGCCCTCTCTCACAGCAGCCATATTTCCCAGCAATACCTAGCAGGGCCAGGATCCAAACGTGCCAGGAGGGCGTAGCACGGGTAGTCTAGCGGATCGACTAGCGGAACTGGGGGAAAGGGCAACGAAGCAAAAGCGCTTGATCATCATTCAGATGTGGCGCGAAGAGCGGATACCACAGGCCGTGGTACCCCGAGAGCCATTGTCTGCTGCTGCAAGCAGATCGGGACGTATATAGCTTGCCAACTTTGCAGACAGTAATCGGGACATTGACGGACATTTACAAGTTTTTGAAAGGACTTGCAAACTACATGATTTACCCAAGTCGGAGTGGGTGAGACACCTTGTGCTCACTCTGCAAGGAGAGGCCTTGGAGGCCTATCGAGGAGTGGCCACGGAGGACTATGGTGATTACGACAAAGTTGCAAAGGCCCTCCTCCAGTGATTCTTCATCATTCCCGAGTCCTACAGGAAAAACTTCTGGGACTTGCCCAGGAATCCTAACAGGTACCCATGAGCAGTTTGCCACCCAGCTACGGCAGTACGTGATAAAGAAGGTGAAGGATTCTGAAGCCGCTACATGGGACACACTGATCGACCTGATTTGCAGGGAGCAATTCTATTGCGCCCCAGAAGTGAAGGAGTGGGTGCTAGACCGGTAGACACCCAGCTTAAAGATGGCTGCCCAGCTGGCAGACAAGTATGTGGCAATTAGGCCACATGGGCAGAAGCACCCGACCAGTAGCCAGCCCCAAAGGACTGTGCCGCCAGAGGGACCCCCCCTCCTTCAGCTCATCACCCCCAAACACAAGCGTATTCCAGCCCGGGTGCTCTTGGCCAGCAACAGCAACGCAGCGTTGCTTCAAGTGATCAGAGATCATCGGTGCCACGACTGCAGAATAGTGCTACGCCTGCTGGAAAATCGGACACAAGATGAACTGTTCCGCACCCCAAGCACACCAGACTCGTGTCCCAAATCCGAGTGCTGGAGCTCAGCTTGCTTAACGAGTGGAGATGAGCCTACAGAGACTGTTCCCCCTCCAGTCAGTCCGATGGAGTGTGGCAAAAAACAGGTGCACTCTGCGGAGAGAGTCACCTGCATGGCCAAACGGCCCCTACTCAATATGTGGAGGCACCTGCAGCCGGTCTACGTGGGACCCCTGCAGGGGGAAGGTCTAGGAGACTCTGGGGCCTCAATCACTGTAGTGAGCCCCGCACCTTATCGATCCTGCTGCAGTATTGCAGGGTTGCACTGCCAAGGTCACCATGGTCTCCCAACTGATGTGGTCCTAGGAAATTATCTGGGTGGTGGGATCGTCACCACTTTTGCTTGCGCTATTCCCCGGAGTCAAGTTCCACATCCACCGTTGACATCAGCTACTCCAGCACAGCACTGCCCAGAGGAAAAGACTACAGCTGCTAGACAACTGCCAGCATAGCGAACTACAACATTAACCAGCCCAGAGGAAAAAGATTAAATTGGCTAGATCAGCACATCAACCACGCATGCCTTTTGCCTCTGGTATGCCTACGTCCCCTAATAACGCAGAGGATGTTGGTTCCAGTTCGTTTGATCCTGTGCGGGTGCCCAATGATGCTCCTGACCCAAGTGGTTTGCCAACTCCGGCAGTGAGTATGAGAAACCACACTGACCTTTCCGTGACTGAACCTAGTAGTCCCAACCTAGATCCCCCTGTAGAGTGTCCCATTTAAGGAGAGATTGCGGGCTGCAGGCAAGAATTTAGGGAGGCTTAACTCTCTGACCAATCCCTGGAAGGCAAGAGGTGCCAAGCTGGCAGCTGCCTTGATGGGGTTGAGGTGGGAACTTTGACCTGGCGGGATGGGTTAAGGGACAGGGTAGCCAGGAAAGTGGGAGGGAATAGATCAGATAGGGAACATGTCCAACTGGTCCCCCCAGGAAACTTTCTGCGCAACTGGTGTCGGTTGGCAGCAAAACCCCTTTGGACAGTCACCCGGAGATAGTCACCCTGAAGTGCCTGACACAGAGCTTACCCTGGGTCTGGAATGTCTGACGACACCCAGACCAACTGTAAGGCTGGTGCCATGCGTTGGCAGCTAGGGCACTTCAGCGTTTGTGTTGTCCTCTGTTCCTGGGAACCTGCAGCCGCAGGTTTCTTGGATTTTGCCCGACCTCCTATAAAGAAGGTGTTAGACGGCTTGGTCTTTCTTGATTTGACAGCCCGAAAGGACTATGACGTAGCTGCAGAAAAGGGTTTCTTCGTAGCAGGCGCAGCTGAGGGAAGAAAAGGTGACTTACCCACGGTTGCCGTGGAAATCCACGCATCCAACACTTCCCCAAAGAGAGCCTGACCTGTGTAGGGTAGGTTCTCCACACTTCTCCTGGATTCGCGTCGGCAGACCACTGGTGCAGCCTAAGTCCTCTGCGAGCCGAGACAGACATGAAAGATATCCCTGCAGACATCGTACCCAGGTCTTTCATGGATTCCACCATAAAACCTGCAGAATCCTGAATGTTACGTAAAAATAATTCAATGTCACTTTTATCCAATGTATTTGAATCTTCAAGTAACGTGCCTGACCACTTTACTATAGCTTTAGAAAACCACGCACAGGCAATAGTAGGACGTAATATCGCCCCTGAAGCCATGTTCATGGATTTGAGTGTAGTGTCAATTTTACGATCAGCTTGTAATTTTAACGCAGTAGATCCTGGAACGGGTAAAACCACCTTTTTAGACAGTCTGGAGACAGACGCGTCAACAATGGGCGGGATTTCCCATTTTTTCCCTATCCTCCTCAGAAAGGGAAAAGCAACCAGAACCTTTCTAGGGATCTGAAATTTTTTCTCCAGGTTTTCCCAGGATTTCTCAAATATAGCGTTTAATTCCTTAGACGCAGAGAAGGTTAGCAAGGTTTTCTTATTGTCAGTGAAGAAAGCCTCCTCAACCTGCTCAGGTGTTGTATCTGCAATATTCAACACATCTCTAATGGCCTCAATCATCAACTGCACCCCTTTTGCAAGAGATGCCGCCCCCCGCAGTACATCCGTGTCAGAATTGGTATCCGTGTCATACTGCATAATCTGGGCAAGAGTACGTTTATGAGAGTGTACGCTAGGGGGCCCTGAGGTAAAAGAACCGGACCAAACTGCCATAGAGTTCTGTAAGACCTGAGCTGCAGTTTCATTTTGTGCAACCCTAGTAGAAATCTGAGAAATCATACTTTTGATAGAGGCTAACCACTCAGGCTCCCTTGCGCTAAAACAGTACAATCCTGATTACATGGAATGGGCTCATCCTGAGAGGAATTATCCTCTGCAGCATAATGACACAGAGTCCCTGGATATAGTTTTATGGAGACAACAAACACTCCATACACACACACACACACACACACACACAGGGAAGGGGCAGACAGAGTTTTCCCCCTAACAATGCCGAGAGAGACAAATAGATTGGAGCCAACCCACACACAGCGCTTCAGGATATAGGGAAACCCCTATCCAGCGCTTACTGTGCATCTTAATAGGTTATACACAGTATAGATATACAGCCTCCCCCCTTCTACAACCCCCTGATACCGTACAAGGCAGCTGGAGTTGATCTGGAGGGACAGCTCTCCCTGTCAGCGCTTCTGCAGGCAGGAAAATGGCGCTGAACGCTGCTGGGTCCGCTGAGAAGCTCTGCCCCCTTTCATGGCGCTGCTTCCCGCTTTTCTGAAGATTATACTGGCCTAAGGAATTGTGCTGGCAGCGATCCTGGGTCCCTGACAGGCTTGGTGGACAGTGTAGGCGCTGGCTCAGGGCGCCCCTCACAGCGCTGCACCATGTACCGCTGAGCCCCGGAGCGCAGTTAGTACTGCGCTCCCTACCCTGTTGCCGCCATCTTCACACGGGCTCCTCGCTTGCCAGGGGGGCCGGTGACTAAGTCACCACTGATCTTCTGGCTCTGTAAGGGGGTGGCGGCATGCTGCTGGGGTGAGCGATCACCTGTGGTGGCGAACGTTCAATCCCCTCAGGAGCTCAGTGTCCTGTCAACGGAGATAGTGGCTCAGACCCCGCAGGGCGGACACTACTCCCCCCCTCAGTCCCACGAAGCAGGGAGGCTGTTGCCAGCAGCCTCCCTGTGCCTAAACTCAAACAAAAATAATAAAACTAAAAGAACTCCAATTGAGCTCCCCTAGCTGTGACCGGCTCCTCCGGGCACATTTTCTAAACTGAGTCTGGTAGGAGGGGCATAGAGGGAGGAGCCAGCCCACACTCTCAAAGTGCCAGTGGCTCCTAGTGGACCTGTCTATACCCCATGGTACTAATGTGGACCCCAGCATCCTCGAGGACGTAAGAAAAATACATTTTAGCTTTATTCTGTTATTGTGAAGGCACTTAAGCTGGCATCAAATACCGATTTAATAAAATGCCCATATCCTAGCTAATAGGGCTGGTGAATGAAACAGCATTATAGGACATATAAACTCTTTGGCACATCCCTTTCAGTAGCTGCCTCTGTAACTGCGCCAGGGGTCGCTTTAGGCAGTTATAGCTGCACCATATATCTTACTCCTGTCATGTCAGTTCAACAAAATCTTGTGAACCATAAGGACTGGGAACTTGACATTTGGACAGTAGCTTGCTTTTGTGACGTAGGCACCCATTAAGAAGGCATTTTTCAAAATTCCACCCACAAAGGGGCTAAAAGGGGTAAAATAATCCCCCCCTTCACAGAACAGATTTAAGACAGCCCACCCAGTCGGGGCTCTAAAGAATGCATGGTGACGGTGATACCAAGTCGCAGAGAGGGGGGGAGGACATAATGCTCTGTTCCTGGACTTCCTTGCAGTGGCAGCTGCAGAGCACTCTATTATTCAAATAGGTGAGCCACATCAACTGCCACCACTAAACACTGTCAAACATTGCTGAGTGTGGCTCCCCTATTTGAATAATGGACTGCTCTAAAACTGCCACTGGCAAGGAAGCATCAGAGGTGGTACGAGGCAGAGAAGGAAGCAGATTATCCTCCTCAGCGCCAGCCTTTTGACAGCATCAATCCGGGGAAGGCCCGCCCAGAGGTGCGGCCTGACAAAGATTGGCAGTGGCAGACAGAGCATGTCCTGTTGTAAGTCTAATTAGTTTACCAGGAAGTCCTTCAAAATGAAAGTTATATACACAGGAATACTTGAAATTCAGTAGTGAAGCGCGGGTATTCAGCTAATGGACCTATAAATGGGAGGGGTAGGCAGGGAGAAGACACCTACAGAAAAAAATTTAAACAATTTATACTGTGTCAAATGTGCGTAATGATGTTACTATTTAGAAGGCAGAATAATAATGTAAGTACTAACCCAAAGTGAGCAAAATTCTTCTGATAAAAGCTGCTTTCTGTAATCGACTTTGCTTCTTCATGAAGACATTTAGCATACGAATGTCATTTTGGAAAAATGGATTCCTTATGATTCCCAATATATAAGCACCTTGAATTTCTTTGAAAATCCATAAAAAGGCTAAGAGTATAATGAGGCAATAACCGACAATGGCCTGAGGGCTTTGTAAGGAAAATGTAAAATAACAATAGTTATGTAGCAAACTGGACTCTAGTAAGACCAATATTAGGAAGACACAGTAAAATACAGGTTCTCTCCACGTCATCTTCCAGTAGAAGGGATCACAGTCATTTGAGGACTTTCTGCGTTTCTTCAAATGACGCCTGAGGGCAAGTCCCATCCCCGTTAAATTAAGACTGAGTATGAAGCCAAATCCAGCTATAAATAAAACTAATCCAATAGAGTTGGGAATAAAATAGGCTGATATGGTTACCCCAGCTGATATGATAAATGTAAGTAGCAACCTGTAAAAAAACACAAAAAAAGAAAAAAAATCTAAAAAACATATTACAAAAAGAATAATAGAAACAAATCCAAGAAAAAACATTATCTGACTACACATCATCACAGATAGCTCGCCTGATAGGACGCTGCTATTGTGTAAGTGGGTGGAACTATCCATCCCTAAATGTGTGTGATATCAATAATGACAGTTTGCAATGCTGGCCACGCTGGCCATAGGATACTGAACACCTGATCCAATATTACATTCTATGAAGCCTCCAAAATTGAGTATGATGCTCTACTATAAGCTAAGTGATATCTGTTGGCTAAATATTAGGAATGATAGAAAATGCAACCGAAGGTGGATCTCTATGACTTGCCATGTTTAGACCATACCAACAAGCTCCAGATGAAACCAAAACACATCCAGCAATTCTTCCTGCACACAACATGGTCAGATCTTGCCCAATATGACCCCTATATATGTGTCCAGCTGCCTGAATCGGTATTCTGTGCACACATAGAAACAAAGGGCCTAATTCAGACCTGATTATAGCAGCAAAATTGTTCTCTAATGGGAAAAAATAAGAATTTACTTACCGATAATTCTATTTCTCGTAGTCCGTAGTGGATGCTGGGGACTCCGTAAGGACCATGGGGAATAGCGGCTCCGCAGGAGACTGGGCACAAAAGTAAAGCTTTAGAACTACCTGGTGTGCACTGGCTCCTCCCCCTATGACCCTCCTCCAAGCCTCAGTTAGGATACTGTGCCCGGACAAGCGTACACAATAAGGAAGGATTTTGAATCCCGGGTAAGACTCATACCAGCCACACCAATCACACCATATAACTTGTGATCTAAACCCAGTTAACAGCATGATAACAGAGGAGCCTCTAGAAAAGATGGCTCACTACAGCAATAACCCGATTTTTTGGTAACAATAACTATGTACCAGTATTGCAGACAATCCGCACTTGGGATGGGCGCCCAGCATCCACTACGGACTACGAGAAGTAGAATTATCGGTAAGTAAATTCTTATTTTCTCTAACGTCCTAAGTGGATGCTGGGGACTCCGTAAGGACCATGGGGATTATACCAAAGCTCCCAAACGGGCGGGAGAGTGCGGATGACTCTGCAGCACCAAATGAGAGAACTCCAGGTCCTCCTCAGCCAGGGTATCAAATTTGTAGAATTTTACAAACGTATTTGCTCCTGACCAAGTAGCTGCTCGGCAAAGTTGTAAAGCCGAGACCCCTCGGGCAGCCGCCCAAGATGAGCCCACCTTCCTTGTGGAATGGGCTTTTACAGATTTTGGCTGTGGCAGGCCTGCCACAGAATGTGCAAGCTGAATTGTACTACAAATCCAACGAGCAATAGTCTGCTTAGAAGCAGGAGCACCCAGCTTGTTGGGTGCATACAGAATAAACAACGAGTCAGATTTTCTGACTCCAGCCGTCCTGGAAACCTATATTTCCAGGGCTCTGACAACGTCTAGCAACTTGGAGTCCTCCAAGTCCCTAGTAGCCGCAGGCACCACAATAGGTTTATTCAGGTGAAACGCTGAAAACCACCTTAGGGAGAAACTGAGGACAAGTCCTCAATTCCGCCCTGTCCGAATGGAAAATCAGATGAGGGCTTTTACAGGATAAAGCCGCCAATTCTGACACGCACCTGGCCCAGGCCAGGGCCAACAGCATGACCACTTTCCATGTGAGATATTTTAACTCCACATATTTAAGTGGTTCAAACCAATGTGACTTTTGGAACCCAAAAACTACATTTAGATCCCAAGGTGCCACTGGAGGCACAAAAGGAGGCTGTATATACAGTACCCCTTTCACAAACGTCTGAACTTCAGGGACTGAAGCTAGTTCTTTTTGGAAGAAAATTGACAGGGCCGAAATTTGAACCTTAATGGACCCCCATTTCAGCCCATAGACACTCCTGTTTGCAGGAAATGTAGGAATCGACCTAGTTGAAAAATTCCTCTGTCGGGGCCTTACTGGCCTCGCACCACGCAACTTATTTTCGCCAATGCGGTGATAATGTTTTGCGGTTATATCTTTCCTGGCTTTGATCAGGATAGGAATGACTTCATCCGGAATGCCTTTCTCCTTCAGGATCCGGCGTTCAACCGCCATGCCGTCAAACGCAGCCGCGGTAAGTCTTGGAACAGACAGGGTCCTTGCTGGAGCAGGTCCCTTCTTAGAGGTAGAGGCCACGGATCCTCCGTGAGCATCTCTTGAAGTTCCGGTTACCAAGTCCTTCTTGGCCAATCCGGAGCCACGAATATAGTGCTTACTCCTCTCCATCTTATAATTCTCAGTACCTTGGGTATGAGAGGCAGAGGAGGGAACACATACACTGACTGGTACACCCACTGTGTTACCAGAGCGTCCACAGCTATTGCCTGAGGGTCCCTTGACCTGGCGCAATACTTGTCGAGTTTTATAAACATGTGGAAGACTTCTGGGTGAAGTCCCCACTCTCCAGGGTGGAGGTCGTGTCTGCTGAGGAAGTCTGCTTCCCAGTTGTCCACTCCCGGAATGAATACTGCTGACAGTGCTATCACATGATTTTCCGCCCAGCGAAGAATCCTTGCAGCTTCTGCCATTGCCCCCCTGCTTCTTGTGTCACCCTGTCTGTTTACGTGGGTGACTGCCGTGATGTTGTCCGAATGAATCAACTCCGGGTGACCTTGAAGCAGAGGTCTTGCTGAGCTTAGAGCATTGTAAATGGCCCTTAGCTTCAGGATATTTATGTGAAGTGATGTCTCCAGGCTTGACCATAAGCTCTGGAAATTCCTTCCCTGTGTGACTGCTCCCCAGCCTCCCAGGCTGGCATCCGTGGTCACCAGGACCCAGTCCTGAATGTGCGGCCCTCTAGAAGATGAGCACTCTGCAACCACCACAGGAGAGACACCCTTGTGCTTGGTGACAGGGTTATCCGCTGATGCATCTGAAGATGCGACCCGGACCATTTGTCCAGCAGGTCCCACTGGAAAGTTCTCGCGTGGAATCTGCCGAATGGGATTGCTTCGTAGGAAGCCACCATTTTTCCCAGAACCATTTCATTGATGTACTGAGACTTGGCTCGGTTATAGGAGGTTCCCGACTAGCTCGGATAACTCCCTGACTTTCTCCTCCGGGAGAAACACCTTTTTCTGGACTGTGTCCAGGATCATCCCTAGGAACAGAAGACGAGTCGTCGGAATCAGCTGCGATTTTGGAATATTGAGAATCCAATCGTGCTGCCGCAACACTACCTGAGATAGTGCTACACCGACCTCCAACTGTTCCCTGGATCTTACCCTTATCAGGGAATCGTCCAAGTAAGGGATAACTAAAATTCCCTTCCTTCGAAGGAGTATCATCATTTCGGCCATTACCTTGGTAAAGACCCGGGGTGCCGTGGACCATCCATACGGCAGCGTCTGAAACTGATAGTGACAGTTCTGTACCATAAACCTGAGGTACCCTTGGTGAGAAGGGTAAATTGGGACATGAAGGTAAGCATCCTTGATGTCCCGAGACATCATGTAGTCCCCTTCTTCCAGGTTCGCAATCACTGCTCTGAGTGACTCAATCTTGAATTTGAACCTCCGTATGTAAGTGTTCAAGATTTTAGATTTAGAATCGGTCTCACCGAGCCGTACGGCTTCGGTACCACAACAGTGTGGAATAATACCCCGTTCCCTGTTGCAGGAGGGGTACCTTGATTATCACCTGCTGGGAATACAGCTTGTGAATGGCTTCCAAAACTGCCTCCCTGTCAGAAGGAGACATCGGTAAAGCCGACTTTAGGAAACGGCGAGGGGGAGACGTCTCGAATTCCAATTTGTACCCCTGAGATATCACCTGACGGATCCAGGGGTCTACTTGCGAGTGAGCCCACTGCGCGCTGAAATTCATTGAGACGGGCCCCCACCGTGCCTGATTCTGCTTGTAAAGCCCCAGCGTCATACTGAGGGCTTGGCAGAGGCGGGAGAGGGCTTCTGTTCCTGGGAACTGGCTGATTTCTGCAGCCTTTTTCCTCTCCCTCTGTCACGGGGCAGAAATGAGGAACCTTTTGCCCGCTTGCCCACGAAAAGACTGCGCCTGATAATACGGCGTCTTCTTATGTTGAGAGGCGACCTGGGGTACAAACGTGGATTTCCCAGCTGTTGCCGTGGCCACCAGGTCTGAAAGACCGACCCCAAATAACTCCTCCCCTTAATAAGGCAATACTTCCAAATGCCGTTTGGAATCCGCATCACCTGACCACTGTCGTGTCCATAACCCTCTACTGGCAGAAATGGACAACGCACTTAGACTTGATGCCAGTCGGCAAATATTCCGCTGTGCATCACGCATATATAGAAATGCATCTTTTAAATGCTCTATAGGCAATAATATACTGTCCCTATCTAGGGTATCAATATTTTCAGTCAGGGAATCCGACCACGCCAACCCAGCACTGCACATCCAGGCTGAGGCGATTGCTGGTCGCAGTAGAACACCAGTATGTGTGTAAATACATTTTAGGATACCCTCCTGCTTTCTATCAGCAGGATCCTTAAGGGCGGCCATCTCAGGAGAGGGTAGAGCCCTTGTTCTTACAAGCGTGTGAGCGCTTTATCCACCCTAGGGGGTGTTTCCCAACGCACCCTAACCTCTGGCGGGAAAGGATATAATGCCAATAACATTTTAGAAATTATCAGTTGTTATCGGGGGAAACCACGCATCATCACACACCTCATTTAATTTCTCAGATTCAGGAAAACTACAGGTAGTTTTTCCTCACCGAACATAATACCCCTTTTTGGTGGTACGCGTATTATCAGAAATGTGTAAAACATTTTTCATTGCCTCAATCATGTAACGTGTGGCCCTACTGGAAGTCACATTTGTCTCTTCACCGTCGACACTGGAGTCAGTATCCGTGTCGGCGTCTATATCTGCCATCTGAGGTAACGGGCGCTTTAGAGCCCCTGACGGCCTATGAGACGTCTGGACAAGCACAAGCTGAGTAGCCGGCAGTCTCATGTCAACCACTGTCTTTTATACAGAGCTGACACTGTCACGTAATTCTTTCCAACAGTTCATCCACTCAGGTGTCGACCCCCTAGGGGGTGACATCACTATTACAGGCAATCTGCTCCGTCTCCACATCATTTTTCTCCTCATACATGTCGATACAAACGTACCGACACACCGCACACACACAGGGAATGCTCTGATAGAGGACAGGACCCCACTAGCCCTTTGGGGAGACAGAGGGAGAGTTTGCCAGCACACACCAGAGCGCTATATATATACAGGGATAACCTTATATAAGTGTTTTTCCCCTTATAGCTGCTGTATTTTTAATACTGCGCGTAATTAGTTCCCCCCTCTCTTTTTTAACCCTTTCTGTAGTGTAGTGACTGCAGGGGAGAGCCAGGGAGCTTCCCTCCAACAGAGCTGTGAGGGAAAATGGCGCCAGTGTGCTGAGGAGATAGGCTCCGCCCCCTTCTCGGCGGCCTTATCTCCCGTTTTTCTGTGTATTCTGGCAGGGGTTAAATTCATCCATATAGCCCAGGAGCTATATGTGATGCATTTTTTTGCCATCCAAGGTGTTTTTATTGCGTCTCAGGGCGCCCCCCCCCAGCGCCCTGCACCCTCAGTGACCGGAGTGTGAAGTGTGCTGAGAGCAATGGCGCACAGCTGCAGTGCTGTGCGCTACCTTGTTGAAGACAGGACGTCTTCTGCCGCCGATTTTCCGGACCTCTTCTGTCTTCTGGCTCTGTAAGGGGGCCGGCGGCGCGGCTCTGGGACCTATCCATGGCTGGGCCTGTGATCGGTCCCTCTGGAGCTAATGTCCAGTAGCCTAAGAAGCCCAATCCACTCTGCACGCAGGTGAGTTCGCTTCTTCTCCCCTTAGTCCCTCGATGCAGTGAGCCTGTTGCCAGCAGGTCTCACTGAACATAAAAAACCTAAAACTAAACTTTTCACTAAGCAGCTCAGGAGAGCCACCTAGTGTGCACCCTTCTCGTTCGGGCACAAAAATCTAACTGAGGCTTGGAGGAGGGTCATAGGGGGAGGAGCCAGTGCACACCAGGTAGTTCTAAAGCTTTACTTTTGTGCCCAGTCTCCTGCGGAGCCGCTATTCCCCATGGTCCTTACGGAGTCCCCAGCATCCACTTAGGACGTTAGAGAAATAAGATTTTACTTACCGGTAAATCTATTTCTCGTAGTCCGTAGAGGATGCTGGGACTCCGTAAGGACCATGGGGAATAGACGGGCTCCGCAGGAGATAGGGCACTTTAAGAAAGCTTTGGATTCTGGGTGTGCACTGGCTCCTCCCTCTATGCCCCTCCTCCAGACCTCAGTTAGGGAAACTGTGCCCAGAGGAGATGGACAGTACGAGGAAGGATATTTGTAAATCTAAGGGCGAGATTCATACCAGCCACACCAATCACACCGTATAACTTGTGATAAACTTACCCAGTTAACAGTATGAACAACAACATAGCCACGGTACCACCGAAAACTATAACATAACCCTAATGTAAGCAATAACTATATACAAGTCTTGCAGAAGAAGTCCGCACTTAGGACGGGCGCCCAGCATCCTCTACGGACTACGAGAAATAGATTTACCGGTAAGTAAAATCTTATTTTCTCTAACGTCCTTGAGGATGCTGGGACTCCGTAAGGACCATGGGGATTATACCAAAGCTCCCAAACGGGCGGGAGAGTGCGAATGACTCTGCAGCACCGATTGAGCAAACAGGAGGTCCTCCTCAGCCAGGGTATCAAACTTATAGAACTTTGCAAAGGTGTTTGTCCCCGACCAAGTAGCTGCTCGGCACAACTGTAATGCCGAGACCCCTCGGGCAGCCGCCCAAGAAGAGCCCACTTTCCTAGTGGAGTGGGCCTTAACCGATTTCGGTAACGGCAATCCTGCCGTAGAATGCGCATGCTGAATCGTGTTACAGATCCAGCGAGCAATAGTCTGCTTTGAAGCAGGAGCGCCAACCTTGTTGGCCGCATACAGAACGAACAAAGCTTCAGTCTTCCTGATTCTAGCCGTTCTGGACACATAAATCTTCAAAGCCCTGACTACATCCAGGGACTCGGAATCCTCCAAGTCCCGTGTAGCCACAGGCACAACAATAGGTTGGTTCACATGAAAAGATGAGACCACTTTTGGCAGAAAGTGAGGGCGAGTCTTCAACTCTGCCCTATCCACGTGAAAAACCAAGTATGGGCTTTTATGTGATAAAGTCGCCAATTCGGAAACACGTCTTGCCGAAGCTAACGCCAACAACATGACTACTTTCCACGTGAGGTATTTCAACTCCACAGTTTTGAGTGGTTCAAACTTTGGTGACTTGAGGAACCGTAACACCACGTTAAGATCCCAAGGCGCCACCGGAGGCACAAAAGGAGGCTGAATATGCAGCACTCCCTTCACAAAGGTCTGTACTTCAGGAATAGAGGCCAATTCTCTTCGAAAGAAAATGGATAAGGCCGAAATCTGGACCTTTATGGATCCTAATTTTAGGCCCAAAGTCACTCCTGTTTGAAGGAAGTGGAGTAGACGGCCCAAATGGAACTCCTCCGTAGGAGCAGTTCTGGCCTCACACCAAGAAACATATTTCCGTCATATACGGTGATAATGTTTTAACGTGACGTCTTTCCTAGCCTTGATCAGGGTAGGAATGACCTCCTCCGGAATCCCTTTTTCCGCTAGGATCCGGCGTTCAACCGCCATGCCGTCAAACGCAGCCGCGGTAAGTCTTGGAACAGACAGGGCCCCTGCCGCAGCAGGTCCTGCCTTAGAGGAAGAGGCCACGGATCCCCTGCGAGCAACTCTTGCAGCTCCGGATACCAAGTCCTCCGTGGCCAATCTGGAACAATGAGTATTGTACTGACCCTGCTTCTTCGTATTATTCTCAACACCTTGGGTATGAGAGTAAGAGGAGGAAACACATAGACCGATCTGAACACCCAAGGTGTCACCAGAGCGTCTACCGCTACCGCCTGAGGGTCCCTTGACCTGGCGCAATACCGCTTTAGCTTTTTGTTGAGACGGGATGCCATCATGTCGATTTGAGGCAGTCCCCAACGATCCGTGATCTGTGCGAAGACTTCTTGATGAAGTCCCCACTCTCCCGGATGCAGGTCGTGCCTGCTGAGGAAGTCCGCCTCCCAGTTGTCCACCCCCGGGATGAACACCGCTGACAGCGCGCTTACATGGCCTTCCGCCCAGCGTAGAATCCTGGTCGCTTCTGCCATGGCCATTCTGCTCCTTGTTCCGCCTTGGCGGTTTATATGAGTCACTGCCGTGACATTGTCTGACTGAATCAGAACCGGTTTTCTCTGAAGCAATTCCTCCGCTAGACGCAGGGCGTTGTATATGGCCCTCAACTCCAGGACGTTGATGTGGAGACAAGACTCTAGGCTTGACCAGAGACCTTGGAAATTTCTTCCCAGTGTCACTGCTCCCCAGCCTCGGAGGCTTGCGTCCGTGGTCACCAGGACCCAGTCCTGAATGCCGAACCTGCGACCTTCTAGTAGGTGAGCACTGTAGCCACCACAGGAGAGATACCCTGGTCCTGGGAGACAGGGTGATCCTTTGATGCATTTGTAAATGGGACCCGGACCACTTGTCCAAAAGGTCCCATTGAAAGGTCCTCGCATGGAACCTGCCGAAAGGGATGGCCTCGTAGGAAGCCACCATCTTCCCCAGGACCCGCGTGCAATGATGCACTGAAACCTTTTTTGGTTTTAATAGGTTCCTGACCATGGCTATGAGTTCCTGAACCTTTTCGATCGGAAGAAAAACCTTTTTCTGGTCTGTGTCTAGAATCAGCCCCAAAAAGGTCAGACGCGTTGTAGGGACTAGCTGGGACTTCGGTATATTGAGAATCCAGCCGTGTAACTGCAACGTCTTCATGGACAGAGACACGCTGTCCAGCAACCTCTCCCGAGATCTCGCCTTTATGAGATCGTCCAAGTATGGGATAATTGTGACCCCCTGCCTGCGCAGGAGCACCATCATTTCCGCCATTACCTTGGTGAAAATTCTCGGGGCCGGGGAAAGCCCAAACGGCAACGTCTGAAATTGGTAGTGACAGTCCTGCACTGCAAATCTCAGGAACGCCTGATGCGGGGGGAATATCGGAACATGAAGGTAAGCATCCTTGATGTCCAGGGACACCATCCAATCCCCCCCCTCCAGGCTGGCGATGACCGCCCTGAGTGATTCCATTTTGAACTTGAACCTCTTCAAGTACAGGTTCAGAGATTTCAGGTTTAAAATGGGTCTGACCGAACCGTCCGGTTTCGGGACCACAAACAGGGTTGAGTAATATCCCTCTCCTTGCTGGCGATGAGGAACTGTGACAATCACCTGTTGAATATACAATTTTTGATTGCTGCCAACACTAGCTCCCTCTCTGACGGGGAAGCCGGCAGAGCCGATTTGAAAAATCGGCGAGGAGGCAAGTCTTCGAATTCCAGCCTGTATCCCTGGGAAACAATCTCTAATGCCCAGGGATCCACCTGCGAGTGAACCCAGACGTGGCTGAAAAATCGAAGACGAGCCCCCACCAGATCTGCCTCCCCCCGGAAAGCCCCAGCGTCATGCGGTGGACTTTGCAGATGCGGGGGAGGACTTCTGCTCTTGGGAACTAGCTGTGTGCAGCTTCTTTCCCCTGCCTTTCCCTCTGGCAACAAAGGATGATCCACGTACCTTCTTGTTTTTATTGGAACGAAAGGACTGCATTTGATAATGAGGTGCCTTTTTTGTATGTTGCGAGGGAACATAAGGTAAGAAATTTGACTTACCAGCCGTAGCCGTAGAGACAAGATCCGAGAGGCCGTCTCCAAACAACTCCACCCCCTTGTAAGGCAAGGACTCCATATGCCGCTTAGAATCGGCATCTCCCGTCCACTGTCGGGTCCACAAGAGCCGCCTAGCAGCAATAGACATAGCATTTATTCTGGAGCTTAATAAACAAATGTCTCTCTGAGCATCCCTCATATACAAGGCAGCATCTCTGATATGCTCTATGGTCATTTGAATGGCGTCCCTATCTAAGGTGTCAATTTCCGTAGCTAAGGAATCTGCCCATGCTACAACCGCACTACAAACCCAGGCCGACGCCATAGCCGGTCGAGCAATAGTACCGGAATGATTGTAAATGTGCTTTAAGGTAATTTCCTGCCTGCGATCAGCAGGTTCCTTGAGGGAAGCCGTATTCTGAGAAGGCAGTGCCACCTTTTTGGACAAACGTGTCAGCGCCTTGTCAACTTTTGGCGAAGATTCCCAGCGTATCCTATCAGTTTGTGGAAAAGGATACGCCATGAGAATCCTTTTGGGAACTTGTGGTCTCCTATCCGGAGATTCCCAAGCCTTTTCGCACAAGTCACTTAATTCAAATGAGGATGGAAAAGTGACTTCAGGCTTTTTCCCTTTATACATGTGTACCCTCGTGTCAGGGACAGGGGGTTCCTCAGTAATATGCAAAACCTCTTTAATGGCAATAATCATGTACCGTATACCCTTAGCCACCTTTGGCTGTAATTTTGCATCTTCATGTGTCGGTATCTGTGTCATCGATCTGGGATATGGTGAGCTTCTGAGACCCAGAAGGACCTGGCGCCCCAGGGACAGGCATGGACTGGCTACCTGACTGATCCCTAGCTTCTGCTTTGTCTAATCTTTTATGCAATAGATTGACATTTGCATTTAAGACATTCAGCATATCCACCCATTCCGGTGTCGGCGTTGCCGACGGCGACCTGACATTCAAGCACTCCCCCTCCACATTAAGCGAGCCTTCCTCGTCAAACATGTCGACACACGCGTACCGACACACTTCACACACACACACAGGGAACCCCTTTCCTGAAGACAGTATCCCTGTCAAGGCCCTTTGGAGAGACAGAGAGAGAGTATGCCAGCACACACCCCAGCGCAATAACCATGGAGACCAACACAAATTGTTTTTCCCCAGCAGCGCTGTATAATATGTAAAACGCCAATTATGTGTGTCCCCCCCCCTCTCTTTTAAGCACCCTTTCACCGTGTGTAAGCAGGGGAGAGTCCGGGGAGCTTCCTCTCAGCAGTGCTGTGGAGAGAAAATGGCGCTGGTGAGTGCTGAGGGAGAAGCCCAGACCCCCCGGCGGCGGGCTTCTGTCCCGCTTAAACTTAGTGAAATATGGCGGGGGCTCTTTTATATACATGTACAGAGCCCACCGGTACATGTATATAGTCTTTATGCCATGCAGAGGTTTATATTGCCGCCCAGGGCGCCCCCCCCCCCCCCCTGCGCCCTGCACCCTTACAGTGACCGGAGTATGTGAGGTGTATGGGAGCAATGACGCACAGCTGCAGTGCTGTGCGTTACCTCAGTGAAGCTGAAGGCTTCTGCCGCCTGACGACTTCTGTCTTCTGTACTTCTAGCTCTGTGAGGAGAACGGCGGCGCGGCTCCGGGGGTGGACGCCCAGTAAGTACCTGCGTTCATACCCTCTGGAGCTAATGGTGTCCAGTAGCCGAGGAAGCAGAGCCTATCTTTGACAAGAAGGTCTGCTCCTCTCTCCTCAGTCCCACGATGCAGGGAGCCTGTGGCCAGCAGTGCTCCCTTTGAAAAAGTAGTAAAAGGTAGAAAGAAAAAATCCAAACAAAAATGCTTCTAGGCAGAGAACTCTGGAGAGCTCTCTGCAGTGCACCCATCTTGCTCTGGGCACAGTGTAAAACTGAGGTCTGGAGGAGGGGCATAGAGGGAGGAGCCAGTGCACACCCAGAATCCAAAACTTTCTTAAAGTGCCCTATCTCCTGCGGAGCCAGTCTATTCCCCATGGTCCTTACGGAGTCCCAGCATCCTCAAGGACGTTAGAGAAAACTATGTGCAATGCAGGGGGGGAAGGGGGTTGGGGGGGCGGCCAGATATAACATGTGTATAGAGAGTTAGATTTGGGTGGAGTGTGTTCAAATTTAAATCTAAATTGTAGTGTAAAAATAAAGCAACCAGTATTTACCCTGCACAGAAACAATATAACCCACCCAAATCTAACTCTCTGTACATGTTATATTTGCCTTCCCTGCAGTGCACATGGTTTTGCTCATTAGAGAATAAGGGGCAGATTTATTAAGCTCGGTGAAGTGATAAATTGGAAGGAGATAGAACACCAGCCAGTCAGCTTCTGTCATTTTTCAAACCCAGCCTGTGACATGGCAGTAAGGATCTGATTGGCTGATACTTTATCACCTTCCACTTTATCACTTCACCAAGCTTAATAAATCTGCCCCTAAATTTGCTGCTGCGATCAGGTCTGAATTAAGCCCATAATTACATAATCAGGATATCTCAAAATCAACACACCTAAAAGTACATGACTTTTGCTAAGTTATGTAATACAGCAATAATAAGAATTTACTTACCGATAATTCTATTTCTCGGAGTCCGTAGTGGATGCTGGGGTTCCTGAAAGGACCATGGGGAATAGCGGCTCCGCAGGAGACAGGGCACAAAAAGTAAAGCTTTAGGATCAGGTGGTGTGCACTGGCTCCTCCCCCTATGACCCTCCTCCAAGCCTCAGTTAGGATACTGTGCCCGGACGAGCGTACACAATAAGGAAGGATTTTGAATCCCGGGTAAGACTCATACCAGCCACACCAATCACACTGTACAACCTGTGATCTGAACCCAGTTAACAGTATGATAACAGCGGAGCCTCTGAAAAGATGGCTCACAACAATAATAACCCGATTTTTGTAACTATGTACAAGTAATGCAGATAATCCGCACTTGGGATGGGCGCCCAGCATCCACTACGGACTCCGAGAAATAGAATTATCGGTAAGTAAATTCTTATTTTCTCTATCGTCCTAGTGGATGCTGGGGTTCCTGAAAGGACCATGGGGATTATACCAAAGCTCCCAAACGGGCGGGAGAGTGCGGATGACTCTGCAGCACCGAATGAGAGAACTCCAGGTCCTCCTTAGCCAGGGTATCAAATTTGTAGGATTTTACCAACGTGTTTGCCCCTGACTAAATAGCCGCTCGGCAAAGTTGTAAAGCCGAGACCCCTCGGGCAGCCGCCCAAGATGAGCCCACCTTCCTTGTGGAATGGGCATTTACATATTTTGGCTGTGGCAGGCCTGCCACAGAATGTGCAAGCTGAATTGTATTACACATCCAACTAGCAATAGTCTGCTTAGAAGCAAGAGCACCCAGTTTGTTGGGTGCATACAGGATAACAGCAAGTCAGTTTTCCTGACTCCAGCCGTCCTGGAACCTATACTTTCAGGGCCCTGACAACATCCAGCAACTTGGAGTCCTCCAAGTCCCTAGTAGGCGCAAGGCACCACAATAAGCTGGTTCAGGTGAAACACTGACACCACCTTAGGGAGAGAACTGGGGACGAGTCCGCAGCTCTGCCCTGTCCGAATGGACAAACAGATATGGGCTTTTTTGAGAAAAAACCCACCAATTTGACACTCGCCTGGCCCAGGCCAGGGCCAAGAGCATGGTCACTTTTCATGTGAGATGCTTCAAATCCACAGATTTGACTGGTTTTAAACCAATGTGATTTGAGGAATCCCAGAACTACGTTGAGATCCCACAGTGCCACTGGAGGCACAAAAGGGGGTTGTATATGCAATACTCCCTTGACAAACTTCTGGACTTCAGGAACTGAAGCCAATTCTTTCTGGAAGAAAATCGACAGGGCCGAAATTTGAACCTTAATGGGCCCCAATTTGAGGCCCATAGACACTCCTGTTTGCAGGAAATGCAGGAATCGACCGAGTTGAAATTTCTTCGTGGGGCCTTCCTGGCCTCACACCACGCAACATATTTTCGCCACATGTGGTGATAATGTTGTGCGGTCACCTCCTTCCTGGCTTTGACCAGGGTAGGAATGACCTCTTCCGGAATGCCTTTTTCCCTTAGGATCCGGCGTTCCACCGCCATGCCGTCAAACGCAGCTGCGGTAAGTCTTGGAACAGACATGGTACTTGCTGAAGCAAGTCCCTTCTTAGCGGCAGAGGCCATAAGTCCTCTGTGAGCATCTCTTGAAGTTCCGGGTACCAAGTCCTTCTTGGCCAATCCGGAGCCATGAGTATAGTTCTTACTCCTCTACGTCTTATAATTCTCAGTACCTTAGGTATGAGAAGCAGAGGAGGGAACCCATACACCGACTGGTACACCCACGGTGTTACCAGAACGTCCACAGCTATTGCCTGAGGGTCTCTTGACCTGGCGCAATACCTGTCCCGTTTTTTGTTCAGACGGGACGCCATCATGTCCACCTTTGGTATTTCCCAACGGTTCACCATCATGTGGAAAAACTTCCCGATGAAGTTTCCACTCTCCCGGGTGGAGGTCGTGCCTGCTGAGGAAGTCTGCTTCCCAGTTTCCACTCCCGGAATGAAACACTGCTGACAGTGCTATCACATGATTTTCCGCCCAGCGAAAAGTCCTTGCAGTTTTTGCCATTGCCCTCCTGCTTCTTGTGCCTGTTTACGTGGGCGACTGCCGTGATGTTTTTCCCACTGGATCAATACCGGCTGACCTTGAAGCAGAGGTCTTGCTAAGCTTAGAGCATTATAAATTTACCCTTAGCTCCAGTATATTTATGTGGAGAAAAGTCTCCAGACTTGATCACACTCCCTGGAAATTTTTTCCTTGTGTGACTGCTCCCCAGCCTCTCGGGCTGGCCTCCGTGGTCACCAGCATCCAATCCTGAATGCCGAATCTGCGGCCCTCTAGAAGATGAGCACTCTGTAACCACCACAGGAGAGACACCCTTGTCCTTGGATATAGGGTTATCCGCTGATGCATCTGAAGATGCGATCCGGACCATTTGTCCAGCAGATCCCACTGAAAAGTTCTTGCGTGAAATCTGCCGAATGGAATTGCTTCGTAGGAAGCCACCATTTTTACCAGGACCCTTGTGCAATGATGCACTGACACTTTTCCTGGTTTTAGGAGGTTCTTGACTAGCTCGGATAACTCCCTGGCTTTCTCATCCGGGAGAAACACCTTTTTCTGGACTGTGTCCAGAATCATCCCTAGGCACAGCAGACGTGTCGTCAGGATCAGCTGCGATTTTGGAATATTTAGAATCCATCCGTGCTGTTGTAGCAGTATCCGAGATAGTGCTACTCCGACCTCCAACTGTTCCCTGGACTTTGCCCTTATCAGGAGATCGTCCAAGTAAGGGGTAATTAAGACGCCTTTTCTTCGAAGAAGAATCATCATTTCGGCCATTACCTTGGTAAAGACCCGGGGTGCCGTGGACAATCCAAACGGCAGCGTCTGAAACTGACAGTGACAGTTCTATACCACGAACCTGAGGTACCCTTAGTGAGAAGGGCAAATTTGGGACATGGAGGTAAGCATCCCTGATGTCCCGGGACACTATATAGTCCCCTTCTTCCTGGTTCGTTATCACTGCTCTGAGTGACTCCATCTTGATTTGAACCTTTGTAAGTGTTCAAATTTTTTTAGATTTAGAATAGGTCTCACCTAGCCTTCTGGCTTCAGTACCACAATATAGTGTGGAATAATACCCCTTTCCTTGTTGTAGGAGGGGTAATTTGATTATCACCTGCTGGGAATACAGCTTGTGAATTTTTTCCCATACTGCCTCCTTGTCGGAGGGATACCTTGGTAAAGCAGACTTCAGGAGCCTGCGAGGGGGAAACGTTTCGACATTCCAATCTGTACCCCTGGGATACTACTTGTAGGATCCAGGGGTCCTGTACGGTCCCAGCGTCATGCTGAGAGCTTGGCAGAAGCGGTGGAAGGCTTCTGTTCCTGGGAATGGGCTGCCTGCTGCAGTCTTCTTCCCTTTCCTCTATCCCTGGGCAAATATGACTCTTATAGGGACGAAAGGACTGAGGCTGAAAAGACGGTGTCTTTTTCTGCAGAGATGTGACTTAGGGTAAAAACGGTGGATTTTCCAGCAGTTGCCGTGGCCACCAGGTCCGATGGACCGACCCCAAATAACTCCTCTTCCTTTATACGGCAATACACCTTTGTGCCGTTTGGAATCTGCATCACCTGACCACTGTCGTGTCCATAAACATCTTCTGGCAGATATGGACATCGCACTTACTCTTGATGCCAGAGTGCAAATATCCCTCTGTGCATCTCGCATATATAGAAATGCATCCTTTAAATGCTCTATAGTCAATAAAATACTGTCCCTGTCAAGGGTATCAATATTTTTAGTCAGGGAATCCGACCAAGCCACCCCAGCTCTGCACATCCAGGCTGAGGCGATCGCTGGTCGCAGTATAACACCAGTATGTGTGTATATACTTTTATATGATATTTTCCAGCCTCCTGTCAGCTGGCTCCTTGAGGACGGCCCTATCTATAGACGGTACCGCCACTTGTTTTGATAAGCGTGTGAGCGCCTTATCCACCCTAAGGGGTGTTTCCCAACGCGCCCTAACTTCTGGCGGGAAAGGGTATACCGCCAATAATTTTCTATCGGGGGAAACCCACGCATCATCACACACTTCATTTAATTTATCTGATTCAGGAAAAACTACAGGTAGTTTTTTCACATCCCACATAATACCCTCTTTTGTGGTACTTGTAGTATCAGAAATATGTAACACCTCCTTCATTGCCCTTAACGTGTGGCCCTAATAAGGAATACGTTTGTTTATTCACCGTCGACACTGGATTCAGTGTCCGTGTCTGTGTCGACCGACTAAGGTAAACGGGCGTTTTAAAACCCCTGACGGTGTTTTTGAGACGTCTGGACCGGTACTAATTGTTTGTCGGCCGTCTCATGTCGTCAACCGACCTTGCAGCGTGTTGACATTATCACGTAATTCCCTAAATAAGCCATCCATTCCGGTGTCGACTCCCTAGAGAGTGACATCACCATTACAGGCAATTGCTCCGCCTCCTTACCAACATCGTCCTCATACATGTCGACACACACGTACCGACACACAGCACACACACAGGGAATGCTCTGATAGAGGACAGGACCCACTAGCCCTTTGGAGAGACAGAGGGAGAGTTTGCCAGCACACACCAAAAAACGCTATAATTATATAGGGACAACCTTATATAAGTGTTTTCCCTTATAGCATCTTTTTATATATTTCTAACGCCAAATTAGTGCCCCCCCTCTCTGTTTTAACCCTGTTTCTGTAGTGCAGTGCAGGGGAGAGCCTGGGAGCCTTCCCTCCAGCCTTTCTGTGAGGGAAAATGGCGCTGTGTGCTGAGGAGATAGGCCCCGCCCCTTTTTCGGCGGGCTCGTCTCCCGCTCTTCAACGGATTCTGGCAGGGGTTAAATATCTCCATATAGCCCCCGGAGGCTATATGTGAGGTATTTTTTGCCAAAAAATAGGTTTACATTGCCTCCCAGGGCGCCCCCCTCCCAGCGCCCTGCACCCTCAGTGACTGCCGTGTGAAGTGTGCTGAGAGCAATGGCGCACAGCTGCAGTGCTGTGCGCTACCTTAAGAAGACTGAGGAGTCTTCTGCCGCCGATTCTGGACCTTCTTCTCTTTTCAGCATCTGCAAGGGGGCCGGCGGCGAGGCTCCGGTGACCATCCAGGCTGTACCTGTGATCGTCCCTCTGGAGCTAATGTCCAGTAGCCAAAGAAGCCAATCCATCCTGCACGCAGGTGAGTTCACTTCTTCTCCCCTAAGTCCCTCGTTGCAGTGATCCTGTTGCCAGCAGGACTCACTGTAAAATAAAAAACCTAAGCTAAACTTTTCTAAGCAGCTCTTTAGGAGAGCCACCTAGATTGCACCCTTCTCGGCCGGGCACAAAAATCTAACTGAGGCTTGGAGGAGGGTCATAGGGGGAGGAGCCAGTGCACACCACCTGATCCTAAAGCTTTACTTTTTGTGCCCTGTCTCCTGCGGAGCCGCTATTCCCCATGGTCCTTTCAGGAACCCCAGCATCCACTAGGACGATAGAGAAAATAGGATTTTAATTACCTACCGGTAAATCCTTTTCTAGTAGTCCGTAGAGGATGCTGGGGTCCACATTAGTACCATGGGGGTATAGACGGGTCCCTTGGGAGCCATGGGCACTTTAAGAGTTTAATAGTGTGGGCTGGCTCCTCCCTCTATGCACCTCCTACCCGACTCAGTCTAGAAATTGTGCCCGAGGAGACAGACATACTTCGAGAGAAGGAAATACACAGATAGTGGTGAGATTCACACCAGCTCACACATAACAACAGAAAATCAAGCAACCAGCTTGAACCAAGTCAGCAAAGGCTGAACAACAGTACTTAACCAGGTAACAATGCAGTTCCCAACCAAGTAACAAGGCAATACTGATCCAAGTAACAACTGCAGGAAAACAAAGCGCTGGGCGGGCGCCCAGCATCCTCTACGGACTACGAGAAAAGGATTTACCGGTAGGTAATTAAAATCCTATTTTCTCTTACTTCCTAGAGTATGCTGGGGTCCACATAAGTACCATGGGGATGTACCAAAGCTCCAGTACGGGAGGGAAAGCGCGGAGGCTCCTGCAGAACTGATTGACCAAACTTTAGGTCCTCAGAGGCCAAAGTATCGAACTTGTAGAACTTAGCAAATGTGTTCGACCCTGACCAAGTAACTGCTCGGCAAAGCTGTAAACCCAAGACACCCCGAGTAGCCGCCCAGGAAGAACCCACTTTAAGAGTAGTCGGCCTTAACGGATTTCGGACACGGCAATCCTGCCGTAGAATAAGCATGCTGGATAGTAAACCTGATCCAGAGAGAAATCGTCTGCTTATAAGCAGGCCACCCAACCTTGTTGGGATCATAAAGGACAAACAGAGCGTCCGACTTTCTGTAACGAGAAGTTCTCTTCACATAAATCTTCAAAGCCCGTACAACATCCAAGGACTTTGAGGTAATTGGGGAGTCAGTAGCCACTGGCACCACAATAGGTTGGTTGATATGAAAATCCGACACAACCTTCAGAAGAAATTGCTGACGCGTCCTGAGCTCAGCTCTATCTTCATGGAAAACATGTAGGGGCTCTTGTAGGACAATGCCCCCAATTCTGACACACGTCTAGCAGATGCCAATGCCAACAGTGTGACAGTCTTCCAAGTAAGAAACTTGACCTCAACCTCCTGTAAAGGCTCGAACCAATCCGAATGCAGGAACTGCAGTACCACGTTAAGATCCCAAGGTGCCGTAGGAGGCACAAAGGGAGGTTAGATGTGCAGAACCCCTTTCAATAAAGTTTGAACTTCAGGGAGGGCAGCCAATTGTTTCTGGAAGAGAATGGACAAGGCCGAAATCTGGACTTTTATGGTGCCCAGGCGCAGGCCCACATCCACCCCTGCTTGCAGGAAGAGTAGAAACTGTCCAAGTTGAAACACCACCGTAGGAAACTTCTTGGATTCAAACCAAGACACGTACTTTTTCCAAATCTGATGGTAATGTTTTGATGTTACTCCTGTCCTAGCCGGTATCAGGGTAGGAATAACTTTGTTCGGAATGCCCTTCCGAGCTAAGATCTGGCGTTCAACCTCCATGCCGTCAAACGTAGTCATGGTAAGTCTTCATAGGCGAACAGCCCCTGTTGCAGAAGGTCCTCTCGAAGAGGAAGAGGCCTCGGATCTTTGAGCAGTAACTCCAGAAGATCCACGTACCAAGTCCTTCTTGGCCAGTCCGGAGCAATGAGGATCGCCTGAACTCTTGTTCTTTTGATTATTTCGAGAATCCTTGGGATGAGTGGAAGTGGAGGGAACACATACACTGACTTGAACACCCACGAAGTAACCAGGGCGTCCACCGCCACTGCCTGTGGATCCCTCGACCTGGAACAATACCTCCGAAGCTTCTTGTTGAGCTGTCTATTTGAGATACGCCCCAAGGACTTGTCAGCTCTTCAAACACCTCTGTTGGAGGCCCCACTCTCCCGGATAGAGATCGTGTCTGCTGAGGAAGTCCGATTCCCAGTTGTCCACTCCCGGAATGAAGATTGCTGACAGCGCCACCGCGTGCTTTTCCACCCAGAGGATGATTTTTGTTACCTCTGACATTGCAGCTCTGCTCTTCGTTCCGCCTTGTCGGTTTATGTAGGCCACTGTCGTTACATTGTCCGAATGAACCTGAATGGCCTGATCTTTCAGATGTGCCGCTTGCAGAAGACCTTTGTACACGAGGTCCTTAGTTCCAAAATGTTTATCGGAAGAATGGATTGCAGATTTGACCACCTTCCTTGAAAGTTTTCCCCTTGGGTGACTGCCCCCCAACCTCTGAGACTTGCATCCGAGGTTAGGAGGATCCAATTGTGAATCCTGAATCTGCGGGCCTCTAGTAGGTGAGAGGTTTGCAGCCACCAGAGTGTCAGCTGTGGCAGGTCGCACCGGCGCCCAGCCGTTACTAGGCAACGGGGCCGGTGCATCACTTCTGCCGCTGACTCCCTGTCCCCTGCCGGTTGCCTAGCAACCGGAGACACCGGGCGGACGCCCTGCACTGCAGTCCAGGTTGTTACTAAGCAGCCGGGATGCCGCGCTCAGCGCGCCACATAACAGCTGGGCAATTAGGGTCTGGGGGCTGGTCTTGCTGGCTCTCCTGTGATTTGCCAGCAGGGCCTTTTTATGGGAGCCAGTACATTGCAGCCTCGCCGGTGACAGCTTCTTGTGGAGCTTGTATCCTGCCTCTGGAGTGTTCCTGCTTTCAGCCATTTCGTTCCTGCATCCTGTGTCCCGGTTTCCGGAGCCTGGTCCTGGGAATCTGCTCCAGCCTTCCAGCCTAGTAATCCTGAATCTTCAGCCTTGAGGTCCTGTTGCATCTACGTGCACCTTCTCCGGTGTCGTGAGTAGCAGCTCTGCCGCACCTTACGGCTGAAGCCGTATAATTCTAATCTTCTTGCCGTTGTGTTTTCTGCATAGGTTCCGCCACTGTTGTCCTTGCCGAACTACGACGGATTCGTATTTGGCATTTTGGGCAGCGTTACCTTGGTTACGGTTTTTCTTGGCGGCCGCGCCGCACATAAATTAGTTTATTATTTTCTGTGGTTTCCCCTTTCTCTTGTGTGTCTGTCATAGTTAGTTTTCCCCTTGTTCTCTCTCTGTCTCGGTTAACGCCTTGTCACCTACTAAGACCGGGGGGCATCGGAGTTCGGGCAGACCTAATCCGCCCGTTCAAACGCGGCTGCCGTGGGCCCAAGAAACCATAGTCTCGCAGGCGTTAACTGACCACAAGGGAAGGACAACGGAGTCAGGGTTTTCCGTTAGGGGTTGCTGCAAATCTCAGTTTGAACTGCAGCATCACGTTTCTGTATTCGGAGCTCATCTATTGCCACCCTGTCTCTCGGGTTCCGAGTACATAGATCATAACATTATCACCGGCCACAAAACAAATCAGGGTGGCCTTGAAATTCTGTCCTCATGACTCCTTCGGTGCAAGGTCAGAATCCCAGCCAGGTATTGGCTAGTCAGATCCAAAATCTCACTCAAATGGTGTAGGATCTTACCCTTCCGGTGAGGTCTCAAGAGGATCTTTTGCGAACTTCCCCGAGTGTAGCTCCAGAACCCAAGATGAATCTTCCCGACCGCTTTCAGGCATTAACTGACCAATAGGGAAGGACAACGAAGTCAGGGATTTCCGTTAGGGGTTGCTGCAAATCTCAGTTTGAACTGCTGCATCACGTTTCTGTATTCGGAGCTCATCTATTGCCACCCTGTCTCTCGGGTGAGTACATAGATCATAACACAGAAGAGCGAGATTCTGGCCTTCGGTGACAGACGTATCCTCTGGTGCATGTGAAGGTGAGATCCCGACCATTTGTCGAGGAGATCCAGTTAAAAAGACCGTGCATGAAATCTTCCGTACTGTAGAGCCTCGTAGGAGGCTACCATCTTCCCCAGAAGGCGAATGCACTGATGAACCGATACCCAGGTTGGCTTCAAGACATCCCGGACCATTGCTTGTATCACCAACGCCTTCTCTTCCAGCAGAAACACCCTCTTAACTTCCGTGTCGAGGATCATCCCCAAGAAGGACAGCCTCCTTGTCGGCTCCAAATTCGACTTTGGGAGATTCAGGATCCATCCATGATCCTGGCTGGAGCAGTTGAGTGGAGAGAGCAATACTCTGTAACAGCTTTTCCCTGGAAGATGCTTTTATTAGTAGATCGTCCAGATAAGGAATTATATTCACACCCTGCTTGCGGAGGAGTAGCATCATTTCTGCCATTACCTTGGTGAACACTCTTGGTGCTGTGGAGAGGCCAAATGGCAGTGCCTGGAACTGATAGTGACAGTCCAGCAGCGCAAATCTGAGATAAGCCTGGTGAGGCGGCCAGATCGGGATGTAAAGGTACGCATCCATGATATCCAAGGATACCAGGAATTCCGCCTCCTCCAGAACTGAGATTACAGCTCTCAGAGATTCCATCTTGAATTTGAATTCCCTCAAGTAGGGGTTCAATGACTTTAGGTTTAATATCGGTCTTAACGAACCGTCCGGTTTCGGCACCACAAACAGGTTTCAGTAATAACCCTTGTGTTGTTGGAGAGGTGGAACTGGAACAATGACATTTGACCTAAGCAATTTTTGAATGGCTTCCTGTAGGATAGCACTTTCTGTCAGCAAAGCTGGCAAGCCTGATTTGAAGAATCTGTGAGGTGGGAGTTCTTAAAACTCCAGTCTGTACCCCTGGGTATCAATACCTTGTACCCAGGGATCCAGGCATGAGGACGCCCAGACATGACTGAAATTTCTTAGTCTTACTCCCACCTGCCCAGGCTGGGATGTCCACCGTCATGCCGAGGATTTTGAGGAAACAGAACCAGGTTTCTGTTTCTGGGAACCTGCGGGTGCAGGTTTTCAGGATTTCACCCGACCACCTCTAAAGAAAGTGGACGGGAATTTGGACTTTTTAACTTTAGCTGTCCAAAAGGACTGCATCGCAGACGTAGAATATGATTTCCTAGTCGGTGGTGTAGCAGAGGGAAGAAAACTTGACTAACCCGCAGTTGCCGTGGAGATCCACACATCTAACACTTCCCCAAACAGAGCCTGACCTCCACACTCTTCTTGGACTCCGCATCTGCAGACCATTGGCGCAGCCAGAGTCCTCTGCGTGCCGAGACAGCCATGGAAGAAGCCCTTGCATTCAGATGTCCAAGGTCTTTCATGGCTTCCACCATGAAACCTGCAGAATCCTGTATGTGACGTAAAAATCCTGTATGTGACGTAAAAACAATTCAATGTCATTTCTATCCATAGAATCTAACTCCTCTAGTAAGGTGCCTGACCACTTTACTATGGCTTTAGAAATCCGTGCACAAGCAATAGTGGGTCTTAAAGCTACGCCATTTGCTGTGTATAATGATTTCAGTGTAGTCTCAATCTTGCGGTCGGTCGACTCTTAAAGCGGTGGAACCAGGGACAGGTTAAACCACTTTCTTAGACAACCTAGAAACAGTACCGTCTACTACCGGCGGGTTTTCCCACTTTTTTCTATCCTCCTCAGGGAAAGGAAAAGCAATGAGAACCCTTTTAGGGATCTGGAATTTTTTCTCCGGATTTTCCCAGTACTTTTCAAACAATGCGTTTAGTTCCTTGGATGCAGGGAAGTTAATGGAGGACTTCTTATTGTCAGTAAAGTAAGCCTCCTCAACCTGCTCAGGTACTTTCTCAGAAATATGTAAAATGACCCTAATGGCCTCAATCATGAGTTGCACCCCCTAAGCAAGGGATGCCTCACCCCCAAGTATATCCCCCTCACCGTCTCCTGTATCAGAATCGGTATCCCTGTCGGCTTGCATTATTTGGGAAAGAGCACGCTTTTTAGGATATATATCAGGGGTCTTGAATGAGGTAGAGGGAGCAGAATACGACAAAACCTCTACAGATCTTTTCAAAACCTGTGTTTCAGTCTCATTATGAGCTATCCTAGATGAAATCTGGGATATCATTCCCTTAATAGAAGCCACCCATGGGGGTTCGGATTCAGAAGGCTGAGACAGTATATTGCATTCTTGAGTACATGGAATAGGCTCCTCTGGAGAAGACACACACTCCTTAGCACCAGATACAGAGTCCCTAGACATGGTGATGTGAGATATATACACATACACATATATACACATACACATATACACACACACACAGGAAAATGTCAGACACAGTTTCCCCCAAAGTACCTTCAGAGAGACACAGAGTATAAGGAGCCAGCACACAGTGCCCCAGTAGGCAGTTATTATAATACATGCCTGGCGCTGATTGAGTAACCTTAATAGACTAAACAGTTAATAACACTCTCCCCCTCCCTTTCTAGAACACCCCGGTACCGCAGAGGATAACTGGAGTTTAGTGGATGGCAGCGCTCCCTGTCAGCGGCTCTGTAGTGTGATCTGCAGGGAGAAAATGGAGCTGGTGAGTGCTGAATCCGCTCTGACGAGAAGCCCCGCCCCCTGTAATGGCGCGTCTTCCCGCATTTAATATTTTATACTGGCCTGAGGTATGCTTGCTGCTAACAGTAGTAATCCCCTGTTAGCTTAGTTGACCAGTGTTAGGGTATTGCGCTGGCACAGGGGGCCACTCACAGCGCCACACAAAGTGTACCTCTGAGCCCTCCGGAGCCAGCTTCAGAGCTGCGTTCCCAACCTTGTGCCGCCATTCCCGCCGACGCCCCGCTTCCCGTGGCGTCGACGTCATACTCACCGCCGCATCTTCAGGCTCTGTTAGGGGGTGGCGACAGTGCTGCAGGAGCGAGCGGTCGCCTCGGGGGCTTGCGATCATCACCCTCAGAAGCTCAGTGTCCTGTCAGCAGAGATAGAGAACCATTAACCTCTAGGGTTGGATCCTACTTCCCCCAAAGTCCCATGAAGCAGGGAGGCTGTTGCCAGCAGCCTCCCTGTACCTAACAGCTCTTAAAAAATAATAAAACTAGAAAAGCCCTTAGGAGCTCCCCTAGCTGTCACCGACTCCACCGGGCACATTTTCTAAACTGAGTCTGGTGGGAGTGGCATAGAGGGAGGAGCCAGCCCACACTCTCAAACTCTTAAAGTGCCCACGGCTCCCAAGGGACCTGTCTATACCCCATGGTACTAATGTGGACCCCAGCATCCTCTAGGACGTAAGAGAAATAAAGCAAGCTTTTCCACTTCTCTGCAGGCTTCCATCATCCCTGAATTGGTGTGAAAACACCTGCTTTATGTCTGCACAAGTTTATCATCCTGGTACAACTTCCCAAATGACCGTGAAGCGGTTGCACAGTACTGGACAAACCTATTTAATTAGGGGCACCATGTTGCACTTTGATGCCTTATAAATTGCATACTGTAGCTGACAGTTTGAATCTACGGCACAGTTCTCTTGAATACTATGCGCTGGTAGAGAATTCAGGTGACAGCAAAGTACTACAAAGAGACAGGGGAATGATAACTAAAAATAAGGTGACAATCCATGTAAGTTTTCAAAAATGGAACAACCTATATGGCTCGGCTGATATAGGATAATGGTGGTCATTCCGAGTTGTTCGCTAGCTGTTTTCGGTCGCTGCGCAGCGATCAGGCAAAAAAGCGGCACTTCTGTGCATGCGGCGCAATGTGCATGCGGGACGTACTTTCACAACAACCGAAGTAGTTTCACACAAGGTCTAGCAACGTTTTTCAGTCGCACTGCTGGCTGCAGAGTGATTGACATGAAGTGGGCGTTTCTGCGAGGAAACTGAACGTTTTCGGGGAGTGTGTAGAAAAAGGCAGGCGTGCCTGGGGAAACGCAGGCGTGGCTGGCCGAACGCAGGGCGTGTTCGTGACGTCAAAACAGGAACTAAATAGTTTGAAGTGTTCGCAAGGTAGGAGTAGGTCTGGAGCTGCTCAGAAACTGCACAATCTTTTTTTTGTAGCCGCGCTGCGATCCTTTCGTTCGCACTTCTGCTAAGCTAAGATACACTCCCAGAGGGCGGCGGCTTAGCGTTTTCACGGCTGCTAAAAGCAGCTAGCGAGCGAACAACTCGGAATGAGGGCCACAGCTTTAAATAGAGTAAATAAACTGATAACAAAAAAAAGGGTACCGTAAATTACTGGACATTGGTGATCCTCCCAAGACAAACTCCAGCAACTGCTCCATTCCCCAAAGGACTAGTGCATCAAGAGGTGGTAAGATGCCCAAAGCCCACAGAAAGGGCAGAAACAGAAATAACACATGCAAGACTTTGTTAGCCCAAAGTAAAGCTGGCACAGTCGTGACAAACCTACACAGAAAGAGAGGTACATTTAAAGCATAGTAAAATGGATTCCAAAATGTACATACATACATACATACATACATACATACAGTACATACATGTGAGAATGCACTGGAAGCAAAGTCAAGCTGAAATATGTGCCATCCCCACATAAAACACAGTTTCTAATATAAGCAACAGTTTAGAAAATAGGAATTTGATACCTACCGGTAATTCCTTTTCTCCTAGTCCGTAGTGGATACTGGGGTCTTGTACTTTAGTACCATGGGAGTCTAGATCGGGTCCACTGGAGCCTGGCACTTTAAAACTTTTAGCGTGTGTATGTGTGTGATAGCTCCTTCCCTCTATGCTCCTCCTACACTCCGCTGTGGCGTTGTCCGATTGAACCTGGATTGCCTGACCCTTCAGGACATGGGAGGCTTGTAGAAAAGCACTGTAAACCGCCCTGAGTTCCAGGATGTTTATCGGTAAAGCCGATTCCTGAACCGATCATAACCCCTGGAACTGGGCCCCTTGGGTCACCGCTCCCCAACCCCGGAGGCTGGCATTCGTTGTCAGTAGAATCCACATGTGGATATTGAAACTTCTGCCCTCTACCAGGTGAGGAATTTGAAGCCATCATAATAGAGAAATCCGGGCTTTCGGAGATAGGGTCACTTCCCGATTCATATGCAGGTGAGAACTCGACCATTTGTCCAGCAGATCCAGCTGAAACGGGCAGGCATGAAACCTGCCGTATTGAATTACCTTGTAAGCAGCCACCATCTTGCCCAGTAATTTCATGCAAAGATGTATAGACACCCTGCGAGGACTGAGTACCGAGCGGACCATAGCCTGGATAGTCAAGACCATATCCATCAGGAGAAACACCTTTTGAGATACAGTATCATTCCCAGGAACTGAAGATGTTGGGTCGGTTCCAGGTGAGATTTCTGAAAATTTAGGATACACCCATGATTCGTGAGTAGGCGAGTAGTCAGGTCAATGCTGTGAAGTAGATGCTCCCTGGACACAGCCCTTATTAGGAGATCGTCCAAATAGGGCCTATGTTCACACTCATCATGCGCAGCTGCAGCATCACCTCCGCCATGACCTCAGTGAAGAACATCGGAGCTGTGGATAATCCAAAGGGTAAGGCCTGAAACTGGAAATGGTCGTCCAAGATGGTGTACCTGAGGTAAGCTTGATGAGGGGGCCACATGGGAATGTGTAAATAAGCATCCCTGACATCCAGAGACACCAGAAACTCCCTCTCCTCCAAAGCGGATACCACCGCCCTCAGAGACTCCACCTTGAATTTGAACACCCGCACATACGAGTTGAGAGACTTCAGATTCAAAATGGGATGCACCGAACCGTCTGGCTTGGGAACGACAAAAAGACTGGAGTAAAAACCCCTGTTGTGTATTGGAGGAGGTACAGGAACTACCACCCCTGTCTGCAAAAGTTTTTGAATAGCCCCTTGTAAGGGCAACTTTTGCTGCGGTAAAGCTGGTAAGCCCGACTTGAAAAACCTGAGAGAAGGGAGTGTTGGAAATTCCAGCCGGTATCCATGGGAAACGAGGTCCCTCACCCAAGGATCCCGGCAGGACTCCGCCCACGCGTGGGCAAAACGTTGAAGGCGAGCACCTACCTGAAAGTCGCCTTGCTGCTGGGGCCAACCTTCACGTGGAAGGCTTAGCGGCAGGGAATCCAGTGGTCTGGTCCAGGGAGACGACAGGTGCAGGTTTACGGGACTTACCACGAGCTCCTCTGGAAGTGGTGGAGACCCCTCGACCTCTGCCTCTGAACCTTGCCACATGAAAAGACTGCATGGAGGGTCTGGTGTAAGAACGTCTAGCAGGTGGCGCAGCCGACGGCAGATAGGTAGACTTACCCGCCGTTACTTGGGAGATCCACTTATTTAATTTGTCTCCAAACAAGGCATAACCTGTAAAGGGAAGATTTTCTACACCCTCTTTGGAATCAGCGTCCGCCGCCCACTGACGTAACCACAGAGCTCTGCATTCTGAGACAGCCATAGCAGTAGTGCGGCCATTTATCTAACACAACTCCTTAATAGCTTTGCGCATAAAATTTGCAACATCCTGTATATGTTGCAACAGAGTAACGACCATATCCCGGGGTAGAGAGTCTAAACCATCAATAACATTATCAGACCACTTTACCACAGCCCTGGAGATCCACCCACAAACTATTATGGGGTGCTGTGCTGCACCTGCCGCCATATAAATTGTCTTGAGCATCTCAATTTTACGGTCAGCTGGCTCCTTCAGGGATACGGCCCTGGGGACGGGTAGTACCAATTTCTTAGACAGTCTGGATACAGATGTATTGACCAACAGGGTTTTTTCCCAGACCTTCCTATCCTCAGCTGGAAGGGGAAAGGTAGATAAAAACCTCTGAGGAATCTTACATTTTTTATCAGGGTTTAACCAGGCCTCCCTGGCCAGGGAGTTTAACTCTTTAGACACTGGAAAGGTAGCTGAACTCCTGGGTCTAACATTAAACTATAACTCCTGATCTGGTTCCGCCTCCTTATCTGGTATGTGGAGGACCTCCCTTACAGCAAAAATTAGAGCCTCCACCCCAGGGGACAGAGAGCTGTCCTCGTCCATATCATCATAATCCACATCTGGCTGATCAGAGTCAGAATAAGACTGGAAAACCTGTGGCAGTGAGCGTTTATGGGAAGCCACTAGAGGGGCTGAGTAGCTTTCCTGGAATCTTCTGCCATAGTCACACAATCAATGGAGTGTTTCAACACCTGTCTCTCTCTTTTAGCTGCAGCTAGTTCAGAATTTACATTTTGAATCATGCTCTTAAATCTATCTAACCAGTCAGATGCTTATGAGCTGGGCCCTTGAGGAGATAAAGAATGTTCTCATTGCTCACACATGAGTGACCCCGCTGAAGACGGGGTAGAATTACAAGCAGCATCTACAGACATTATGCAGGAAAACCACAGTGCAGCCCCCTTGTCCAACACCCCACACAGACCCTAGAGAGCCCTTGGAGTGACACTATGTTGCGGACCCAGCACACAGAACACAGCAGCACAATGTGTGAAAATAAGTGTATGCAATATCAGTGCAGCGGCGCTACCGCTGGCGTGCTCCCCTCTGACTATAACCCACTGGTACCAGTTTAAACAGTCTGTAACAGCGTGGGTCCTGGAGGAGCAGCGTGCATGCAGCCTTGATGATCCGCAGAAGCGGAAAATGGCGCCTTCCCGCCGCTGGTTCCGCTCCGGGAAGCCCCGCCCCTTGCAATGGCGTGATGTCCCTCACAAGAATTAAACTGGCCACAAGTGTAAAACACAGCAGAAATGTCTTCAACAGTCCACACAAAGCCTTCGATGACAGTGAGCACTGCGGGGCTAATAGCCCGGACACAGTTTCGTCCGTGGCTGGCACCGCAGCTCCAGACCCGTGACCGCCGCGTGACATGCCGCCAAACTGCCCCGGGGATCCGCTAACCGGGCCCCGGTGTAACACTCAATGTACCTGGTCTTCGGCATCTGTTGGAGGGTGGTGGCTAGCTGCTGGCGTAGGCACACATACTGATGATGAGTGATTAGCACCTCAGGAGCTCAGTGTCCTGTCAGCTGGGATTACGAACCATTAACCCTCAGAAGGTTGGTTCGGTCCCCCCTCTAAGTCCCATGAAGCAGGTAGTCTGTCTGCCAAGCAGAGCTACCTGAAAACAAAAACTAAATTAAATTTAAAGAAAAAAATCTCTGGAGCTCCAGAGAAGTGCACACAGCTCCTTGGGCACATTTTTCTAAACTGAGTCTAGTAGGAGGGGCATAGAGGGGAGGGGCCAGCACACACATACTAAAAGTTTTAAAGTGACAGGCTCCAGTGGACCTGATCTATACCCCCATTGTACTAAAGTACAAGACCCCAGTATCCACTAGGACGTAAGAGAAAAGTTGTTTTTGTTTGAAAAGTATTCATAATAATAATAATAATAATAATAATATTTCCTTCCCTATTCTACAAAATAATTCAGTATGAATTACAGGAAGTCTGCCGTCAGGTGCCATCTAGTGACCGCCAGTGTGCAAAACCCCCATAGAGGCGAGGAGCAGCTTTAACATTTTATTATATAGGATACTTATGGGGTAATCCAAATAATTAAGGCAGCGCAACATCCCTTATTTTACTGCAAACCCCTTTGGGTTGGTAGGTAAAACAAGCAACGACATGACTGCAATGAGCCGACGTTAAGCGTTCCCACGCCATTCCGGCAGATGTATTTCCCCCTAAAAGTTTCTGCATATTCTTGATAAAATCCAACCACTCTGGTCATGACGTTTCCATGGTAACGGGCAGTGGCGTCTATCAGCGCTCCTCCCGTGGCAGCCCGGTCTGAGCACCAGCGGGTCCCAGTGTGAGCGGCGTCTGCCCAGTATTCCATGGCGCCGTAAAGTCAGGGGGATGGAAAGAAGGAGGTCTGCTGAAGGTAAGAGGAGAGCACAGCGCTGGGTCAGCACCAGCCAGCGGGAGGCGGCACAGCAGTGTAGTCTCAGGCTTCTCCCGTACACCACCGCGCACCCGCTCCTCTGCGAGACCCAGCTTCACCTGGCCCGAACCTGCACTACAGGTGACAGATGGAGGATGCTGGAGGATGTGCTATTGTGCCCAGACAAAAATCCGGAGGCTGATGTCCTGTAATGCAGGGACAGCCGAGCCTCTGCCTGCCCATAGGTTCCCTCTCTCAGTGCCTCCCTCCAAAGTTTGTGTGCAGGTTCCCTGGAGGGGTCTGCACCGTTCATAGCGTCCTCCTGGCTGCGCGACTGCTGTGACTGACAGTGTGCTCTGTGGTCATGGCCTCCTCCTTGTTATGTGGCCTTAGCTAAAGTTGTTCTGAGAGAGCAGAATACGTGTTGTGTGACAAATGAAATCCCTATACATTGCACTGTGTTCCTGCAAACATTGCTGTTGTAGTGTCTTTACCGTAACTATCACTGATGTAACATAATACTGGTCATCTAGAAATCTAAGTTGTTTTCTTTATGTTATTTTAGTCATACTGTATTGAATGATGGCATTAGCATATTATCAATGTACATTACTACCTCATATCTCCAGAAAGATGGATTATTTTGTATAAGTGCTCTACCTGGCGCAATCTGTATAATGTGCTCTACCTGGCGCAATGTTTGTAACGTGCTCTACCTGTCGCAATTTTTGTAACGTGCTCTACCTGGCGCAATGTTTGTAACTTTCTCTACCTGGCGCAATAGGTGTAACGTGCTCTGCCTGGCGCAATGTGTGTAACGTGCTCTACCTGGCGCAATGTGTGTAACGTGCTCTGCCTGGCGCAATGTGTGTAACGTGCTCTACCTGGCGCAATGTGTGTAACGTGCTCTGCCTGGCGCAATGTGTGTAACGTGCTCTACCTGGCGCAATGTGTGTAACGTGCTCTGCCTGGCGCAATGTGTGTAACGTGCTCTACCTGGCGCAATGTGTGTAACGTGCTCTACCTGGCGCAATGTGTGTAACGTGCTCTACCTGGCGCAATGTGTGTAACGTGCTCTACCTGACGCAATGTGTGTAACGTGCTCTACCTGGCGCAATGTTTGTAACGTGCTCTACCTGGCGCAATGTGTGTAACGTGCTCTACCTGACGCAATGTGTGTAACGTGCTCTACCTGGCGCAATGTTTGTAACGTGCTCTACCTGGCGCAATGTGTATAACATGTATGGGAGGTCCTACCTGGTGCAGTGTGTACAAGCGGCACTACTATGATGTGTCCATGCCCCTTCTCCACGAAAACATGAACCTAAATTTTTGCTGCGCACCTTAGGCGCGCACTGTCAATTCTACACATTGTAGGTGGGGGAGAACCAATTCAGTTTCGGCGAAAGGACACCAAAATGTCTACTTACAGCTTTGGTGCAGTGTCCTGCATGCTACACAGCCCAGCAGCATTGTCACCCCCTCCTCCCCCTCGCAATACTTTTGTAGTGTCCAAATCAAGTCTGTTTTTATATTTGAATAATTAATAAGATTAATATGAACCTTCATTCCGATGGGACCCAGAAAAGGACAGATAGGACCCCAATTTTTAAAAGTGAGGGGTCCCTGGGACCCACTTTTTTTTGGGCTTAGCGCGATCACTGTGTATATTCTCCCCGTACTTGCGTGGGTTTCCTCCGAGTACTCCGGTTTCCTCCCACAATCCAAAAATATACTGGTAGGTTAATTGGCTCCCAACAAAAATTAACCCTAGCGTGAATGTGTGTACATGTGATAGGGAATATAGATTGTAAGCTTGAATGGGGCAGGGACTGATGTGAATGGCCAAATATTCTCTGTAAAGCGCTGCGGAATGTGTGCGCACTATATAAATTACTGGTAATAAATAATAAATAAATGGTCAGAGTATATATTTAAGGTTACGACAACAACGTTGCTTTTCATTTTCTTTCAGCCATGCGGATGAAGCGAAGTATGATATCATACAACCGGTATCTTGACTATAAGCAGGAAACAAGAACACCTTAACTGGACTAAGAACCCACAGCTGTATTATACTGTATATGCCACCAATGTTGTCTTATTCATAAGGATCCAAAAAGCATATGTGGTCTGTGAGACCTCTATATTTCTTCAATGCAACCTACTATATGAAAAACAGGTAAAGAAAGTGAACATCAAATGAAACGCACACAAATAACTAAAGTTTACCTGTGTGCAATATCAACACCGATGAACGCAAATATATAGATAGGCCTCAGAAGAGCTGTAATTTCATACGTGTCTTGAGCGTGGAAGGTGGCAGTCTCCGTGGCCGAGTTGACAATTAAAGAATATTCTCCTATACAGATTGTTACCCAGCCGAATATGAAGATCATAACTGTTCCTCCTATGTTGCCATACAGCAAGTCTATTCTGTATGGTAACAAGTACCATGTCCCCAGACCACACAAAATCCCAGCAAGGATGGAATGAAATATTGTGTTTGCTATAAACTTCTTGCCTGGTATTATAAATTTCACAGTTTCTGAGCCCAGGCAGCCTGAAAAGTCAAAATCATCTTCATCTGTGAGGGTGTTTTGGTTCTGCAGCCTCTCTATGGTAGAGGTTTTCCTCCGGGCATATTGATTTAGAAGTTGAATGATAAAGGAAGCAATGAGCATTAATCCTCCAGAGACTGTGGCTGCATAATAGTCTTCTAAGATTTTTACTTCGCTCAGCACTGTGCCCACACCGCCTAAGACCCATGGCGTCAGAAATAAGATTACTTGATTGATGTATATGTAAGGAGGGGCGCTGTAGCCCAATTTGAATCGGGGACCACCAAGAACGGTTTGGGGAAAGCGCTTCCAAAAAAATTCTTGCTTGTAATCGTTTAGTAAAGGAACATCAGGACCCATTCTTCCTAATCACAGTTCTGAGTATGATTTCATTTTTTATGCAGTGAAATGATGATCTCTAAACAGTAGAAGAAACATAGCAAGGCATGAGGATAATGTAACACAAAAATAAACAGAGGTTTTAAAATGGAATATAATAAATGCATGGTAAAACACAACTAATAAGCCAAACAAAAACAAACAAACAAATATGATATCAAACAGCAGAAGTAAAGTGCTAAAACTGGTAATGTTATTTTCATTCCGATTACTCCTAAACGAGCGGCCAAAACAAGCTAGCATGACAAATGCAGACAGATGCAACAGGTAAGGAAATCCCTAGTCGGGGGAACGTTACATCTTCTGGGAATATGCGAGAACTATAAACACATGAATTGACTCTGTATTTACCAGCCAAACAAAAAGACTTTCTTCTCTCATTTGCATAACACGTTTTGGATTTCCTGCCGGAAAAAAAAAATGGGATTAAAATCAAAACACTGTAAATAAAATGTCCAAAAGAAAAACATAATTGGGAAGCCATATAAATAAAATAAATAAAAAAAACAAACATAAAACTGATTAGTTAAGACTACTACAGAATTAAATTTATATACACTCAAACACAGGCAAAAATTCATTATTTCAGAAAAACACACATACCTGAAGGTTAGGCACAATAACCTAGTACATGAAATACAAGTGAAATATATTGTTTTGTAAGTATTTAAAAGCTGTTAACAAAAAAAAAAAAAATCTTTTCCCCTTTCGCTGCATAGACAAATTTTGTCTTCAAGTTTCTGAATCTTTTGTCTGACATTGCGTTCCCCTAGTAATTGTAAACTGAAGACCTAGCAACCTCAAACAGTGACACCGTACACCAAGCATTCAGGTAACCGGTCTGTGAGTCAGAGCACATACTGTACTGTAGGCACATTGGTCTGCAGAGTCAAATGGTTGAACTACAAGAACTTTTAGATGACAAGTCACTTTGGGATATATTTACTAAGCGTGATTTTTGCAAGCTGCAGTTTCTCGGCAGCTTTGACCCCAAAATTTAAAACGGCAAGAATATTAGATACAAAACCAGGCATATTTTGCATGTAATATTACTGCTGCTTTACATTTTGGGGTGAAAACTTTGCAAATGCCACTGCTCAGTAAATCTAGCCCCCGGGGGTTAATGTAATAGGGTGCGAGAAGCCGGAGGTTTTATATATATATATATATATATATAGATATAGATATATAGATATATATAGATATAGATAGATATAGATATATTTATTCTGTCAGGTCTCTGGTTTTGTCTGTCCCCGGCGGGGGCCCTAGTGGGTCAGTGTTGGTGCGATGTACAAAGTGGGGAGGCAATATGAAAGTCCTGCGCATAAGCGCTGATGTTTATTAATGCAAAGCAGATGGTATAATATTGAATGCAGGAGAAATAACAGAACTCCAATAGTATCTGAAAATACACAGTCTCTGAATAACACAAGATGAGATAAACTGACAATGGTTGGAAAGCAGAACTCTGGTATATATTAGAAACTCACAGTCTCTGTAAAGCACAAGTCCATATAGCCACACTTAGGCTAAAGCAGGAGACAGTCTCTAAGCAAGTAGATGTTATTACTGCTGAGTTGCACAGATGGTATGCTGACAATTAGTGCACAGGTAAGGTAATGAGAAAGAACACATGAGGAGAGTCTCTTACTGCTGATGGGTTTGAAGCTGGATGTAGCTGAAGTCCGGAGTAACAGGAGAGCTGTAGAGATGGTAACTGGAGCATTGAAGATAACCACAGGGAAACGCTGGAAACAGGAACACAGGTGAGACGCAGCTGACCGCCGATTCCTGTCAGTACCCCCTCCTTTATGGGTGGGCACCGAACACCCACGAGGCTTGTCAGGGAAGAGTCTGTGAAAGGCTAGTACCAACCGTGGAGCGTGCACATCCGTGGCGTTAACCCAACTCCTCTCTTCAGGACCATATCCAGACCAGTCAATCAGGTATTGCAAATGACCATAGGGATGACTAGAGTCCAAGATCTTTTCCACCTCGTATTCCACGCCCCGATGAGTTTGTACCTTTGGAGCTACTGGAAGCGCTCTCTGGAAACGATTGAGAATTAGTGGTCTGAGGAGAGAAATATGGAATGAGTTGGGAACTTTCAAATAGGAAGGCAGTTTTAATTTATAAGCCACCGGATTAATAACACTTTCTACTGGAAATGGTCCAATAAACCGTGGAGCAAATTTCATTGACGGAACTCTGAGACGGAGATTCCGAGTAGATAACCAGACCTTGTCGCCTGTATTTAAACTAAGGACTGCTCGTCTCTTTCGATCAGCAAACATTTTATACCATTGAGAAACCTTTTTAAGAGATAGATGAATCTTCTTCCAATATTGAGAGAACCGCTGAAGAGCAGAAGCAGAAGCAGCCGCAGGCACGTCTATGACGGGTAAATCTTGAAAATCCGGTACTCTAGGATGTTGACCATAAACTGCGAAAAAAGGAGTTGTATCTGTAGAAGTATGATAACGGAAATTATGAGCAAACTCCGCCCAAGGAAATAAATCTACCCAGTCATCCTGTGAAGAGGAAATATACAGTCTTAGATAGGTCTCAAGCTCTTGATTTACCCTCTCCGTCTGCCCATTTGTTTGAGGGTGATAGGCCGTAGAGAACTTAAGTTTATCCTGCAGCGCAGAACACAGAGCCCTCCAAAACTTTGCCACAAACTGTACACCATGGTCAGATATTATTTCTGTTGGAAGTCCATGTAACCTAAAGATTTCACGAAGAAATAACTGTGCCAGCTTTGGAGCAGAGGGTAACCCCATGAGTGGAATGAAATGTGCCATTTTTGAAAACCTATCGACCACTACCCAGATGGTATCATACCCATTAGAGGGAGGAAGATCTGAAATAAAATCCATTGATAAATGAGACCAGGGGCGCTTGGGAATGGAATTTGGTAGCAATTGACCTGCGGGAGCCTGACGAGGAACTTTGTGCTGAGCACATTTGGGACATGAAGCTATGAATTCTTGAACATCTACTTTCATATGAGGCCACCAATAATTTTGGGATAGGAACTTGAAAGTTTTTAGGACTCCAGGGTGACCGGTAAATTTAGACGTATGAGCCCAGGACAGAAGATTTGGACGAAGCTCAGGAGAGACAAACATCTTGCCTGGAGGTGGAACTTGGGACACCCCTATAGCTGCGAATACCACAGGATTTAATACGGGTCGAGCAGCTTGTTCTGATGATTCCTCAGTTGAACACATAGAGCGAGATAATGCATCTGCCTTAACATTTTGTGAACCAGGTCTAAACATTAACTTAAAGTCAGAACGAGAAAAAAATAGGGCCCACCTTGCTTGTCGGGGATTCAGGCACTGCGCTGCCTTCAAGTAAAGGAGGTTCTTGTGATCCGTGTAGATAGTAATAGGGAATCTCGCACCCTCCAGCAGATACCTCCATTCTTCAAGGGCCAATTTGATTGCCAACAGCTCCTGGTCACCGATGGTATAGTTCATTTCTGCGGGCAAGAATCTACGAGAGAAAAACCCGCAAGGGTGAGTCTTACCATCAACGCCCACCTGGGACAGGATTGTGCCCACACCAACCATTAAGGCGTCTACTACCAAGATGAAGGCCTTATTGACATCTGGCTGTTGTAACACGGGAGCTGAAATAAAAGCCTGTTTTATTTTATGAAAAGCAGACAGTGCTTCATCAGACCATTGGGAAGGATTTCCCCCTTTTTCGAGTAAGGCAGGTAATTGGGGCTATTAATGTGGAAAAGCCCTTAATAAACTTCCTGTAGTAGTTAGCGAAGCCAATAAAACGTTGAACTGACTTGAGTGTTGTTGGAAGAGACCAGTTCTCTATGGCTTCTAATTTGAAGGTCTGTTCCGGAAATGATGTATCCCAGGAAAGATATTGAAGAAGCTTCAAACATGCATTTAGATAGTTTGCCATACAGATGATTCTGTTGAAGACGTCGAAGAACCTCTTTTACCTGTTGGCGATGAGAAACTAAATCACGGGAGAATATCAAGATGTCATCGAGGTAAACTACCACACACTTATACAAGAGATCTCTGAATACTTCGTTGACAAAGTTTTGAAACACAGCCGGGGCATTACTCAAACCGAAGGGCATCACTAGATATTCGTAGTGGCCATCACGAGTATTGAAGGCGGTTTTCCACTCGTCGCCACTTCGAATCCTGATAAGATTGTAAGCCCCGCGAAGATCCAGTTTCGTGAAGATGGAGGCACCTCTGACTCTGTCAAACAGCTCTGTGATAAGAGGTAACGGGTAGCTGTTTTTAATCGTGATGTAATTTAAACCCCGATAATCAATACAGGGGCGTAGTCCTCCATCTTTCTTCTTAACGAAGAAGAATCCCGCACCGGCCGGGGAAGAAGATGGACGGATAAACCCCTTCTGTAAATTCTCCTTTATATATTCACTCATTGCTTGGGTCTCTGGAACTGAAAGAGGGTATGTACGCCCTCTAGGTGGCTTGCTCCCTGGAACCAAATCGATGGGACAATCCCATTCTCGATGGGGCGGCAAGACATCCGCAGTTTTCTCACTGAAGACGTCAGTGAATTCCTGATAGGCCTCTGGAAGGCCAGACTGAGGTTTTACACTTGTAGATTTTATTGGACATACTTGAGCTAAACATGAATGAAGACAGGAGGAACACCACGCCGTCAACTGTAAGGTAGACCAGTCAAATTGTGGATTGTGCAATTGAAGCCAAGGCATACCCAGTACAATCTCATAGGTAGCTTTTGGTAAGACCAGGAATTTGATGAGCTCAGAATACAGGAAGCCCACTCCTAGAACTACCGACTTGGTCTGCTGAGTGATGGAACCTTCAGCAATACGGCTTCGGTCTACGGCCGGCAGTGAGATAAACCAGACGAGACAGCTTTGACACTGGGAGAGAAAGTCTATCCACTGCAGCTTGTGTGATAAAATTCCCAGCAGCACCACAATCCACTAAAGCGGACAGAGACTGGAGTCCATCTGGCATTTCCAAAGTGACAGGCAATATAAGGTCTTGAGATGAAGGAGCTTTATTCAAGGTCCCTAACTTGACTCCTCCTTTGCAAGTTAGGACCTGGCGTTTCCCGACCGAGCAGGGCAGGAACCAATCAGATGACCATCAGCAGCACAATAGAGACACAGTCTTTCCTTTAATCTTCTGGACCGCTCCTCAGGTGTTAAACGAAACTTGTTTACCTGCATGGGTTCGTCAGCATTAATAGGTAGAGACTGTACAGGAGGCATAACTCGGTGCTTGCGTAGATCACCTCGAGAGCGTTCACAGGCTCGCTCGCGTAAACGTAGATCCAACTTGACACATAGAGAGATTAGGGCTTCCAGTTGCTCTGGTAGATCTCGGGTAGTCAACTCATCCTTTATGCGGTCAGACAGACCATGCTAGAAGGCGGCAACCAATGCCTGGTTGTTCCACTTCACCACTGATGCCAATGTCTGGAACTGAATGACGTACTGACCCACAGTACGTGTTCCCTGGCGGATCTAAAGGAGGTCTGAAGAAGCAGAGGTCGTACGCCCAGGTTCGTCAAAGATGAGTCGGAATGCAGCAACAAACTCTGTATAGTTATTCAGCAATGCATCTGCTCGCTCCCACAGCGGAGAGACCCAGTTCAGAGCAGAACCAGCTAAAAGAGAGACAATATATGCAACCTTTGCTCTGGGTGTTGGAAAGTTCTGTGGTTGCAATTAAAAGTGGACTTCGCATTGATTCAAAAATCCACGACACATTTTAGGATTACCATCAAATTTACTTGGTGTAGGAAGGTGGATGCGAGACATTGGAACAGAAGCAACTGGAGAGCTGGAATCTGTGGAACTAGGAACAGGAGCAGAAACTGATGAGGACACTGGAGGAGCTGAAGTTGGAAATGACTGTTGCAGAGTATCTAAGCGAGAAGACATTTCTTGCAGGAATTGTATTATCTGCTGCTGTGCAGCCTCTTGACCATCTAGTCGTGACACTAAGCCTTGGAGTGTCCCTGACCCCACACTCTGACCACCGTCCGGGTCCATGGGCGTCGGACAAACTGTCAGGTCTCTGGTTTTGTCTGTCCCCGGTGGGGGCGCTAGTGGGTCAGTGTTGGTGCGATGTACAAAGCGGGGAGGCAATATGAAAGTCCTGCGCATAAGCGATGATGTTTATTAATGCAAAGCAGATGGTATAATATTGAATGCAGGTGAAATAACAGAACTCCAATAGTATCTGAAAATACACAGTCTCTGAATAACACAAGATGAGATAAACTGACAATGGTTGGAAAGCAGAACTCCGGTATATATTAGAAACTCACAGTCTCTGTAAAGCACAAGTCCATATAGCCACACTTAGGCTAAAGCAGGAGACAGTCTCTAAGCAAGTAGATGTTATTACTGCTGAGTTGCACAGATGGTATGCTGACAATTAGTGCACAGGTAAGGTAATGAGAAAGAACACCTGAGGAGAGTCTCTTACTGCTGATGGGTTTGAAGCTGGATGTAGCTGAAGTCCGGAGTAACAGGAGAGCTGTAGAGATGGTAACTGGAGCATTGAAGATAACCACAGGGGAACGCTGGAAACAGGAACACAGGAACTGGGAGAACTAGACACAGGGTATGTGACTCGTTGTCCGAGGCGATGTGAGTGAGCCCCGGACAGGAACTTATACCCCTTGCTCTGCAGTGATTGGTCACAGGGCCCTGGCTGGAAACACATCGCTGGATTGGATGCCGGGATCAGCTGAGTGTAGGTGTCATGGCAGCGTCCATACAGGCCAGATGCCGGCACACAGCGGAACACATACGCAGGACCAGACTCAGGGGTACTCAGCGACACGGGAGATCCATGCAGCCGCGACTGGGGCCATGACCTCCGGAGGCCTGCACACCAGCGCGCTGGTAAGTGAGACGCAGCTGACCGCCGATTCCTGACATATTCCTCTTACTGTATCATATACCCCTACATACATGTAGAACACCCATGTAACACCCAGCATCTGTACTAAAAAAAATACTGTATGTCAAGTCTTCTTGAAAGAATGACTGTAGCATATACATAATAAGTAGATAATAATAAATGTCTCTTCCAGTGCTGAAGTAGTTATAATCCGTATGTGGTATAAAACAGAAAAGTTAAGCATGGGATTGACAATTTTTAAAACAATCTAGGAGCCAGGATGAAAGTGTAGGAGCCAGACCACTGACCCCCCCCCCCCCCCAAAAAAAAAAAACAGAAACCCCTCTTCCCTGCAGCCACATTACTGAGCAGTTTCCGCCCAGCCCCAAGCAAACCATGCCTCCTCAGCCACACTGCTGAGCAGCTAACCCTCACCCCATCCAATCAGGAGCCGTGGCTGCCGGTCCGGGAGCTGATTGGCTTACAGGGCAGTATGGATGGTGTAATGGTTAGCATTACTGCCTCACAGCACTGAGGTCATGGGTTCGATTCCCACCATGGCCCTAACTGTGCGGAGTTTGTATATTCTCCCCGTACTTGCGTGGGTTTCCTCCGGGTACTCCGGTTTCCTCCCACAATCCAAAAATACACTGGCAGGTTAATTGGCTCCCAACAAAATTAACCCTAGATTGAATGTGTCTGTGTGTACATGTGGTAGGGAATACAGATTGTAAGCTCCACTGGGGCAGGGACTGATGTGAATGGGCAAATATTCTCTGTAAAGCGCTGCGGAATATGTGTGCGCTATATAAATAACTGGTAATAATAAATAATCATGCAAGAAGCCCCTATAGCAACACAACTAAGGGCATACCCCCAGGCAAACCACCCCTTAACAGCCTCCCCACTGGCAAGCACACTCTTCCCCCCTCCAATGGTACAAGTAGAAAAATTGTCTTATGGGTACTGTGTGCGCGTGCGCCAAAAAATGGGTGTGGCCAAATGCGTGATGCACATTGCCCCACAGTGCCAGATAAACATTGCCTCACTGTGCCAGATACACATTGCCCCTCAGTGCCAGATATACATTGCCTCACAGTGCCAGATACACAAATGCCCCCACTGTGTCAGATATACATTGCCCCCCAGTGCCAGATACATAAATGACCCCACAGTGCAGATATGCCCACAGTGCCAGATACACAAATGCCCCCAGTGCAGATACACATGTCCCCCAGTGCCAGATATGCCCCCAGTGCCAGATACACATGTCCCCCCAGTGCCAGATATGCCCCCAGTGCCAGATACACATGTCCCCACAGTGCCAGATATACCCCCAGTGCCAGATACAGAAATGCCCCCACAGTGCCAGATATGCTCCCAGTGTCAGATATGCTCCCAGTGCCAGATACACATGACCCCCCAGTGCCAGATATGCCCCCAGTGCCAGATACACATGTCCCCACAGTGCCAGATATGTCTCCAGTGCCAGATACACATGTCCCCCTCAGTGCCAGATATGCCCCCAGTGCCAGATATGCCCCCAGTGCCAGGTACACATGTCCCCCCAGTGCCAGATATGCCCCCAGTGCCAGATACACATGTCCCAGTCAGTGCCAGATATGCCCCCAGTGCCAGGTACACATGTCCCCCCAGTGCCAGATATGCCCCCAGTGCCAGATACACGTCCCCCCAGTGCCAGATATGCCCCCAGTGCCAGGTACACATGTCCCCCCAGTGCCAGATATGCCCCCAGTGCCAGGTACACATGTCCCCCCAGTGCCAGATATGCCCCCAGTGCCAGATATGCCCCCAGTGCCAGGTACACATGTCCCCCCAGTGCCAGATATGCCCCCAGTGCCAGGTATACATGTCCCCCCAGTGCCAGATATGCCCCCAGTGCCAGATATGCCCCCAGTGCCAGGTACACATGCCCTTCCACCTTCCCCTGCTGCTCACCGCTGCTATCCTGTGTGTGAGGGGAGGAGAGCGTAGCGTGCGCCTCTCCCATCCTTCAGTCTCCGGCGGCGGTGCGGGTGTCTACCTTCAATTCAGCGCCGATACGTGAGCCAATCAAAGCTCGCGGTCCGGCAGCCAATCAGGAGCCGTGGCTGCCGGTCCGGGAGCTGATTGGCTCACAGGCCAGAGCTGAATTGAAGGGAGACACTGAGGGGCAGGACTCGGAGAGGCGCACGCTGCGCTCCCCTCCCCTCAAGCAGCAGCAGAAGGGGGGAGGGAGCGGCGGCCCGTCGGCGGTGGGTACGGCGTACCCGCGGCTAAATTCTTATGGGTACTCACCCGTACCCGCCCACTTGCACCACTGCCCCCCCTTCCTATGGCCACATCACTACCCCCTACAAAGCCACAATCCATGGCCACGCATAGACCCTCTTATTGGAGAGCTCTATGCTAAGGTTTAAAAACAGCAGTCAACGCAGGTTGGGTCGGACAAGCACAGCAGTCAGCGCAGGTTGAGACAGAAAGGCACAGCAGTCAGCGCAGGTTGAGACAGAAAGGCACAGCAGTCAGCGCAGGTTGAGACAGAAAGGCACAGCAGTCAGCGCAGGTTAGGACAGACAGGCACAGCAATCAGCACAGGTTGGGACAGACAGGCACAGCAGTTAGAGCAGGTTGGGACAGACAGCCACAGCAGTCAGCGCAGGTTGAGACAGAAAGGCACATCAGTCAGCGCAGGTTTGGACATGCAATCCTGTACATGAAATGGCCACCGCAATACAGGCACTCCCATGAAACTCCACTGGGACAGCTGAAGAGGATCTGCTTCCTGCCTCCCACCACAATTTGGTTGCCAGGCAGCAAAATCTAGGGGCCATGGCGACCTAGCCCCTGGGATTTGTCAAGACCTGAGTTAAGCAGAGGGTTAAAATATATAGGGAAAAAATAAGAATTTACTTACCGATAATTCTATTTCTCGTAGTCCGTAGTGGATGCTGGGGACTCCGTCAGGACCATGGGGAATAGCGGGCTCCGCAGGAGACAGGGCACATCTAAAAAGCTTTTTAGGTCACATGGTGTGTACTGGCTCCTCCCCCTATGACCCTCCTCCAAGCCTCAGTTAGGTACTGTGCCCGGACGAGCGTACACAATAAGGAAGGATCTTGAATCCCGGGTAAGACTCATACCAGCCACACCAATCACACCGTACAACTTGTGATCTGAACCCAGTTAACAGTATGATAACAAAACGAAGTAGCCTCTGAAAAGATGGCTCACAACAATAGTAATAACCCGATTTTTGTAACAATAACTATGTACAAGCATTGCAGACAATCCGCACTTGGGATGGGCGCCCAGCATCCACTACGGACTACGAGAAATAGAATTATCGGTAAGTAAATTCTTATTTTCTCTAACGTCCTAGTGGATGCTGGGGACTCCGTCAGGACCATGGGGATTATACCAAAGCTCCCAAACGGGCGGGAGAGTGCGGATGACTCTGCAGCACCGAATGAGAGAACTCCAGGTCCTCTTTAGCCAGAGTATCAAATTTGTAAAATTTTACAAACGTGTTCTCCCCTGACCACGTAGCTGCTCGGCAAAGTTATAATGCCGAGACTCCTCGGGCAGCCGCCCCGGAATGATGCCACCTTCCTTGTGGAATGGGCATCTACATATTTCGGCTGTGGCAGGCCTGCCACAGAATGTGCAAGCTGAATTGTACTACAAATCTAGCGTGCAATAGACTGCTTAGAAGCAGGAGCACCCAGCTTGTTGGGTGCATACAATATAAACAGCAAGTCAGACTTTCTGACTCCAGCCGTCCTAACTATATATATATATATATATATATATATATATATTTTTAGGGCCCTGACAACGTCTAGTAACTTGGAGTCCTCCAAGTCCCCAGTAGCCGCAGGCACCACAATAGGTTGTTTCAGGTGAAAAACGCTGACACCCCTTTAGGAAGAAACTGGAGACGAGTCCCAGTTCTGCCCTGTTCAAATGGAAAGTTTTAATATGGGCTTTTGTAAAACAAAGCCGCCCATTCTGACAATCGCCTGGCCGAGGCCAGGGCTAACAACATGGTCACTTTCCATGTGAGATATTGGTCAACAGCATGGTTACTTTCCATGTGAAATATTTCAAATCCACCGATTTGAGCGGTTCAAACCAATATGATTTTAAGGAATCCCAACACTATGTTGAGATCTCACGGTGCCCCTAGAGGCACAAAAGAACTGTGTATGCAATACACCCTTTACAATCTGGACTTCAGGAACTGAAGTCAAATTTTTTTTTTCTGGAAGAAAATCTACAGGGCCGAAATTTAAATCTTAATGAACCCCAATTTGAGGCTCAAAACACTCCTGTTTTCAGGAAGTGCAGAATCGACCTAGTTGAATTTCCTTCGTGGAGCCTTTCTGGCCTTACCCACGCAACACATTTTCACCACATGTGGTGATGACGTTATGCGGTCACCTCCTTCCTGGCTTTGACCAAGGTAGGTATGACCTCTTATGGAATGCCTTTTTCCCTTCAGGATCCGGTATTCAACCGCCATGCCGTCAAACGCAGCCGCGGTAATTCTTGGAAAAGACATGGTACTTGCTGAAGCAAGTCCCTTCTTAGCTCCCCAGGCCCTTAGTCCTCTGTGAGCATCTCTTGAAGCTCCGGGTACCAAGTCCCTCTTGGCCCATCCGGAGCCACTAGTATAGTTCATACTCCTCTATGTCTTATAATTCTCAATACCTTGGTTATGAGAAACAGAGGAGGGAACACATACACTGACTGGTACACCCACGGTGTTACCAGAACATCCACAGCTATCGCCTGAAGGTCTCATGACCTGGCGGAATACCTGTCCCGTTTTTCGGGCGGGATGCCATCATGTCCACCTTTGGTCTTTGCCAACGGTCCACAATCATGCTGAAAAACTTCCCTATGAAGTTTCCACTCTCCCGGGTGGAGGTCATGCCTGCTGAGGAAGTCTGCTTCCCAGTCGTCCACTCCCGGAAAGAAACACTGCTGACAGTGCTATCACATGATTTTCCGCCTAGCGAAAAATCCTTGCAGTTTTGTCACTGCCCTCTTGCTTCTTGTGCCGCCCTTTCTGTTTACGTGGGCGACTGCCGTGATGTTATCCCACTGGATCAATACCGGCTGACCTTGAAGCAGAGGTCTTGCTAAGTTTAGAGCCTTATAAATTTGCTCTAAGCTTATTTATGCAGAGAGAATTCTCCAGACTTAATCACACTTCCCTGGAAATTTTTTCCCTGTGTGACTGTTCTCCAGCCTCTCAGGCTGGCCTCCGTGGTCACCGGCATCCAATCCTGAATGCCAAATCTGCGGCCCTCTAGAAGATGAGCACTCTGTAATCACCACAGGAGAGACACCCTTGTCCTTGGATATAGGGTTATCCGCTGATGCATCTGAGGATGCGATCCGGACCATGTGTCCAGCAGATCCCACCGAAGAGTTCTTGCGGGAAATCTGCCGAATGGAATTGCTTCGTAATAAGCCACCATTTTTACCAGGACTGCGAGTGAGCCCCCTGCGTACTGAAACTCTTGAGATGACCCCCTACCGCACCTGAGTCCGCTTGTACGGCCCCAGCGTTATGCTGCGGACTTGGCAGAAGCTGTGAGGGGCTTCTGTTCCTGGGAATGGGCTGCTTGCTGCAGTCTTCTTCCCTTTCCTCTACCCCTGGGCAGATATGACTGGCCTTTGCCCGCCTGCCCGTATGGGGACGAAAGGACTGAGACTGAAAAGACTGTGTCCTTTTTTTTGCCGATATGTGATTCGGGGTAACAAAAGGTGGATTTTTCAGCTGTTGCCATGGCCACCAGGTCCGATGGACCGCCCCTTTATACGGCAATACTTCCACATGCCGTCTGGAATCTGCCTCACCTGACCACTGTCGTGTCTTTGTCTGGCAGATATGTACATCACATTTACTCTTGATGCCAGAATGTAAATATCCCTCTGCGCATCACGCATATATAGAAATGCATCCTTAAAATGCTCTATAGTCAATAAAATCTTGTCCCTGTCAAGGGTATCAAAATTTTCAGTCAGGAAATCCGACCAAGCCCCCTCAGCGCTGCAGATCCAGGCTGAGGCGATTGCTGGTCGTAGTATAACACCAGTATGTGTGTATATACTGTCATGATATTTTTCAGCTTCCTATCAGCTGGCTTCTTGAGGGCGGCCGTATCTAGAGACGGTAACGCCCTGTTTTTATAAGCGTGTGAGCGCCTTATCCACCCTAAGGTGTGTTTCCCAACTCGCCCTTACTTCTGGCGGGAAAGGGTATACCGCCCATAACTTTCTATCGGAGGAACCCCACGTATCATCACACACTTCATTTAATTTATCTGATTCAGGCAAAACTACAAGTAGTTTATTCACACCCTACAAAATACCCTTATTTGTGGTACTTGTAGTATCAGAAATATGTAACAGCTCCTTCATTGCCCTTAACATGTAACTCGTGGCCCTAAAGGAAAATTACGTATGTTTCTTCACCGTCGACACTGGGGTCAGTGTCCATGTCTGTGTCTGTCGACCGACTGAGGTAAATGGGCGTTTTTACAAGCCCCTGACGGTGTCTGAGACGCCTGGACCGGTACTAATTTGTCCGCCGGCCATCTCATGTCGTCAACCGTCTTGCAGCGTGTTGACATTATCACGTAATTCCATAAGTAGACCATCCATTCCGGTGTCGACTCCCTAGAGAGTGACATCAACATTACAGGCAATTTGCTCCGCCTCCTCACCAACATTTTCCTCATACATGTCGACACACACGTACCGACATACAGCACACACACAGGGAATGCTCTGATAGAGGACAGGACCCACTAGCCCTTTGGGGAGACAGAGGGAGAGTTTGCCAGCACACACCAAAAGCGCTATAATGTATATAACAACCCTAGAAGGTGTTGTTTCTATATATGCGCTCTTAATATATAATTATATCGCCAATTTATGCCCCCCTTCTCTTTTAACCCTGTTTCTGTAGTGCAGTGCAGGGGAGAGTGGGAGCCTTCCTCACCAGCAGAGCTGATCAGGAAAATGGCGCCGTGTGCTGAGGAGAATAAGCTCCGCCCCCTTTTCGGCGGGTTTTTCCTCCCGATTTTTTAATAACTGGCCTGGGTTAAAATACATACATATAGCCTTAATGGCTATATGTGATGTATTTATTTGCCAAATAGGTATTTATATTGCTGCCCAGGGCGCCCCCAGCAGCGCCCTGCACCCTCCGTGACCGTGTCAGTGAGCCGTGTGACAACAATGGCGCACAGCTGCAGTGCTGTGCGCTACCTCTCTGAAGACTGTGAAGTCTTCTGCCGCCTGTTTCCGGACCTCCGTTCCGCCGTCTTTCTTCAGCGTCTGTAAGGGGGATCGGCGGCGCGGCTCCGGGACGAACCCCAGGCTGACCTGTGTTCCGACTCCCTCTGGAGCTCAGTGTCCAGTAGCCTAAGACTTCAATCCTCCTGCACGCAGGTGAGTTGCAAGTCTCTCCCCTAAGTCCCTCGTTGCAGTGATCCTGTCGCCAGCAGGAATCACTAATTAGAAACCTAAAAAAAAACTTTACTAAACAGCTCCTTAAGAGAGCCATCCAGTTTGCACCCTTCTCGGACGGGCACAAAAACCTAACTGAGGCTTGGAGGAGGGTCATAGGGGGAGGAGCCAGTACACACCATGTGACCTAAAAAGCTTTTTAGATGTGCCCTGTCTCCTGCGGAGCCCGCTATTCCCCATGGTCCTGACGGAGTCCCCAGCATCCACTAGGACGTTAGAGAAAAGAAGTCTGTTCTTCTACTAGGGAAATACTGTAAGCAGTACATGCTCTCTGCTGTGCCTTTCTGTGTTCTTTCACTCTTTATCAGAGTGCTGTGTTATGCAGACAGCCACAGCAGTGAGGCCATTTACAGTCCTTCCTCTTCCATCCATTTTGCTAAGGATAGAAATTGTGTTCTAATTTCAGAGGTGGGCAAGGAGCAGAGAACTACATTGTTACATGCACTCTGTTGCATTCTGTATACAAGGGGACGATTTATGGTACTGCAGGGTGCACTGAAAAAGGCAGGGATCTTTTTCACATTTCAAAAATGGGCAGGGTGCAGCACCATACTGAAACAGCATAGAATGAACACTAAGATGCATGCACAGGAGAAAAAAAACCTCCATTGCATCCAACACTGGCAGTGCGTGCAAACCCTAAATGTGTATTAGTTCTCCAGGATCTCGTGACGGGATCCGGTCTGAAGATCGACAGTGTCTAGGTCGACAATGTTTAGGTCGACCACTATAGGTCAACAGTCACTAGGTCGACATGGATGGAAGGTCGACAGGGTTTCTAGATCGACATGTGCTAGGTCGACAGGTCTAAAGGTCGACATGAGTTTTTCTTTTTTTTTTTTTCTTTTTTTGAATTTTTTCATACTTAACGATCCACGTGGACTACGATTGGAACGGTAAAGTGTGCCGAGCGAAGCGGTAGCGGAGCGAAGGCACCATGCCCGAAGCATGGCGAGCCATGCGAGGGGACGCGGTGCACTAATTTGGGATCCCGGTCACTCTACGAAGAAAACGACACCAAAAAAAAAAATATCCTCATGTCGACCTTTAGACCTGTCGACCTAGCAGATGTCAACCTAGAAACCCTGTCGACCTTCCATCCATGTCGACCTAGTGACTGTCGACCTATAGTGGTCGACCTAAACATTGTCGACCTAGACACTGTCGATTTGATGAACCACACCCCTCGTGACATTAATGCTGAGACAGCCACATTGTAGACTGAATCAATACAGATGAAAATGCGTTGTAGAATTTGGATGGCAAGCTCCAATGTGATACTGTTTTATGTCTTATACGAGAGGTGTGCAAATAAATTTCCGGATGTACAAAAAGTATTATATTCACAAACAAAGTGAACATTACATTTTTTCAAAGTATTCGCCAAAGAAGTCTATGCAAAGTTGCATGGTCTCAAAGCCCTTGGTGAAGCAGCTGGACCAGTCCGAAGCGGGTATGCCTTCTACGTACTGTATGAAGGACTCACCTGCAGCTTCCAGTGACTCAAAACAAATCCCACTCATCTTGCACTTGATTTGTGAGAATGTAAAGGAGTCACAGAGTGCCAGGTTTGGACTGTACAGCGGATGATTAAGCTCCTGGATGTGTTCATGGCCCAGAAATAGTTTCCAGCACTTGCAACAGGCATTGGTTGGCGTACCAGCTTGCAGCGACGGTGCGCTGCTGCACGAGTGGTATGGTAGTTACGTGACCATTCTTGCAAAAAAAACAGCCACTATCTGCTTGGCAATGCTGCGCTCACGTCGGAACTTCTCTGGCGGCACACCACCAACTGGGGTCCACTAGGCTGACTGTTGTTTGGTCTCGGGATCGAAACTGTAGATTCAGGATTCATTTCCACTGATGATCTCCCAGAGTTTGAGCGACTGCCATCAAACCTGGCCAGCATGTTGTGGTACCAAGTCACTTTAGCCTCCTTTTGCTCGAGTCAGCTTATGCCACACCTATTGTTCAGAAAACTTGCTCAGGCCATGCTTTTCGTGGAGTGTCAAGCTGATGGATGCCAATGAGATGGCTATCTTCACTAACTGGGCCATGGTCACCCTGGTGTCCACCTCAACTTTGGCCCACACGGCAACATTGTCCTCAGTGATGGTGGTCACAGGTCGGCCGCAACACTTGTCTTCCAGGTACCGTCTTTGACACCGAAACTCTGCAAAACCACTCAAACACAGTGGTTCCCGTGCTTCCTCCCCAAAAGCAGCTCACATTCAGTCAAAATTCTCCTGTCGCAGACTACTCTTGTAGTCGTAGAAGATCATGACTCTCCAGTGGTCTCTGTTGAGCTCCATAAAGAGTTTGTGATGGAAGTGAACATGCTGACTTTTCCAGTGTGTAGTACTGACGTTTCACAAGAACTTTAGTCAGAGATTACAGTTCACAACCAGACAGTCAGATTGTGTCTACTATACCTATACACTGAACATCCGGAAACTTATTGCACACCCCTCGTATATTACTTGCCTTCACTGCTAGAATGACTAGGGACACTCACAAATTTTGAGGTGTCTCCCTGGACTACCTGGAGAATAGGACACCCTCATGGATCCTGCTTTTCTTTTTATGAAGTGCACAGTCCCTTGGTTATATAATTAGCATAATCAGGACCCACCTCTGCTGTAGAAGGATGAGATTCTTGTAATCACACACTAGTGGGCGGGGCCTGATGATCAAATCACAGCATCATGGCATTAGTGCTCGATGACATGACTTGCATGATTATGATTATCCTGGGAGGAGGGGGTGGGGGAGGTTAAAAAAAAAAGTTGGAAAGTACAGTATGTTCTCACTATATATAAAAGAAAGTAATAACACTAGTAATGCAGAACTATTCAACAGGAACAAATGACATAATTGGGCCACAAAGTGTACACTAGTTCCCAAAGAATTGACAGGCTGCATTCAGCCATCAAAAAGGCATTCTCCATTGTGAAAAATGCGGTTACATGCTTAGGAGCATATTCAATTGTGCACAAAAAAATTGTGGCTCTCGCAACCAATTTTGAATTATCACAGACAAGGCTGTGTTAACAGCATTGCAGGCCCTGGTCAAAGCAATGCACTGGGGCCCCTAACCAATCATTCATGGAAACCAATTTAAAAAAACCATAACATACCCCTCCTGCAGTCATACAGTGATTGGCTGTTAGCACTCTGATTTGTGGATAACTCCAGTCATCCACCAATCAGCATTCTGACAGCCAATCAATGTCTACTTGCAGGCTGGGAGGCAGGTAGAGAATGGTATTTAATAAAAAACAAAACAAAATGGTCACAATTTTTTTTGCTGCCAAAATCCAGCGAAAGAGAATAAAAAAAGATGCAGCCACGAAACACCAGGCACTCACTGTTATGTTCTTTCTGCAGCTTGCTGCACACTGCCGACTGACATGGGGACATACACCTAACAGGTCATGCACACACTGGCTGACAGCATCTCTTACACTCCTTGGGTCACATACACTGACAGGGGTTCTCAAACACACACACACATAACAAGCAATCTCACACACAATGCAGAAGAAGACCAGCATTTCCGTGGAAGCGGAGGAGGACAGCGCTGCAGAAGGGAAGTAATTGTGGGCTACTTAATCTAACTGGAAACTTCCAATTACTTAATTTGTCATTAGTACAGTATCCTAGGGGTCCAGAGCAAGTCCCTACAATTTTTCCTTAAAATAACAATTTAAGGGAAAATTAGACTTGCTTTTGAGCTGCAATTCTATAGAAATCACTGTGACTCATTTTTTCTTATTCAATTGAATAGGAAAAATCTTGCGCTGCATGGATTTTCTATATTTCACCCCCAATTAAATATGTCCATTAATGTTGCATAAAACCAGCCATGTGCTTGTACTAATCTACTGGAAGTATAGTGATAGCTTCCCCATCCTCTGAATGTGTGTTCACAACAAGTCCTTTTACAGAAAATAAGATTTTACTTACCGGTAAATCTATTTCTCGTAGTCCGTAGTGGATGCTGGGGACTCCGTAAGGACCATGGGGATAGACGGGCTCCGCAGGAGAGATGGGCACTTTAAGAAAGAATTAAGGTTCTGGTGTGCACTGGCTCCTCCCTCTATGCCCCTCCTCCAGACCTCAGTTAGAGAAACTGTGCCCAGAAGAGCTGACAGTAAAGGAAAGGATTTTGGTAATCCAGGGCAAGATTCATACCAGCCACACCAATCACACCTTATAACATGTGATAACAACCAGTTAACAGTATGACAAATAACAGAGCATCAGGTCAAACCCTGATGCAACCATAACTTAACCCTTATTGAAGTAATAACTATATACAAGTATTGCAGAAGAAGTCCGCACTTGGGACGGGCGCCCAGCATCCACTACGGACTACGAGAAATAGATTTACCGGTAAGTAAAATCTTATTTTCTCTAACGTCCTAGTGGATGCTGGGGACTCCGTAAGGACCATGGGGATTATACCAAAGCTCCCAAACGGGCGGGAGAGTGCGGATGACTCTGCAGCACCGACTGAGCAAACACAAGGTCCTCCTCAGCCAGGGTATCAAACTTGTAGAACTTTGCAAAAGTGTTTGAACCTGACCAAGTAGCCGCTCGGCAAAGCTATAATGCCTAGTGGAATGGGCCTTAACTGATTTTGGCAGCGGCAATCCAGCCGCAGAATGAGCCTGCTGAATCGTGTTACAGATCCAGCGAGCAATAGTTTGCTTTGAAGCAGGAGCACCAAGCTTGTTGGAAGCATACAGGATAAACAAAGACTCTGTTTTCCTGACCCTAGCCGTTCTGGCTACATAAACCTTCAAAGCCCTGACCACATCAAGTAACTCGGAATCCTCCAAGTCAGTAGTAGCCACAGGCACCACAATAGGTTGGTTTATATGAAAGGATGAAACCACTTTCGGCAGAAATTGTGGACGGGTCCGCAATTCTGCTCTATCCCCATGGAAAACCAGATAGGGGATTTTATGCGACAAAGCCGCCAACTCTGACACATGCCTAGCCGAAGCCAAGGCTAATAGCATGACCACCTTCCACGTGAGATATTTCAACTCCACCGTTTTGAGTGGTTCAAACCAGTGGGATCTCAGGAAACTCAACACCACGTTAAGATCCCAAGGTGCCGAAATCTGGACCTTAATGGAACCCAATTTTAGGCCCAAATTCACTCCGGACTGTAGGAAGTGAAGGAAACGGCCCAGTTGGAATTCCTCCGTAGGAGCATTCCTGGTCTCACACCAAGCAACATATTTTTCGCCATATACGGTGATAATGTTGAGCTGTCACGTCCTTCCTAGCCTTTATCAGCGTAGGAATTACCTCATCCGGAATGCCTTTCTCTGCTAGGAACCGGCGTTCAACCGCCATGCCGTCAAACGCAGCCGCGGTAAGTCTTGGAACAGACAGGGCCCCTGTTGCAACAAGTCCTATCTTAGAGGAAGAGGCCACGGGTCCTCTGTGAGCATTTCTTGCAGATCTGGATACCAAGTCCTTCGTGGCCATTCTGGAACAATGAGTATTGTTCTCACTCCTCTTTTTCTTATTATCCTCAGCACCTTGGGTATGAGAGGAAGAGGAGGAAATACATAGACCGACTGGAACACCCACGGTGTCACCAGGGCATCTACAGCTATCGCCTGAGGGTCTAATGACCTGGCGCAATACCTCTGTAGCTTTTTGTTGAGGCGGGATGCCATCATGTCCACCTGTGGCAGTTCCCACCGACTTGTAAACTGTGCGAAGACTTCCTGATGAAGTCCCCACTCTCCCGGGTGGAGGTCGTGTCTGCTGAGGAAGTCTGCTTCCCAGTTGTCCACTCCCGGGACGAACACTGCTGACAGTGCGCTTACGTGATTCTCCGCCCAGCGAAGAATTCTGGTGGCATCCGCCATCGCCACTCTGCTCCTTGTGCCGCCTTGGCGGTTTACATGAGCCACTGCGGTGATGTTGTCGGACTGAATCAGAACCGGTTGGTCGCGAAGCAGGGTCTCCGCTTGACGTAGGGCGTTATATATGGCCCTTAGTTCCAGGATGTTGATGTGAAGGCAAGTCTCTTGACTTGACCACAGACCTTGGAAATTTCTTCCCTGTGTGACTGCACCCCAACCTCGGAGGCTTGCGGCCGTGGTCACCACGACCCAGTCCTGAATGCCGAATCTGCGGCCCTCGAGAAGGTGAGCGCTCTGCAGCCACCACAGGAGTGACACCCTGGCCCTGGGGGATAGGGTGATTAACCGATGCATCTGAAGATGTGATCCGGACCACTTGTCCAGTAAGTCCCATTGAAAAGTCCTTGCATGGAACCTGCCGAAGGGAATGGCCTCGTATGATGCCACCATCTTTCCCAGGACACGAGTGCAGTGATGCACTGACACCTGTTTTGGTTTTAAAAGGTTCCTGACCAGTATCATGAGTTCCTGAGCTTTCTCCATCGGGAGATAAACCCTTTTCTGGTCTGTGTCTAGAATCATGCCCAGGAAAGGCAGACGAGTCGTAGGAACCAACTGGGACTTTGGAATATTTAGAATCCAGCCGTGTTGCCGTAACACTTCCAGAGAAAGTGCTACGCTGATCAGCAACTGCTCTCTTGATCTCGCTTTTATGAGGAGATCGTCCAAGTATGGGATAATTGTGACTCCTTGCTTCCGCAGGAGTACCATCATTTCCGCCATTACCTTGGTAAATATTCTCGGTGCCGTGGAGAGACCAAACGGCAACGTCTGAAATTGGTAATGGCAATCCTGTACCACAAATCTGAGGTACGCCTGATGAGGTGGATAAATGGGGACATGAAGGTATGCATCCTTTATGTCCAGAGACACCATAAAATCCCCCCCTTCCAGGCTTGCGATGACCGCTCTCTGCCATTCCATCTTGAACTTGAACCTTTTCAGGTATATGTTCAGGGATTTTAAATTCAATATGGGTCTGACCGAACCGTCCGGTTTCGGGACTACAAACATGGTCGAATAATAACCCCTTCCTTGTTGAAGGAGGGGAACCTTGACCACCACCTGTTGAAGATACAATTTGTGAATTGCAGTTAACACTATTTCCCTCTCGTGGGGGGAAGCTGGCAGGACCGATTTGAGGTATCGGTGAGGGGGCATCTCCTCGAATTCCAGCTTGTAATCCTGAGACACAATATCTATTGCCCAGGGATCCAACTTGGAGATAACCCACTTGTGGCTGAAATTTCGAAGACGTGCCCCCACCGGGCCTAGCTCCGCCTGTGGAGCCCCAGCGTCATGCGGTGGATTTTGTAGAGGTCGGGGAGGACTTCTGTTCCTGGGAACTAGCTGTGTTGTGCAGCTTCTTTCCTCTGCTCCTGCCTCTGGCAAGAAAGAACGCACCTCGGACTTTCTTGTTTTTCTGTGATCTAAAGGACTGCATTTGATAATACGGTGCTTTTAGAGGCTGTGAGGAAACATATGGCAAAAAATTTGACTTTCCAGCAGTAGCTGTGGAGACCAGGTCCGAGAGACCCTCTCCAAACAATTCCTCACCCTTGTAAGGTAAAACCTCCATATGCCTTTTTGAGTCTGCATCACCTGTCCATTGCCGAGTCCACAGGACCCTTCTGGCAGAAATTGACATAGCATTTATTCTAGACTAATGTCTCTTTGAGCATCTCTCATATATAGGACAGCGTCTTTAATATGCCCCAAGGTCAACAATATAGTATCCTTGTCTAAGGTATCAATTTCCTCAGACACGGTATCCGTCCATGCTGCTACAGCACTACACACCCAGGCCGACGCGATCGCCGGCCTCAGTAAGGTACCTGAATGTGTATAAATGGACTTCAGGGTAACCTCCTGTTTGCGATCCGCAGCATCTTTGAGGGTAGCCGTATCCTGTGACGGCAGGGCTACCTTCTTGGATAAGCGTGTTAAAGCTTTGTCCACCTTAGGGGAGGATTCCCAGCGTAACCTGTCCGTTGGCGGGAAAGGATACGCCATAAGAATCCTTTTTGAAATCTGCAGTTTTTTATCTGGAGATTCCCAAGCCTTTTCACATTTAGCTCGTGTGAGGGGGGGAAAGGTTACCTCCGGCTTATTTTCCCCATACATATGTACCCTCTTGTCAGGGACTGGGGTTTCCTCTGTGATGTGCAACACGTCCTTAATTGCTATAATCATATAACGGATGGACTTAGCCAATTTTGGCTGTAACTTTGCATCATCGTAATCGACACTGGAGTCAGAATCCATGTCGGTATCTGTGTCAACAATTTGGGATAGTGGGCGCTTCTGACCCCCTGACGGCCTCTGCGACATAGGATCAGGCACGGGTTGGGACCCTGACTGTCCTGAGGCTTCAGCTTTTTCTAACCTTTTATGCAAGGAATTAACTTTATCATTTAAAACCTTCCACATATCCATCCAATCAGGTGTCGGCGCCGTCGGCGGAGACACCACATTAATTTGCTCCCGCTCTGCTTCCACATAGCCTTCCTCATCAGACATGTCGACACAAGCATACCGACACACCACACACACAGGGAATGCCCTTTTTGAAGACAGTTCCCCCACAAGGCCCTTAGGAGAGACAGAGAGAGAGTATGCCAGCACACACCCCAGCGCTATAAACCCAGGAATAACACAGTAACTTAATGTTAACCCAGTAGCTACTGTTTATATATTGTTTTTTGCGCCTAATTATGTGCCCCCCCTCTCTTTTTACCCTCTTCTACCGTGTATCTGCAGGGGAGAGCCTGGGGAGCTTCCTCTCAGCGGAGCTGTGGAGAAGAAATGGCGCTGGTGAGTGCTGAGGAAGAAGCTCTGCCCCCTCGGCGGCGGGTTTCTGTCCCGCTTAAATATGCAATGTTTGGCGGGGGCTCATACATATATACAGTGCCCAGCTGTATATATGTTTAACTTTTGCCAAAAGAGGTCCCAAATGCTGCCCAGGGCGCCCCCCCCTGCGCTCTGCACCCTTACAGTGACCGGAGTATGTGAGGTGTGTGGGAGCAATGGCGCACAGCTGCAGTGCTGTGCGTTACCTCAGTGAAGAACGGAGTCTTCTGCCGCCTGTGAAGTCTTCTTTGCTTCTCATACTCACCCGGCTTCTGTCTTCCGGCTCTGCGAGGGGGACGGCAGCGCGGCTCTGGGATCGGACGGCGAGGGTGAGATCCTGCGTACGATCCCTCTGGAGCTAATGGTGTCCAGTAGCCTAAGAAGCAGGACCTAGCTTCAGAGAGTAGGGCTGCTTCTCTCCCCTCAGTCCCACGATGCAGGGAGTCTGTTGCCAGCAGAGCTCCCTGAAAATAAAAAACCTAACAAAATACTTTCTCTCAGCAAACTCAGGAGAGCTCACTGAAAAGCACCCAGCTCGTCTGGGCACAGTATCAAACCGAGGTCTGGAGGAGGGGCATGGAGGGAGGAGCCAGTGCACACCAGAACCTAAATTCTTTCTTAAAGTGCCCATGTCTCCTGCGGAGCCCGTCTATCCCCATGGTCCTTACGGAGTCCCCAGCATCCACTAGGACGTTAGAGAAATGGGGGTATCTGCATATCACATAAAATACAGGTTGAGTATCCCATATCCAAATATTCCGAAATACGGAATATTCCGAAATACGGACTTTTTTGAATGAGACTGAGATAGTGAAACCTTTGTTTTTTGATGGCTCAATGTACACAAACTTTGTTTAATACACAAAGTTATTAAAAATATTGTATTAAATGACCTTCAGGCTGTGTGTATAAGGTGTATATGAAACATAAATGAATTGTGTGAATGTACACACACTTTGTTTAATGCACAAAGGTATAAAAAATATTCTCTAAAATGACCATCAGGCTGTGTGTATAAGGTGTATATGAAACATAAATGCATTCTGTGCTTAGATTTAGGTCCCATCACCATGATATCTCATTATAGTATGCAATTATTCCAAAATACGGAAAAATCCGATATCCAAAATACGTCTGGTCCCAAGCATTTTGGATAAGGGATACTCAACCTGTATAGCCCATCACTAACTCAATTCCTCCTACACCACCTTACCCCCATATACTCAGTCTATAGCTCTGCTAGTTTCTCTCTTATCATGCCTACCTTGGTGTGTGTCTCCCGCTGTCCCCCCATTCCATCTGTTGTCCTTTCTTTTTCTCTAAATTTACTCCCATAACCCACTGTCTCTGCTAGTGGCTGCAAATCAGAGGCTGTGTGGACAAACAGGAGCACAACCATGTCCGCCAACACATATCTAAACCAATGGATTACAGGCAAGCACTATTTTCTTATTTTAAGACCTGGAGGTGCTGATGTGAAAAAAAGATGAGACTCCACGGTAGTGGTTCCCAAACTTTTTTGAATCACGGTACCCCTAAGCCAAAGGTTTCTTATTGAGAAATTTGGAAAGAGATATTAAATTAAGTCAATTGTGTTTAGATGTCATCCTTAGGTTCAACTGAGTGGTGAGGGACAAAATGTACTTCTATTTGTCCACTTATTTTATGACTGTCAGCCATCAGCACTGGTTTTGCCTATTACATTGACCACAAAGCAGTATTAATGATACTAGGAGTCCTTTTTATCATATTATAAAAAAATTTCAATGTGGCGTGGATATGATAACGACTAAATTTACAAAGAGCTGGAAGTAGGGTGATAATTGTGTTCGAGCAGCCCATAGGCGTTAGCTACTGAGGACAAGCCCCAGAGTGCATTGCATTCCAGAGCTTGCTAAATCTCTCACTATAGCAGCCCCCATAGAAACCTTTAAGTTGGGTACACACCTATATAATCACTGCCCGTTTTATTGTATACAGTAGGTGCATGTGCAGTGCCGATGCAAGAGTGTCAGCTTATAACGCTCAGTAACGATCGGGAAGTCACATCTGTTTGTGCTGTTTAGTATTTGTCCCACAGAAGCCCGTACACATATATACAATTCATGTCAGTAATGTATAAGTGTGTGCAGGTGTCAGCAGGTCAAGCTGGGAACACACTGCTCTGCTGATCGGGATCCCTTTAGGTTCAACTACTGCAAACGGAAATGGGGTAGCCGTAGCAGATATCTTCAATATATTTAGCTGGTAACACCTGAAAACATATGTTTTAGGGGAAACTTCCTGCAAACTTACTTTGATAAATATTCCATTATGTCCTATATATGCTTGCACAATCATGAAAAATGACAAGTCATTTAGGTAGAACATATACATAAAGGAGTCAGTCTTAAGCCAGGTACACACTAGGCGATTTCAGCCTAAAAAATTAAACAATGAAAGTAGTTATCGTTTATTTTTAGGCTTATATGGTCCAGTGTGTATGGGGGCGATATTGATGATTGATGCACGCTCCCGCACATCGTTAAGAGATCACCAATATTGAGCTGATATGCAGCTCAACCTGTCAAAACGTTCAGTGTGTACGTGCTATATCATTGAATGCTATAACATTCAACAATATAGAAGTTATGGTAAGAACTTACCGTTGATAACATAATTTCTCTTATGTCCACAGGTATCCACAGGATAACATTGGGATATGCCGGAGCGACAGAAGAAATGGCACCAAACGGTCACGTGCTTTCTGGCCTCCCAGGATGCATTGGGGCTTCACCATATAATCCCGCCCACTGACTCAGTCAAATCAGTTCTTTCCACAGCGATTTAGGCAGGAGCATCAGGTAGAAACCTATTCAGGCGATAAGAACACACATGCACACCCTTCCATACAAGAGGGAAGAGGTTTAGTGATTGTAAAGATCCTCCAATCAGGTGTGTCAGGGTGGGACCCCTGTGGATACCTGTGGACATAAGAGAAATCACGTTATCAACGGTAAGTTCTTACCATAACGTCTATTTCTCTGGCTGGGTCCACAGGTTATCCACAGGATAACATTGGGATTCCCAAAGCCAGTTTTAGTGGTGGGGACGCTCCTGATTACTCAGGAGAACCTTTCACCCGAATTCTGCGTCATGAGAGGCAAAAGAATCCAAGGCATAATGTCTGATGAATGTGTTAATGGAAGACCATGTGGCTGCCTTACAAATCTGTTCTTCTGAAGCACCATGTTGTGCTGCCCATGAAGGACCTACCTTACGTGTAGAGTGCGCAGAGACATTAGCCGGAGTAGGGAGACCTGCACGAGAATAAGCTTCTGAAATTACCATTTGGAGCCATCTTGCCAGCGTCTGTTTACTAGCAGGCCATCCTCTTCTATGAAATCCGTAGAGGATGAAGAGAGAATCTGTTTTTCTGATGGCACTAGTACGATCTATGTTGATTCTTAATGCTCGGACCACGTCCAGCGACGCTTCTCCCGCAGAAAGTCCCTATACCTGAAAAGCTGGGACTACAATCTCTTCGTTAAGGTGAAACTTTGAAACCACCTTCGGAAGATAACCAGATCTAGTTCTGAGAACTGCTTTATCTGGAAAAAAACTTAGGAAAGGAGACTTACACAACAGTGCTCCTAAATCTGACACTCTTCTAGCTGACACCATTGCCAGTAGAAAGAGTACTTTAGCCGTTAACCATTTAAGATCTGCTCTCTTAAGTGGTTCAAACGGAGGTCCCTGAAGGAATGTAAGAACTAGATTCAAATCCCAGGGAGCTGCAGGAGGAACAAATGGAGGTTGAATATGTACAACTCCCTGAAAGAAAGTACGCACATCCTGTAAGTCAGCAATCTTTCTCTGAAACCATACAGTAAATGCTGATACTTGAACTCTCAAGGAAGCTACCTTCAATCCTTTATCCAATCCTGCTTGAAGAAAATCCAAAATCCCGGATACTTTAAAAGATCTTGGATTCAAACTTTTTCACTACACCAATGAATATAAGCTTATAATATATATATATAATATATATTCGATGATAAACATGAGCTGAAGGTTTTCTTGCTCTAAGCATAGTTTGAATTACTTGTTTTGAAAATCCTCTAGCTTCTAGGATAGAGGATTCAACAGCCACGCCGTCAAAGACAGACGATCCAGATGGCTGTGACAACAAGGACCCTGCATTAGCAGATCTGGACGTTGAGGGAGCAGTATCGGTGCTTCCACGGACATCCTTAGTAGATCTGTATACCAATGCCTTCTTGGCCAAGCTGGAGCTATCAGAATTATGGCTCCCTTTGTTTGCTTTATTTTCCTCACTACTCTGGGTAACAGAGAGATTGGAGGGAACAGATATGCCAGATGAAACTTCCATTTTACTGACAGTGCGTCTACAAGGACCGCTCCGGGGTCCTTTGTTCTTGATCCGTACCTCGGAACTTTGTTGTTTAAACGAGACGCCATGAGGTCTATCTCTGGTAGGCCCCATCTGTTCACCATAGTCTGAAACACTTCTGGGTGTAATGCCCATTCGGTTTCCTGAATGGTGTGTCGACTGAGAAAATCCGCTTCCCAGTTCAGTACACCTGGAACAAACACTGCTGACAATGCTGGAAGATGGAGCTCTGCCCATCTTAGTATGGGAGTTACTTCCTCCATCAATCTTTTGCTGTGAGTTCCTCCCTGATGATTGAGGTACGCTACCGCGTATGCATTGTCTGAGCAGATCTTGACTGGTCTTCCTTGCAGACTGTCCTTTGCCTGAACTAGAGCCATATAAATGGCCTTTATTTCCAACAGATTTATTGGCAGACTACTTTCCCTTATGGTCCATTTTCCCTGGAACCAAAGGCTTTCGAGTACCGCCCTCCAGCCCTGAAGACTGGCATCTGTTGTCAGGACTTGCCATTCTTTTATCCAAAAGGGTCTCCACTTGTTTAAATGGTCCCTCTGTAGCCACCAAGCTAGAGACCTTCTTACGTTTACCGGAAACTTTATCATCTGTCTTTTTATTGTCTGATGATTTCCGTTCCATTTGGTCAGAATGAGGTGCTGTAGCGGTCTGGAGTGGAATTGCGCATATTCCACCATGTCGAAGGTTGACACCATCAGACCCAACAGTCGCATTGCTGCATGGACTGACATTGTCTGAGTGTGCAACGCTTCCTGAGTCATGACCTGCACCTTGGCTATCTTTATCTCTGGTAAGAAAATTCTCTGTAGACCTGAATCCAAAATGGCCCCCAAATGAACCATCTGCTGTGACGGATTCAGAGACGACTTTTCCCAATTTATGAGCCACCCGTGTCTTTGTAGATAAACTACTGTCTGCTGAAGATGGCTCAAAAGTAATTCCTGCGAATGTGCTAGGATTAACAGGTCATCGAGGTATGGAAATATTCTTATCCCCTGCTTGCGGAGATAAGCTGCCATAACCACCATAATTTTGGTAAACACCCTGGGTGCTGTTGCTAGCCCGAAGGGTAAGGCTTGGAACTGAAAATGTTGCTGGAGGATGGCAAACCTGAGGTAACATTGATGAGACCTTGTTATAGGCACATGTAGGTAAGCATCCTGTATATCCAGAGATACCATGTAATATCCTGGTTCCATAGCCAACATTATGGAGCGTAACGTCTCCATGTGGAACCTTGGAATCCAAATGTATTTGTTTAACATTTTGAGATTGAGAATTGGTCGGAATGACCCATTTGGTTTCCGAATCAAAAATAGATTGGAGTAAAAACCCTGACCCCGTTGTGATGGGGGTACCGGGACAATCACACCCGACTGAAGCAATTTCTGAACTGCTTCTTGCAGGGCATTGGCCTTCGACTCTATACGAGACGGGCTGGTGCAAAAAAATCTTTGAGGAGGCTGCCTCCTGAATGGGAACCCATAACCCCGAGATACCACCTTCTGCACCCAAGCATCTGTCATCGACTGTTGCCATATGTGTGCAAAATGAAGGAGTCAACCCCCAACCCTCGAATCCTCCAGGCGGAGGCCCGTCTCTTCAGGCTGATGGTTTCTGTTCAGGCTTGGAAGCTGGCTTTCTACTAGCCTATTGCTTCCTACACCTGGCTGATCTATTGAACTGGGGTTGCTTAGACTCCTCTTTAGCCTTTGCTTTGCCTTGCCATCGAAATGGCCGAAGCTTTGAACCCCTAGTCTTAGGGTTATAACTAGCCGGAAATCTGACCTTTTTGGATTCAGCTTCCGATTCTAGAATATCTGACAATTGTTTCCCAAACAATATATTGCCAATGAAAGGCAATGCTTCCAACTCTTTCTTGGATTCTGCATCTGCTTTCCAAGTGCGTAGCCAAACTGCTCTACGAGCGGCTACTGTCAAGGCTGATGCTTAGAAGCAATCGTACCCATATCAATTGCTGCTTCGTCCAAATATTGGGCAGCTTGTCTTAAACGGCCTAAATGATACTCCTGCTCCCTATTAGGAGGGGAGAGGCCATTCTCTAGTTCCTCTATCCATTCTCCCATTGCCTTTGCCATCCAGGCTGAAGCCATAGCAGGCCTTACCACTGCTCATGAGAGAAAAAATATATTTTTCAAGAAGCTATCTACCCTTCTTTCTGTGACATCATTTAATGAGGTAAAAGACAATGGCAAAGCAGATTTATGCACAAGTCGCAGTACATGTGCATCTACTTTAGGAGGAACTTCTCTTTTTGAACAATCCGCAGCTGGAAATGGATAATAAGAATCCCATTTCTTCGGAATCTTATATTTCTTACTGGGCGCCGCTCAAGATTCTTCCATCATTTCCGTCACATCCTCTGACGGAATTCAGTCTTAACTGTTTTTGTTCGTTTAAACACAGGTGCTTTAGATTCTGACACTGTTTTGGCTGATTCCTCCAAAGAGAGAATAACCCTCATAGCATCAATAAGCTGAAACTCTGCGACTAATCATCATACGGAGTATCATCATCTGTTGTATCATCTTGTGTAGTCTGCAACATAGACATATCTGTCTTAGTCTTACCTGTACCTTGGTTACCAGCCTGGTTACTTGTAGAAGCTACTGGAACCAAACTATAGGAAGGGAGCTGCATGTATGGGTTAATGGCGTAACCTATCCCCTGGGATGGAACTGCCGGAGTTAATCTGTCCGCTATTGAGGACAAAGTCTGTGTGAACATACTCCATGGTGGTTCTACTGGTTGTTGAACCAATTCCTGTTTTTCACTTTGCTGAAAAGCAAAACAGTTTGCACATAACCCCTCATAAGTGACCAGCTGGCCTATTCCAATTAACCCTGTTTTACAAGATAAACATGTTAAGGATGTAGGAGTGCCTGATAAATTCTCCTCGTCACTTTTGCCGCTCACAGACATGGTAATAATCTGTTTTTATGACTACACAATTTGTGACTGAAAATCACCTATATATATATAGAAGTGAGATTAATCTGACCACAACCGTGCACCTGAATTGAGATTCAGTACAGAACTGACAACATATAAAAGTCAGCACACATACTAGCAGTCAGTCACATGTTAAAACATTAAACATTGTCATATGAGAATATAATCACCATCATAATAACTTACAAGTAGGAAAATTGTATTTCTGTTTTTAACTGTTTTTTTTCAAACATAACACGCAGAAACAACAGTAATATATAGGTCTCATATGCAATAGGTACCAAAATTAACAATTCATACTAACAAGTAGAGAGAATTTTAGTACTGTATACCCTTCCTCCATAGAGCGGGATACAGGGAGACTCACCACACTTCCATATCCATCAATACGCTCGCAAGATGCTGAGTGGATTCAGACGCTACTGGTGTACACTGCCGCTCCGATAACTGATGAGAGACACGGACGCTCACTAACGGACACAGACGCTCAGTGAATGCTACGTGTATGCAGACGCTACGGCCTGCGACTCGGTCCAGGCGGCAATCTCTAGTGTACACAACCGCAGAGTCTAAGCTGCGACCGAGTACCCTCGTGGTAGCGTATGAGCCGGAAGTGAGGTCATTCAGTTCATGGACGGGAGACGCGCGGAAACTGGTCATGAACTTGGGGGAGGGGAGGCCAGGAGAGCGTCTAATTCCCCCTGTTGACTTAAACTCTAAGGATCGCGGCCTCAACCTAGTCCTGGTGCCTATGATCCCTAAAGCATAGCGCCGTCGCACCTAAGAGTGGTCGGCGCATCAACACACTGTTTGTAGTCTCCTCCAATACAGTGTAGCTGTGTCCAGAACCCCTAGTAAGAGGAAATCCATTGACTTACCTTCTCCCCATGCTCCGGCCACAGCCTGGTTATGTCTGCTGGACCTGCTAGAATCATCCGACACAGACGCCCGTCGAGACAGCACTAGAGTTGTTGGAGCGACTCTTTCTAATATGCGTTTAAGACGCTGTTAAGAAAAGTCGCTCAAAAAAAAACATAGTAAGACTATAAAAATAAAACAATAAAAGCTTCAGGCTGCTTTAACAGCAGCCCAGTGACTATGGTCTGGCTCCTGCCGCACCAAACAAAAAACTGATTTGACTGAGTCAGTGGGCGGGATTATATGGTGAAGGCCAGAAAGCTCGTGACCGTTTGGTGCCATTTCCGCTGTCGCTGCGGCATATCCCAATGTTATCCTGTGGATAACCTGTGGACCCAGCCAGAGAAATAGTCATTCATCGCCGGCATTTCAGCATCACCTAGTGTGTACACGGCTTTGGCCCTCATTCCGAGTTGTTCGCTCGCTAGCTGCTTTTAGCAGCATTGCACACACTAAGCCGCCGCCCTCTGGGAGTGTATCTTAGCACAGCAAAATTGCGAACGAAAGATTCGCAGAATTGCGAATAGAAATTTCTTAGCAGTTTCTGAGTAGCTCCAGACTTACTCAGCCATTGCGATCAGTTCAGTCAGTTTTGTTCCTGGTTTGACGTCACAAACACACCCAGCGTTCGCCCAGACACTCCCCCGTTTCTTCAGACACTCCCGCGTTTTTCCCAGAAATGCCAGCGTTTTTTCGCACACGCCCAGAAAACGGACAGTTTCCGCCCAGAAACACCCACTTCCTGTCAATCACAGTACGATCACCAGAACGATGAAAAATCCTCGTTATGCCGTGAGTAAAATACCTAACTATTGAGTAAAATAACTAAGCGCATGCGCTCTGCGAACCTTGCGCATGCGCAGTTAGCGGATAATCGCAGTATAGCGAAAATCGACAACGAGCGAACAACTCGGAATGACCACCTTTATTAGGTGCAAGTTGCTGTTGCAACAACATGGAAATGCCAGCAATGGCACCACAACTTGCCTACCTTCTAGTTGTACAGTAAACAGCCGACCAACGGCTAATAAGCCTGACCATAAAGAACAATCGCAGCTGTAATGTGTAGGCCAGAGGTTCCCAAACTGTGTGCCGTGGCTCCCTGGGGTGCCTCGGGACACTTGCAGGGGGGCCCTGGGTTGGTCGTCCAGGACCAATTCAAATTATTCATGGTCAATATAATAGGCAAAACCAGTGCTGGTGGCTGCCAGTCATAAAATATGTGGCCAAACAGGAGCAAATCTTGTCCCTCACCACACAACTGACCCTAAGGATGACATATAAACGCGATCTACTTAATGTAATATTTCTTACTAAACTTCTCAATAAGAAATTTTTGGCCTAGGGGTGCCGTGAAATAAAATTCTGATACTCTAGGGCGCCATGATTCAAAAAAGTTTGGAAACCACTGGTGTAGGCAGGTTTAATGCACTGTTACAACATTTAGGATACAGATGTTTGGCTTAAGTCAGTGTAATTTGGCCTTCCCCATGCACGACCACATAGATACAGTTGTAACATAAAGCTAAGTAACAAGACAATATTGTGGGATGTACAGTAGATATGTGACCGGCGGTCTCCCACAATACCGGCACCTATATCCCGCCCCCTCACCGTCTCTACGGTCAGCATGCCGACCACAGGAACAGTGTCATATAGGAACCTAATGATGATTCTCTCTCACACTAGAGTGAATGTTTACTCCCCTGCTTCCTCCTGCCCTTGGGTACCAGAAACAAACCAAATGGCTGACACTTATCAGGATACAATGTGTGCACTTGTATGTTTGGTGTATGGCAATATAAAAGAGAATAAACATGAAGAATATAGCTGAGGAGGCAACAGCAACGAATACAACAATAAATCAGTGTTGTGAGTTACAAGCTCCACTGAGCACTGTCTCACATAGAATCACATCAGGTCAGGTCTGCATTAGGGGGACACACTTTACATGGTGAATGCAGAATTAATGTATAATGCCTCATCATACGCTGTCTCGGTCTCCCAGGAGACTGTGCACGACAATACGTTGCAGGCTCTTCTGGCATGCATAAGGTTAAACGAGGATAGTCATGGCGGCCTGACCTGGCACTGTGGCTGGTGCCCCCTCCTTCCCTGTACAGGTATTATTTAGGCCTCAGCATCGGAACCCCGTCCTTCCCCCCTGTCCCCTCATCCTGGCTGCACTCACCCGCCCCCCTCATCTAGCGGCCCGAGGCGCTCATCAGGCTGCTCCCAGCCCCGGTGGTGCGGACATAGGATGCATTTGGTCTTCACCACCTCCTCCTCCTCCCGATCCCCCATCCGAGGTGGGGAAGAGCGCGCCCCCGCGAGGAGAGCAGGAGCGCGCCCTTGCGTCTGAGAGGAGCGCGGGAGTGCGCATAACTGTGCTTTAATCCAGACACAGGCAGAGGCAAACTCCATTGCACAAAACAGAGCAGATACTGTATAACGCTGCTTCCCTCCGTTAGCAGAGATCATAAATGAGCTTATGCGCGGAATACAGTCACACCCATAGTTGCCAGTTCAGCTTATAACAAGCAAAATTGGGCTTGTTTGTTTTTTTCAAGTTGCTTTATTTTTTTGATGGTTGCTTGTTTTTGGGTTTATAAATTTTTTTGCTGCTTGTTTTTGGACTTTTTTTATTTTATTTTTTTAAAGGTACCACTGGCACCGACCATCAGAGGTAGTCATTCATACAGTCATTCAACACAGATACCCACAAAGACATAGGTGAGAAGCCAGAGGCGGAACTAGCGCCAGTGCAGGCAGTGCCTTGCACTGGGGCCCGCCTCTGTCAAGGGGCCCAAAGCCAGAGCGGCATGTAATGAGTCAAACTGACTCATTACATGCCGCTGGGTGCCGCCGCCGAGGAGAGGATGCGCACCGGCTACGGAGGGTGAGGAGGAGGAGGAGGGGTGGAGGAGGGAGCCGCAGCAGCGCTGTGTCATTGGTAGAAGCGCTGCTGCTGCTGGCCCTCTCCTTTACCATGTGAATGCTGGGATGCGCAACGCATCCCAGCATTCACAGCGGCGGAGGGCAGCCTATGGTAAAGGAGAGGGCCAGCAGCAGCAGCGCTTATACCAATGACACAGCGCTGCTGCTGCTTCCTCCTCCACCCCCCCTCCTCCTTCTTCTCCCCTGCCAGAAGCTGCAAGAGGAGCCTGGGTTGCGTACGTCCAGGTCCTTTGCAGGAAGGCAACAGACACAACCGAGGAGCCTGAGCCAGCGGAAACGGTAAGTATACCTATTTTATCTATCTATCTATCCTGTTTGCCATAATGTGTAAAAAATGGGACGCTGTCTGCCGTAATGTGCAAAAAATGGGACGCTGTCTGCCGTAATGTGTAATAAATGGGACGTTGTCTGCCGTAATGTGCAAAAAATGGGACGCTGTCTGCCGTAATGTGCAAAAAATGGGACGCTGTCTGCCGTAATGTGTAATAAATGGGACGCTGTCTGCCGTAATGTGTAATAAATGGGACGCTGTCTGCCGTAATGTGTAATAAATGGGACGCTGTCTGCCGTAATGTGCAAAAAATGGGACGCTGTCTGCCGTAATGTGTAATAAATGGGACGCTGTCTGCCGTAATGTGCAAAAAATGGGACGCTGTCTGCCGTAATGTGTAAAAAGGGGACGCTGTCTGCTGTAATGTATAAAAAAAAGGGACACTGTCTGCCGTAATGTGTTAAAAGGGGACGCTGTCTGCCGTAATGTGTAAAAAAGGGGACGCTGTCTGTCGTAATGTGTAAAAAGGGCGCGCTGTCTGCCGTAATGTGTAAAAAGGGGACACTGTCTGCCGTAATGTGTAAAAAGGGGGACGCTGTCTGCCGTAATGTGTAAAAAAGGGGAAGCTGTCCGCCATAATGTGTAAAAGGGTCTCTACCTGGTGTAGTGGTAGTACCGTGCGGCGTAATTTGAATAATGGAGACTACTGTGCACCGTTATATGAATTGGTATTATTTTGTGGTCACACCCCTTCCCCACGAAGCCACGCCCCTATTTTTCCCCTATTCACCTTGAGAACGACTGTATGTCGAAACGCGTTGGTTTTATTTGGAAGGCACTTGTTTACTTGAGGGCTAAGTCCCTAGGAGTGTGACGGTCCGGACATCATCACCATCCAGGTTCTGTTTTTTTTCACCTGTCCCCCGAGTCACATGTGCTTTTGTATACCTCATTGGAGATGCTATTTTAATGGTTTATAATTAAATCTGTGGTTTTTTTATCGATATTGTGGGCAACCCCTTCATTATAAATATACGTGAAACTTAGGGAGTACACCCCCCTCCCATATACTGTGACACGTGAACTGATTGATAATCACCAACGACTGGTTCCCCTTTTCTACTTTTTTTCTGTGGTGCCACGAGAGAAAGCAGAGAGAAGGAGGTCTTTGGAGTTACCTTTCCTGCTGGAAAGCAAATAGTGCTCCAAGGAAGACAGCACACCTGTACATCATTTAAAGATACCTTTATGAGCTTCGTCCTCCATTTCTTCCATGTGAGTTTGGTATGCATTATTTTGAGACCCCTCCTCAACTTTCTGTCAACCTGTTAAAGATACCTTTATAAGAGGACCTCTGTTTATGTCCATGTGAGTTTGGTACGTCTCTCCTGTTTGCCTCAACCTTTCCACCTTTATCCTTTTCACACGAGTGAGATATACCACACCATTGTTATTCTATCGCTTTTATTTCCGGTCCACCTGAGAGAATACCCACCACCACGAAAAAGTATCACTAAGAGGACACCAACCAGACGAACCACTGACCGAAAAAAGAAACCTTTATGAGCTTTTTCCACCCAGAATCTACGTGAGTACGGTGTGTACTAAGAAAAAACACTAACTCCTGTACCTTAGGACATTCCCTCCTGTAAATTATCCACCAAAAATACCTTTATATGAGGATTTGCATACGTAGCAACGTGAGTTCGGTACGCCAAACCTCCTAAATACTCAGAATCCATCCCATATCCCATATCATCAGTATTCATAAATTGGTTAAAACATACTACACCATTAGTTTCTTCACTTCTTTTCCGAGGGAATTACACACCCATGTTTGAAGAACTTCCTTCCCTCCCTGGACACCTCGTCAGTGAACCCCTGATGGGAAAAGAAACCCTCATGAACATTGGTTTTTCCTTATCCACGTGAGTACGGTGTTCACCCCAGGGATCCGTCTCCGCTTCCAAGAACTCCATTCCGTGAACTTTCCTTTTTCAAGACAAGAGACTCCTTCATCATTTGGGACACTTCTCACTTATCACCCATTGCTGGGACATTTCCCATTCATGTGTATTTGTCACGATCCGGGTATCTGGACGCCATTTCTTACCCATCAGATGCCTCCTAAGGCTGGCTTAGCGCTCCAGGACCGGATCCCATCTGTTATCCTAATGTTCACATTCCTGCATCCTCTCCTGTCTCTCTGAGACGCTGTCACAGTAACGCCTTATTACATCTGGCATGGCGTCTCCCGCGGCCTCCGCCGCCGTCCCTGAGCTTCTGCATGCAGAGTGTCAGAGTGGCGATTACGTCAGCCGCGGCCTCCGCTGTGTCCGCGTGGTTGGATGTGCACTTGTCAGCCTGGCGTCTCCTGTCTCCAGTGGCCGGCGCCGCCATTACTGTTTTCATTACCACATGGATTACAAACCAAACTTCCCTCCAAGTGTCTGCATGGGCGCAGCCATCTTGGATTCTGTCAGCTGATCATTTCCTCCAATCTGTTGTCAGTATTGTTAATCTGCATAATTGCCTAGCCAATCCCTTCCTTGCTGCAGGTATAAATACACTGTGCCTGAGCAAGGAAGGCGTCAGTGCTTTGGTTGTCAAACCTAGTTCCTGTTTGTCTCTCTCCTGTGATTGTCTTCCAGGTTCCAGCTCCTGTCTCAAGACTTCCACCATAGAGACCCGCACCAGCATTCCACCTGCGGTGTAGCCTGACTCTCCAATCCATTGTGGATTCATCTGTTTCCAGCTACAACATTACCTGCTTCCAGCCCAGCTTCCAGCAGAGTACAGCTTCTCTTAAAGGGCCGGTGTCCTTTCTACACTTTACCACTCTCCACCGGTATTATTATTTCTCCGCTCTCAAGTTCTACATTTCAGTTCATATTTCATCGCTCCCAAGTTCATTTATTATTTAACTGGTTCCAGCCAGTATCCACTCCGTGCTAACAACAGTCTGGTTCCAGCCAGTATCCACAGCAGCCGTTTTATCTTCAGCAACCCAGCTTTTCCTGGAACACCAGCTGGTACAATCCTGGGTTATCTCCATTGCTACAGTCGGGCCTGGTAAGGACTTTCCATCTAGAAGATTATAAGAACTATCTCACACTACCAGTGCCCTGTGGCTCCTGCCATCCTGTAGTACCCAGGAACTGTATTTATTCTTTGCTGACTTTTACGTTTTCTTTTACTGCTGCTGTGTTGCGGAGTTGTCATAATAAACATCATTGACTTTTATCCAAGTTGTCGTGGTCACGCCTTCGGGCAGTTATTATTCATGTTACTTACATGTCCAGGGGTCTGATACAACCTCCCAGGTTCCGGTACATCTCAGCCCCTACAACTGAGGCTGCCTCCCGTCAGCTCAGGCCCTCAGTTGTGACAGTAAGCACTGACCTAATGAATCCAGCCGGAGACTAGGATCAAGCGGCCAGGCCGATGCAAGAACTGGCAGCCCGACTAGAACATCAGGAGGCTGCACAGGGCCACATCATCCGCTGTCTCCAGGATTTCTCTACTCGGCTGGATGGGATTCAGACAACTCTCCGTGGATCAGGCGCGTCTGGTGTGTCAACCACAGTGACTCCAGCTATAACCCCACCCACCTTACCCATTTCTGCTCCACGTCTTCATCTTCCAACGCCAGCAAAATTTGACGGATCTCCAAGATTCTGCAGGGGATTTCTCAACCAGTGTGAGATTCAGTTTGAGCTACAACCTGGCAATTTTCCCAGTGACCGTACAAAAATTGCCTACATTATTTCTCTTCTCAGTGGCTCAGCCCTTGATTGGGCATCACCGTTATGGGAGAGGTCCGACACCCTGCTATCTTCCTACACTGCCTTCGTGTCAACATTCAGGCGCATCTTCGACGAGCCAGGCCGGGTAACCTCAGCTTCATCCGAGATTCTCCGTTTACGCCAGGGGTCACGTACTGTAGGACAATATCTGATACAGTTCCAGATCCTGGCATCCGAACTGGCATGGAACGACGAGGCCCTGTATGCTGCATTCTGGCATGGCTTATCTGAGCGTATTAAAGATGAGTTAGCTACCAGAGACTTACCTTCTAAGTTAGATGAGCTAATCTCACTCTGCACGAAAGTTGATTTACGTTTCAGAGAGAGAGCAACTGAGCGTGGAAGATCATCTGCTCCAAAATCTTCTGCTCCTCCTCCTCGTCAACTGTCACCATCTAAAGATGAGCCCATGCAACTTGGCCGTTCCCGTTTAACTCCTGCTGAGCGCCGAAGACGTCTCTCCGAGTCTCTCTGTCTCTATTGTGCAGCTCCGTCTCACACCATTAATGCCTGTCCCAAACGTCCGGGAAACTCCAAATCCTAGCTCGCCAAGGAGAGGGCCGGCTAGGAGTAATGATCTCCTCTCCATCTCCTCAAGATTGTAATCTCCCAGTCTCGCTTCAAGTTGCTCAACGTTATCGGAACGTCATTGCCCTCCTTGATTCCGGAGCAGCTGGGAACTTTATTACCGAAGCCTATGTTAAACGGTGGTCCCTACCCACCGAGAGACTTCCTTCGTCCATTTCTTTAACTGCCGTGGATGGCAGCAAAATTTTTGATGCAGTTATTTCTTTAAGGACTCTACCAGTTCGTCTGAGAGTGGGAGTTCTTCATTCCGAACTTATTTCTTTTTTAGTGATTCCAAGAGCCACACATCCTGTGGTCCTGGGCCTTCCATGGCTCCGTCTTCACAATCCTACAATTGATTGGACGACTACGCAAATCCTGGCATGGGGTTCCTCCTGTGCTGAGACATGTTTGTTTAAAGTATTGCCTGTCTGTTCTTCCTCCCCCAGGTCGTCTGATGTTCCACCTCCTCCATATCAAGATTTCACGGATGTGTTCAGTAAAGCTTCTGCTGATATCCTTCCTCCTCATAGAGAATGGGACTGCCCGATTGATCTCGTTCCAGGGAAGGTTCCACCTCGAGGCCGAACTTATCCGTTGTCTCTGCCTGAGACGCATTCTATGGAGGAATACATTAAAGAGAACCTAGCAAAGGGGTTCATTCGACCTTCTTCTTCCCCAGCCGGCGCAGGCTTCTTTTTTGTAAAAAAGAAAGATGGTGGTCTGCGGCCGTGCATCGACTACAGAGGTTTGAACGACATTACCATCAAGAACCGTTATCCTTTACCCCTGATTACTGAGCTCTTTGACAGAGTTAGCGGAGCTACCATCTTTACAAAGCTGGACTTGAGAGGTGCATACAATCTCATCCGGATCCGTGAGGGTGACGAGTGGAAGACCGCCTTTAACACCCGTGACGGACATTATGAGTACCTCGTCATGCCCTTCGGATTGAGTAATGCTCCAGCTGTCTTCCAGCATTTTGTCAATGAGATCTTCAGAGACATTCTATACCGTCATGTCGTGGTCTATCTAGACGATATCCTCATTTTTGCCAACGATTTAGAGGAACATCGTTTTTGGGTTAAAGAGGTTCTGTCCCGTCTCCGTGTCAATCATCTCTATTGCAAATTAGAGAAATGCGTCTTTGAAGTCAAGTCCATTCCGTTTCTAGGGTACATTGTGTCCGGTTCCGGACTAGAGATGGATCCTGAGAAACTACAAGCAATCCAAAATTGGCCGATACCTTAACCCTCAAAGGGGTCCAGAGGTTCTTGGGGTTCGCCAACTATTACCGAAAGGTTATACGAGACTTTTCCACCATTGTGGCGCCTATTACTGCTTTCACTAAGAAGGGTGCTAACCCGTCCAAGTGGTCTGAAGAAGCCATGCAAGCATTTCATCTTTTAAAACAAAGGTTCATCTCTGCGCCTGTTCTGAAACAGCCTGACATCGACTCTCCTTTCATCTTAGAGGTGGATGCCTCCTCCGTTGGAGTAGGAGCGGTGTTATCTCAGAGGGCTAAAGATGGCCATTTACACCCTTGCAGTTTCTTCTCCCGGAAGTTCTCCCCAGCTGAGCGCAACTATGCCATTGGCGACCAGGAGTTGCTAGCCATCAAGCTCGCTCTAGAAGAGTGGAGGTATCTGTTGGAGGGAGCTTCTCATTCAATCACCATACTTACAGACCACAAGAACCTTTTATATCTGAAAGGCGCACAATGTCTCAACCCTCGTCAGGCCAGATGGGCACTTTTCTTTTCCAGGTTCGACTTTAAACTCCAGTTCTGTCCGGGCTCTCAGAATCGCAAGGCCGATGCCCTTTCCCGCTCATGGGAGCAAGAAAATGAGTCAGAGTCTTCAGACAAGCATCCTATTATAAATCCGTTGGCATTCTCCACCGTAGGGATGGACTCTACGCCCCCATCAGGGAAAAGTTTTGTGAAACCGATGCTAAGGAAGAAGCTCATGCATTGGGCCCATGCTTCCCATTTTGCCGGACATACAGGTATCCAAAAAACCCTGGAGTTTATCTCTAGGTCCTATTGGTGGCCAACTCTGAAAAAGGACGTCTTGGAGTTTATTGCATCTTGCCCAAAGTGTGCTCAACATAAGGTATCCCGCCAGTCGCCTGCGGGGCAACTGGTTCCACTATCTGTTCCCCGTCGACCTTGGACCCATTTGTCGATGGATTTTATTACAGATTTACCCATGTGCAACAAGTTCAATACCATCTGGGTGGTAGTTGACCGGTTCACCAAGATGGCACACTTCATTCCTCTCACCGGTCTTCCGTCAGCTTCCAAGTTGGCTCAAGTATTCATACAAGAGATCTTCCGACTCCACGGTCTTCCTGAAGAAATTATCTCAGATCGAGGAGTTCAATTCACAGCCAAATTCTGGCGAAGTTTATGTCAAGTCCTTCAAGTCAAGCTAAAGTTTTCCACGGCTTACCATCCTCAGACCAATAGTCAAAACGAGAGGGTGAATCAGGACTTGGAGGCCTTCCTCCGCATCTATGTGTCCTCCTCTCAAGATGACTGGGTTCAATTACTTCCCTGGGCCGAGTTCTGTCATAACAACCAGTATCATTCTTCATCTGCTTCAACACCATTCTTCACTAACTTTGGATTCCACCCTAAAGTCCCTGAGTTCCAACCGCTTCCAGCAACTTCTGTTCCCGCAGTGGATATCACCTTGCATCAGTTTGCCAATATCTGGAAGAGCGTACGATCAGCTCTGCTCAAGGCATCGTTCAGGTACAAGAAGTTTGCGGATAAGAAGCGTCGAGCAGTTCCTGCTCTCAAGGTGGGTGATCGGGTATGGTTATCCACGAAGAATTTGAGGTTAAGAGTTCCCAGTATGAAGTTTGCACCTCGCTATATCGGTCCTTTCAAGATTGAACAAGTCATCAATCCTGTTGCTTACAGACTTCAGTTGCCTCCCTTCTTAAAAATACCCAGGACATTCCATGTTTCCCTGTTGAAACCGCTGATCTTGAATCGGTTTCATTCCTCACTTCCTCCAACTCCGAAAGTCCAAACTCAACGAGGCGTTGAGTATGAAGTGGCCAAGATCCTGGACTCACGTCACCGTTACGGTCAACTACAGTATCTTATTGACTGGAAGGGTTACGGCCCTGAGGAACGTTCATGGACCAATGCTTCTGATGTCCATGCTCCTGCCTTGGTCCGGAGATTCCATTCCAAGTTTCCTCAAAAGCCAAAGAAGTGTCCTGGGGCCACTCCTAAAGGGGGGGGTGCTGTCACGATCCGGGTATCTGGACGCCATTTCTTACCCATCAGATGCCTCCTAAGGCTGGCTCAGCGCTCCAGGACCGGATCCCATCTATTATCCTAATGTTCACATTCCTGCATCCTCTCCTGTCTCTCTGAGACGCTGTCACAGTAACGCCTTATTACATCTGGCATGGCGTCTCCCGCGGCCTCCGCCGCCGTCCCTGAGCTTCTGCATGCAGAGTGTCAGAGTGGCGATTACGTCAGCCGCGGCCTCCGCTGTGTCCGCGTGGTTGGATGTGCACTTGTCAGCCTGGCGTCTCCTGTCTCCAGTGGCCGGCGCCGCCATTACTGTTTTCATTACCACATGGATTACAAACCAAACTTCCCTCCAAGTGTCTGCATGGGCGCAGCCATCTTGGATTCTGTCAGCTGATCATTTCCTCCAATCTGTTGTCAGTATTGTTAATCTGCATAATTGCCTAGCCAATCCCTTCCTTGCTGCAGGTATAAATACACTGTGCCTGAGCAAGGAAGGCGTCAGTGCTTTGGTTGTCAAACCTAGTTCCTGTTTGTCTCTCTCCTGTGATTGTCTTCCAGGTTCCAGCTCCTGTCTCAAGACTTCCACCATAGAGACCCGCACCAGCATTCCACCTGCGGTGTAGCCTGACTCTCCAATCCATTGTGGATTCATCTGTTTCCAGCTACAACATTACCTGCTTCCAGCCCAGCTTCCAGCAGAGTACAGCTTCTCTTAAAGGGCCGGTGTCCTTTCTACACTTTACCACTCTCCACCGGTATTATTATTTCTCCGCTCTCAAGTTCTACATTTCAGTTCATATTTCATCGCTCCCAAGTTCATTTATTATTTAACTGGTTCCAGCCAGTATCCACTCCGTGCTAACAACAGTCTGGTTCCAGCCAGTATCCACAGCAGCCGTTTTATCTTCAGCAACCCAGCTTTTCCTGGAACACCAGCTGGTACAATCCTGGGTTATCTCCATTGCTACAGTCGGGCCTGGTAAGGACTTTCCATCTAGAAGATTATAAGAACTATCTCACACTACCAGTGCCCTGTGGCTCCTGCCATCCTGTAGTACCCAGGAACTGTATTTATTCTTTGCTGACTTTTACGTTTTCTTTTACTGCTGCTGTGTTGCGGAGTTGTCATAATAAACATCATTGACTTTTATCCAAGTTGTCGTGGTCACGCCTTCGGGCAGTTATTATTCATGTTACTTACATGTCCAGGGGTCTGATACAACCTCCCAGGTTCCGGTACATCTCAGCCCCTACAACTGAGGCTGCCTCCCGTCAGCTCAGGCCCTCAGTTGTGACAGTATGTATTTAGGCAACATTGTGATTGGATAGCGCGATAAGGTGGTAGTACTTTCTTTTTCTGTTCATTTGTCCTTTTGGAGATTGTGTGATATCTCCTTCTATCCGCCTTTTGCAGTAATCCAGAGGGCGCGGCAGGATTTCTTTCAACTTCATATTTCTAAATGCGCACCCCATTTGTTGGAACAAGAAGCCGAAAAGAGCTCGGTAGTGTTTGTTGGCCCATTTACAGACCCTTAATACGGGATGAGAAGGATTTAATGTATACTTCGCAATACCTCGAAGCTTATTACATATACGGCACGATGATACATGCCCCTCAGACATGGATTCATACATATATGCTTTTTACTATCCCACTAGGTCATACATTTCCCACCTACAACTCTCCCCGACCATCCAAACTTCTGTAGATATGGTGTAGATATTTTTCTGTTTAGTGATTAGATAGTGGCAGTTATTGGTGACTGCCAAAGGGTGGACTGTCAAAGTCGAAAAATATTGCAGTACACACATCACGTACAAACTACACACAGATGGCCTCCGCGCGTGTACTTGTTCTGCCGTGCGTGCACATATCCGCAATTTACGTATGGTCGCTCCCGCGGTCCTGCGCATTAGCGTGTGGTATGAGTATTTACGGTAGAGTTTGTGAACGCATGGAAAGCTATCAAAACACATTACATATTTAATCCAAATAGTGCACAATGTACACATAGTCTCCCTGCACCACATCAGAAAGTAACAGCAGTTTAAATGGTAACAGAACAAAGGGATTCACCTTTACAGGATAGGAGGGGACAGAACAAGGTTATAAGGTGGTGTTTGGTATCCAGCTGTAGGGTATTTTAAGGGTAACATTCCGGTGTTGGTTTGAAGCAGATCGCATGTTCCTGCGGATAGTTATGTGCAGGAGCAGAATATAGATATAAACTGTATTTACTGTACATTATGTATGCGGCGGGAATCCAGAGGAGACCACCCACAAGAGCAGTTGGAACAGACATCGCCCACCTATTCAAACCGACCTATGACCTCTCCTGTACTGTAAATGACCATCCCTGTGTCCAATGGACAAAGAGATTATAGTATCCATTGTGTTAAGTTTTGGATGAATTGTATAAAGAGAGCCTGCTGCAGGCACAAGACTCACAAAGTTATCTATTAGATGACCGAGGACCGGACCAGGAAGCGCAGGCGAAACCAAAAGTATGTACCATTGACTGTAGCCATTATTCTGTTGTATTGTATCGTATTGTTTATATTGTAACCCCCTTTCCGTAATAATACGCTGTGGTGTCGGAACCCAGCATTTTAAATAGCAAACCGGTGTCGTGTTTTTCCTTTCCCTGCTAAGGTTTAAAGGTTTATTGCTATCGCTTGCATTGTTGTTAAGGGTTTGCGTTGTATCTCTGGGTGTGTACGCGCTGTGTGTACTTTGTACCGTCAGCGCGGCTAATAGCGTAAAAAGTACGTAGAGTGTGTATTAAGTATAGCGGCCGCAGCGCCTCCATGGTAAAGTGTATTTAAAGTGTGTTTAAGGTATAGCTTTTAATTCCTGTATATAAATCAGCATTCTCACCGGGATGCCGCTGTTGGTATATTGACAGCTGGCATCCCATCTGCCGGGATATCATTACCATCCCGACTGGAGAACTAGATACCAGAAGAAAAAGTTCAAGAAACTGAAAGCTATCTACTTGACTTCAAGTTCCACAACTTACTGTATCTTCAGTCCATCCAGCAGCCAGACATAGCACTAATAATTATATGTATTGTAATTAGGAAGCCAAAAACTTAAGTTGGGCTTTTTTGGCGGCTTTTTAGGAAAGGTTTGGGCTTGTTTTGGGCTTATTTTTTTAGTCATCAGTTGCTTGTTTTTCATTTAATAGTTGGCAACACTGGTCACATCAATGCGCAGGCCATGGACAGCTGTAGTGCACAGTATGGATGGCACGCAGTGGTGCAGAGAAATGTGGGGGGAGGGTACAAATTGGGTGTAGTATGGTATGCCGGCGGTCGGCCTCCCGGCGACCATCATACCGGCGCCGGAATCCCGACCGCCAGCATACCGACAGCTGGGCGAGCGCAAATGAGCCCCTTGCGGGCTCGCTGCGCTTGCCACGCTGCGGGCACGGTGCTACGCACGCCACGCTATCTATTCTCCCTCCAGGGGGGTCGTGGACCCCCAAGAGGGAGAAGAACTGTTGGAATGCCGGCGGTCGGGATTCCGGCGCCGGTATGCTGGTCGCCGGCAAAGTGAAGACCACCCTTACAAATTACCCGGGCCCAGGTCTGATGGAGGGACCCAGTGAAGGTCCAGTAGGGGCCCAGGCCCCCTCCCCCTTACCTGGCAGCAGCAGCTGTAGCTCTTCTCCTCAGCCCAGCACACTCTGCTGTGTACTGGGCTGCAGTGTGGCCATGGAGGTGCTTAAAATACAATTTCTCATACATCCTAGAGGATGCTTGGGTCCACTTCAGTACCATGGGGTATAGACAGTTCCGCAGGAGCCATGGGCACTTTAAGACTTTTCAAGGGTGTGAACTGGCTCCTCCCTCTATGCCCCTCCTCCAGACCTCAGTTTAGAAAATGTGCCCAGGCAGACTGGATGCACTGCAGGGGAGCTCTACTGAGTTTCTCTAAAAGACTTATGTTAGGTTTTTTATTTTCAGGGAGGACTGCTGGCAACAGTCTCCCTGCTTCATGGGACTTAGGGGGCAGAAGTAGCAACCAACTTCCTGAATAGTTTCATGGCTCTGCTTCTGGCTGACAGGACACCATTAGCTCCTGAAGGGTACTGAACGCTAGCTGCTGCTATGTGCTCACTCCCACAGCTCGCCGTCACTCCCCTTACAGAGCCAGAAGACAGGTGAGTGTAAGAAGAAAAGGATCTTCAGACATCGTGACGGCTAAAAGGTACCGTGCAGCGGGCGGAAATGCTGCGCGCCATGCTACCCATCACACACAGGCACTGCAGCATGAAACCTACTAAAACTGGCAAAAATAAGGGGCATAAGATGCTGAGGCACAGTCCTACCCCCGCCAGTATAAATATTAGTTCAAAAGATCTGAGGGGAAACGCACCATTAAGGGGGCGGGGCTTCCTCCTCAGTCAGCCAGCACACTGCTCAGCGCCATTTTTTCTCCCTCCAGGCTGCAGAGAAGAACGCTGGTCCTCCTCCACTGCTGAACTAAGTATCAGGGTACTAAACAGGGGGGGCACAGTGAAATTTGGTGCTATACATATATAATATTGTGTGATTATAAAAGCGCTACAGGTCTGTGGGCATTTTGTGTTAAACAGACATTTTATTACTGGCACTGGGTTGTGAACTGGCAAATCCTATCTGTGTCCTTCTGACAGACTTTACTGTGGGTCTGTCCCCTATAAGTCCCGGAGTTTCTGTGGTGTGATTGTGCACGTGTGTGACATGTCTGAGGCAGGGAGCTCTTCCCCTGAGGGAGCCATTTTAGGGACACAGAGTTGTAATGTGGTGGCACTGCCGACACACCATGAGCCTGAATGGGTGAAAGAATTACGTGATAGTGTGAATCATGTCAGTAAGAGATTAGATAAGTCTGAGTCTCATGCAGAAAGCTGGAGAAAATCAGTGGAAGATGTGATTTTTAGTGGTTCTGCTTTTTCATCCACAGGCGTCACCTCTGGGTCACATAAAAGACCATTTGCACAAATAGTACAAACTGATACTGACACGGACTCTGATTCCTGTGTCGACACTAGTGATTCCAGGGAGATAGATCCTAAATTGGCAAAAAGCATTCAATACATGATTGTTGCTATAAAGGAGGTTTTGGAAGTTACGGAAGCCCCTCCGGTACCTCAGGAGAAGGCTTATTTTTTTTAAGAAAAGAAAATTAATGTAACTTTCCCTCCTTTTCACGAGCTAAATACTCTTTTTGAGGGAGTTTGGGTAAACCCTGAAAAGAAATTTCAGATTCCCAAAAGGATTCAGGTTGCTTATCCTTTCCCGGCAGAGGACAGGAAAAGGTGGGAGTCACCCCCAGTTTTAGACAGTGCCCTGTCACGGTTAACAAAAAAGGTGATTCTCCCTGCACCTGGGATGGCTTCACTAAAGGAGCCGGCAGACCGCAATTTGGAGACTACGTTATAATCTATTTATGTGGCCAATGGTACGCTGCTCGGGCCCACCATTGCTTGAGCGTGGGTGAGTAGGGCTATCGAAAAATGGTCAGATAACTTGTCATCTGAAATTGACACGATAGATAGAGACGAGATTCTCCTAAAGTTAGGTCATATCAAAGACGCTGCTGCATACATGCTAGAGGCCATGAAGGATATTGGGCTTTTAGGTTCAAAAGCCGCTACCATGGCAGTCTCGGCTAGGAGGGCGTTGTGGATTCGCCAGTGGAATGTTGACGCAGATTCCAAGAGAAATATGGAGGCTCTCCCATATAAAGGTGAGGCCTTGTTTGGAGATGGGTTGGATGCGTTGGTCTCTGCGGCTACCGCAGGTGAGTCGACATTCTTATAAAATACTAATGTCGAAGTAAAAAAAAATATTACATAAAGAGAACATACAAACTACACACATATAAGTCGCTATACTTGCAAATACGCGCAGCGAGCACAGCAATATATGGTAACACACGCATTTACACAGACATGCCACAGAGATGGATTCGACACTTATTTCATACAGTACAAAATTATAATAATATCAAGCGCCGGACATCATGGTGATTTGGAATTATGTAATGAAGTGGTGTCATGTATGTGTATTATTTGAACGAAACCAGATACACCTGTCATGTTTGGTATTGAAGCAAGCAGATTGGTGTGTAGATTCATTTGATACTTGTTATTAAGTTGTAGGACATTGCAACAAATAGTTATGATTACATGTATAAAAGCTAAAATCACTTTTATTAGAACAATAGAAGTTCCAAACAGGTAGTGGATAGGAAACTCAGGCCAGCCCTTTGGACGTCTCCAAGGCTGAACCTGTTCAGCATATAAAAGGAACTGGTGACTCATCGTGAATCCCTCCCCCAGAAACTAGATAACACATTGACCACACAGGAAGTTAGTGACTGTAAGGTCTGAGACGATGATGGACTTGCTGGCAGATCAGTTCCTGTATTTATTTACAGAGAGAGAGAGAGTGATATGGAAAGACGAATTTATATAACTTAAGGATAATGGTATTGTATGCTGGCATGTAACTATATGTATTAACTGCTTACTGTGTGAGTGTAACCATGTAACTATAGGTATACTGTACTTTGGAATATATATTGAATCCATATCCTTTTAATAACAAATATATACATCAATGAGCTTTGGAACTCAGATAATGTGTGGGTGTATTGTTTTCTCTTATGGGATGCAGTGTTTTGCGATATGTATAGCACACATTCATGGGATATGGTAATAAGAGGTGCAGGCGTTTACAATATATATTAGAGCGGGCATTTTAAATATTTGTGAGAAATCAATTTGGCATTCACAGATGGGGGCTGGTCCGCGATATCACGTTCTTAATGATGCACTGTACATTATAAACGCGACGCTGTGGTCGATCAGCTTGTGATGGACGCATCCTAAAAGCGGAGAAAATCATATCCGTGTGTATTGTTATGTTATTAGTAAGACGCTGATATGAAATTCAAGGGAAAATGCGTTTCTCATAATATTTAAGATGCTAAAATGTATTTTTATTGTTGCAAAACAAGGTTCAAATAAGTCATATTGTGTTTGATTCAGATTGGATTGTTTATCTGTTTAAGTAGGTTTAAAAGTATATTTAAAAGTTGCTGCATAGCCTTGATATAGTTTTTATTTTAAACTCAGGCCTAAAATAAATTCTGGTGCCTGTATAATGTGATTTCTTTGGAACAAAGGAAGCCGCATGGTCTGTCCTCCATTTTGGACTAGCCACATGGCCTGTCCACCATTTTGTGTAACCCTCATGGATGTGGAAGGGGGAGGAGCAGCAGCCATTTTGGGAAGGTCATTTTCTAAATAGCTGATTTTTACTGCTCAGAATAATCAGCTTTCCTTGGTCACATCAAACACCATTTATGAGTTACCAATGCATTTATTTAACCCATGCCATAGTCAATTACAAACAGTTTCAGCTGGGCCTAGTGAAAGTTAATAGTGAGATGAATACTTGATGTAAGAATTACACACAGATATAAACAAAGTTTTTTCTTTTTCCTCCAGGATGTAGTTAAATCTGCTTGCTAGTTTAGGATAGCCATTGAAATGTTAATTAACCTGTGTAACTGCTTTTTCTTAGCAGTGAAAAACCACTTTTACAGGCAGGCAAAAGCACATAGCTTTGATATGCAAATTAGAAGCACTGAATGGGTAAGGTGTCTCATAGGAGACCAGTGAATGGTATATTATATATAATATAATTTTAATTATGTGTATATTTATATCAGTGTATGTTCTGCAGGATAGCTATCCAATCTGAATCATATCATTTAAATTATTGATTATTGCTAGAGTCATTATAGATCTGTGTGAAATAGGATACATTTGTTGCTATATAGTTAAAACTGAAATAACAGTATTTTAAGGAAGTAAGCGTAAAGACACAAACGCAGGTCTGCATAAAAGTTTATACAGAACAAGTTCTGTCTAGTGGGCAATAGTAATTAGTATTGATCACATTTATAGAAGCTGTGTGATTTGTTTTATTGCAGACGCAGGGTTTTGTACACGTGTCTCGGACAAAATAAAGGACTGCGCATGCAGCGTAAGAGACACGCACGGTCGCGTGTGTACGCAAAGTGTGTAAGAGTTGGGCGCTAAGTACAAATGACACAATAGCGTTGTTTAGTTCAAAGGTGGGATAGTAGACATTTAATACAATAGCACATAACTATCAGATTTCAAAAGCAGGTTACTCTAAATTTAGTTTAGAAAAAACTATTGCCTCTGGGGTAAAGCTGCCTATCTGAATGAAAATATTTTCTGTACAGAAAAACCAAAGTGTATTTGAGTGAGTGAAAGCGGAGCGAGTGGAACTGAACCCAGAAACTGAAGTGGTAACACCGGGTTAGCAGAGGCCCGGTGGCATAGGGTTCGCTACCCTGCGTTATTAGGAACTGAAGTGGTCTGAAGTGGTATCCCATACAACTAAAGTGGTCTGGAGTGGTCTAGGCTAGGTGGTCTACAGCAATCGTAGGGCATATAGATAACTAGTATCTATAGGCTGTGCTATTGCATCGCATGTCCGTGTGTTCTGCACAGCACAACGTGATACCATTGTGTCATATGCGCTGTGGGAGAGCATACGCAGACGTGATTGCATAGACAAAAGGGGTTTTTCTTTGACAACGTCGGGAAATCTCCCTGGTGGGCTTCACTGGAAAGGGTGAAGGATAGTTATCTAATTTCTCTGTTTTTCACTCTACAAACAATTCCAGTTGAAAGATACCAAAAAGGAATTTTTCGCTGCCTCTCTCAGGAAAATCTCCAACGACCGATACTTTACTGGAAAGGGTAAGTTATTCCTAAAAACTTCCAGTAAATATAGGTCAGATAGGGCCCTAGGTTGGGTACATTGCCTTCGCTATCGACAGTGTATGGTAGTACTGGCCAACGTGGGCGGAGAGCGGGTAGAAGCGCTCGGAGAACTTTCACCGTCGCCTTATATTGAGTATTTTGGTGTTTGTGGGAAAAGGCTTATAATTATGGGAGCCAGTTGTAAGGGACGTTTAACCAGGGTTCAGGTTGAAGAGGTGCGACCAAGAGAGTCAGCAAGGTTTATTAGGTGTGAACAATATGGTTCACACACGGAGGCTTTTTTTGCAATGAATGGGTACGTTTGACTGACAAAGATAGGGTACCATTCCCTAAGGTGAGCAGCTTTGAACCAGAGGTATTGCAGAACTTAAGGATAAGAATGTGTCTGATAAAATCCCGAAAACAAAGGGTCAGACATACAAATTGTTTAAACCTGTGACAGCAAGAGGGGTTGGCGAGTTTGATCCTAAGGTATTGCATGTGGTATGTCTAACCAAAGTCATATAAGACAAGAATGGAAATATAAGAACTGTTTGAACTTGTAGCAACAATAACCAAGTAGGAAGAAAAAAGAGAATGCAAGTACACCGCCTTATGTAGATGTGGAAGCAGTTACGACCAGCATACAAACTATAGAAAATAATAAAAATATGAAAAATATGACTGTAACCTATATATGTACTAATGAATGTTGAAGTTTTATTTAGGAGGAGAAGGTGACCTGATTGTTTTCAGCCATTTCTCATGTACCCGGAGGAGTATCCAACCGGTAAAAGAATAGCAGTAGCCTGTGGGGGAAGTGGCTGTGAACAGTGGAACAGGTAAGTATGGTATCATTCGTGTACATATATAGTAAAACAAACAAAATTTAAAATGAAACAAAACAAAAAAATCAAGAAAGTAACGTCAGAAATGGAGAAAAAACCTGTCCGCACATTAGTATTTGCCAGTAGGAAAGCGGACAGAGACAAGGTAACCCAGGGTATTTCTTTCAGTTACCATATAAGAAGTATTCGTTCCTAGTAATGCCCCTAGTAAAGATGAGCTTGGAAATGTTTGTTGGACCATGTACAGACCCTTAGTACGGGATGAGAAGGATTGAATGAAATACTTCACATGACCTAGAAGCTTGTTAAACTTTTTTTTTGTTTTTGTCTCTTGCAGTAATAGAAAAACTCTCCATCTGGATAAGATCACTGGTAAACACTAATTCGGCAAATGGGAGGTGGCTGTCTCTGTGCATATGGACGGGCTCAATAAGGCATTGAGTGTCAGGGTGCAGACTTCTTTGCAAAATTGGAAAGGTCACAGTAGCTAATCTTAGATAGTGTGCTATTGAACATCACCAGAATAGTGCTAGGTGCAGAGAACAACAGGTGGAGAGGTTGAGGACGGTAAGTTTACTGGCACATACAGGAAAGACCCATCAGTCCAAACCCCAGATCCCTAATGGTCAATAATATGTTACACTTGTAGGAAGGAAGGGCATTTTGCCAGAGATTGTAGGAGTAGTAGGACACATAGTCAATATAGATCCCCTAGACAGAAAACACAAGCCACATTATTAAACACATAGACGGGACCAAGGGACATATAGTAAGGAATCATGAGCCATATAGAAAACACAGATTCGGCTAATGGGAAGAACAAAATAAATGCAACATTACCCTTTGACAAACTTGAAGACTAATGTCGCATTCTACTGTTCTAGATGCATGTCCATCACAGGTAGAGGAAATTATCTCACAGATACCGGGTTCCCTATGAACTTAGGATGGACAGGACACTGGATTGATGGCTGGGATAGTCCCAATAGCGATACGATAAACACAGAATTTTTTTTAAGGGGAGTAGACCAAGTAGAGTATCACTTCCCCGTAGTGCCCAATCCAGTTGTCAAATTTTTATAAAATCTTCACCTCTACAAACTCATCTGTCACCAACCTCTATTCTGTTTCTCTACAGTTTTCCTCTTCATCTTTTGCGTTCACACAGGGTGGTACAATACATGGACCCAAGTACAGTTCAAACTCCACATGCCTAGGTCCTTCAGAGTTCTGGCCGCACCCAGTATCTCAACAGCACGATGACACCAGTATTACTGCAGTGTGCCTTGTCATGCACAACGGGTGGAGAATGGGAATACTGGTGAAGGGAAATTTTGTATAGACACTGATATGCCTGTTGGTGAATGGCAAACCTGACATTTTCTTTTTCATTTTCTTCTTTCTCTCCTCTAGAGATGTTTCTTTTTTTTTTTTTTTTTTTTGAGTTATGCTCATGGTACTCTACATTGCAAACACACGATAGTTAAATTAAGATACAAAAATTTGTGTTCCCTGCAGGAAGAGGCAGTCTGAAGGACAAAGGGGTATGGCCAGGAGTCCTCAGGACTGTGGGCAGGTGGACACGGTAAGCCAGTAGCCCCCAGAGCATACCTTCCAAGTCTAGCTGAGGTGGCACACGGTCTGACTCATCTAGGCAAAGAGGGTAGGTGCAGGCTGATGAGAGCCTACTGATGTGCGCCAGGATTCTATTCTCATGCAGGTAAAGAGAGCAATGACCTGTCTTGCTTGCTTGAGGAAGAATATTGGTAATGCAATACCAACAGAGCCATCCCATATCCCTCCTGCAGACGGATCTTTTCAGGAAATACAAATCGACTTTGTACAGTTAACACCCTTTAGGAATTATTGTTATGTATTGGTGTGCACTGATGTTTTCTCAAACTGGGTAGAGGCATTTCCTGCCGCCACGGATGCTGCTGTGTTTACCGCTAAGAAAAATTGCGCAGAAATTTGTGTGTAGATAATGGTACCCCTAGAATTAGGAGCAAAGCTTGAAATTGTACTATTGTGATCATAGATACTGCCACTAGTATTATGTAGCTTCGGAACCACTCCCAGATCTTCACTTAACGAATCACCCTCTTCGAAATTTGGTTTTGGTTTTGGTATTTGTGTTTTTCTCTAACTTCCTAGAGGATGCTGGGGACTCCGTAAGGACCATGGGGAACAGACGGGCTCCGCAGGAGACAGGGCACTTTAAGAAAGCTTTGGATTCTGGGTGTGCACTGGCTCCTCCCTCTATGTTCCTCCTCCAGACCTCAGTTTTACACTGTGCCCAGAGGATGAAGGGCGCACTGCAGGGAGCTCTCTTGAGTTCTTTGCTACAGAAAGAATTTTTGTTTGGATTTTTACTTTTTCACAGGGAGCACTGCTGGCAACAGGCTCCCTGCATCGAGGGACTGAGGAGAGAGGGGCAGACCTACTTAACTGATAGGATCTGCTTCCTCGGCTACTGGACACCATTAGCTTCAGAGGGGGTGAACACAGGTTCGTCCTGGGCGTCCACCCCCGGAGCCACGCCGCCGTTCTCCTCACAGAGCCAGAAGAACAGAAGCAAGAAGACGTCTCAGGCGGCAGAAGCCTTCAGCTTCACAGAGGTAACGCACAGCACTGCAGCTGTGCATCATTGCTCCACATCACCTCACACACTCCGGTCACTGTATGGGTGCAGGGCGCAGAGGGGGCGCCCTGGGCAGCAATAATAACACCTCTTAGATGGCAAATAGGTATATACATGTACAGCTGGGCACTGTACATATATATAATTGAGCCCCCGCCATTTTACACGATTTTGAGCGGGACAGAAGCCCGCCGCCGAGGGGGCGGGGCTTCTCCCTCAGCACTCACCAGCGCCATTTCTCTCTCCACAGAATGCTGAGAGGAAGCTCCCCGGACTCTCCCCTGCTTACACACGGTGAAGGGAGTTTAAAAAGAGAGGGGGGGGGGCACATAATTGGCGGATAAAGTATAATACAGTGCTGCTGGGGAAAAGCATTCTGTGTTGGTCTCCAGGTTGTTGCGCTGGGGTGTGTGCTGGCATACTCTCTCTCTGTCTCTCCAAAGGGCCTTTCAGGGGATACTGTCTTCAGAAAAAGTTTCCCTGGGTGTGTGCAGTGTGTCGGTACGTGTGTGTCGACATGTTTGATGAGGAAGGCTCGCTTAATGTGGAGGGGGAGAGCTTGAATGTCAGGTCGCCGTCGGCAACGCCAACACCGGACTGGGTGGATATGCTGAATGTCTTGAATGCAAATGTAAATCTCCTGCATAAAAGATTAGACAAGGCTGAAGCTAGGGATCAGTCAGGTAGCCAGTCCGTGCCTGTCCCTGTGGTGCCAGGACCTTCAGGGTCTCAAAAGCGCACCATATCCCAGGTCGCTGACACAGATGCTGACTCTAGTGTCGACTATGAAGATGCAAAACTACAGCCGAAGGTGGCAAAAGGTATTAGGTACATGATTATTGCCATAAAAGAGGTTTTGCATATCACGGAGGAACCCCCTGTCCCTGCCACGAGGGTTCACATGTATAAAGGGAAAAAGCCTGAGGTCACGTTTCCGTCCTCATTTGAGCTAAGTGAATTATGCGAAAAGGCTTGGGAATCTCCGGATAGCAGACTCCATGTTCCCAAAAGTATTCTCATGACGTATTCTTTTCCACAGAAGGATCGGATACGATGGGAATCTGCGCCTAAAGTAGACAAGGCGCTGACACGCTTATCCAAGAAGGTGGCACTGCCTTCTCCGGATACTGCTTCCCTCAAGGATCCTGCTGATCGCAAGCAGGAAATTACAATGAAGCACATTTACACACATTCAGGAACTATAGTTAGGCCGGCCATGGCGTCGGCCTGGGTTTGTAGTGCTGTCATGGCATGGGCAGACTCCTTATCTCCGGAGATGGACACCTTAGATAGGGATACCATTCTAATGACCATGGAGCATATCAGAGATGCTGCCTTGTATATGAGGGATGCTCAGAGAGACATTTGTTTACTAAGCTCTAGAATAAACGCTATGTCTATTTCTGCTAGGCGGCTCTTGTGGACCCTACAGTGGACGGGAGACGCCGACTCAAAGCGGCATATGGAGTCATTGCCTTACAAGGGGGAGGAGTTGTTTGGAAAAGGCCTCTCGGACCTAGTCTCTACTGCTACGGCCGGTAAATCGAATTTTTTACCTTATGTTCCCCCGCAGCATTCTAAGAAGGTACCACATTATCAAATGCAGTCCTTTCGTTCCAATAAAAACAAGAAGGTACGAGGATCGTCCTTCATTGCCAGAGGTAAAGGCAAGGGAAAAAAGCTGCACTCAGCTAGTTCCCAGGAGCAGAAGTCCTCCCCTACTTCCGCAAAGTCCACAGCATGACGCTGGGGCTTTCCGGGGGGGGGGGGGGGTCAGATCAAGTGGGGGCACGTCTTTTCAGCCACGTCTGGGTTCACTCACAGGTGGATCCCTGGGCAATAGAGATTGTTTCCCAGGGATACAGACTGGAATTCGAAGACATGCCCCCTCGCCGGTTTTTCAAATCGGCTCTGCCGGCTTCCCCGTCAGAGAGGGAGCTAGTGTTATCGGCAATTCACAAATTGTACATTCAACAGGTGATAATCAAGGTTCCTCATCTCCAGCAAGGAGAGGGTTATTATTCATCCGTGTTTGTGGTACCAAAACCGGACGGTTCGGTCAGACCCATTCTAAATCTAAAATCCCTGAACCTGTACTTGAAGAGGTTCAAGTTCAAAATGGAATCGCTCAGAATGGTCATCGCCAGCCTGGACATAAAGGATGCGTACCTTCATGTTCCGATTTTCCCCCCTCACCAGGCATTTCTGAGATTTGCAGTACAGGATTGTCACTACCAATTTCAGACGTTGCCGTTTGGTCTTTCCACGGCCCCGAGAATTTTCACAAAGGTAATGGCGGAAATGATGGTGGTCCTGCGCAAGCAGGGAGTCACAATTATCCCGTACTTGGACGATCTCCTTATAAAGGCGAGATCTCGGGAGAAGTTGCTGGACAGCGTGTCTCTATCTGTGAAGATGTTGCAGATGCACGGCTGGATTCTCAATTTACCGAAATCCCAGCTAGTACCTGCAACGCGTCTGACCTTTTTGGGCCTGATTCTAGACACAGAACAAAAAAGAGTTTTTCTTCCGGTGGCGAATGCTCAGGAGCTCATAGCCCTGGTCAGGAACCTTTTAAAGCCAAAAAAGGTTTCGGTGCATCATTGCACAAAGGTTCTGGGGAAGATGGTGGCTTCATACGAGGCCATCCCCTTCGGCGGGTTCCATGCGAGGACTTTCCAATGGGACCTATTGGACAAATGGTCCGGGTCCCATCTACATATGCAGAAACGGATCACCCTGTCTCCCAGGGCCAGGGTATCTCTCCTGTGGTGGCTGCACAGTGCTCACCTCCTAGAGGGTCGCAGGTTCGGCATTCAGGACTGGATCCTGGTGACCACGGACGCGAGCCTCCGAGGTTGGGGGGCTGTCGCACTGGGAAGAAATTTCCAAGGTCTCTGGTCAAGCCTAGATACTTGTCTCCACATCAATGTCCTGGAGTTAAGGGCCATTTACAACGCCCTACGCCAGGCGGAGGAGTGGCTTCAGAACAAACCGGTTCTGATTCAGTCGGACAATATCATGGCAGTGGCTCATGTAAACCGCCAAGGCGGCACAAGGAGCAGAGTGGCCATGGCAGAGGCGACCAGGATTCTGCGCTGGGCGGAAGGCCATGTAAGCGCACTATCAGCAGTGTTCATCCCGGGGGTGGACAACTGGGAGGCGTACTTTCTCAGCAGGCACGACCTGCATCCGGGAGAGTGGGGACTTCATCAAGAAGTCTTCACACAGATCGTGGATCGGTGGGGACTGCCTCAAATAGACATGATGGCGTCCCGTCTCAACAAAAAGCTTAAGAGGTATTGCGCCAGGTCAAGAGACCCTCAGGCGGTAGCGGTAGACGCTCTGGTGACCCCATGGGTTTTCAGATCGGTCTATGTGTTTCCTCCTCTGCCTCCCATACCCAAGGTGTTGAGATTAATAAGACTAAGAAGGGTCAGAACAATTCTCATTGTTCCAGATTGACCAAGGAGGACTTGGTATCCGGATCTGCAAACGTTGCTCACAGAAGATCTGTGGCCTCTTCCTCTAAGGCAGGACCTGCTGCAGCAGGGGCCCTGTCTGTTCCAAGACTTACCGCTGCTGCGTTTGACGGCATGGCGGTTGAACGCCGGATCCTAGCTGAAAAAGGGATTCCGGAGGAGGTCATTCCTACCCTGATCAAGGCTAGGAAGGATGTGACATCGAAACATTATCACCGTATATGGCTGAAATATGTTTCTTGGTGTGAGGCCAGAGCTGCTCCTACGGAGGAGTTCCATTTGGGCCGTCTGCTTCACTTCCTTCAAACGGGAGTGAATTTGGGCCTAAAATTAGGGTCCATAAAGGTCCAGATTTCGGCCTTATCCATTTTCTTTCAAAGAGAATTGGCTTCTCTTCCTGAAGTACAGACTTTTGTGAAGGGTGTGCTGCATATTTAGCCTCCCTTTGTACCTCCGGTGGCGCCTTGGGATCTTAACGTGGTATTAAGTTTCCTCAAGTCACCTTGGTTTTAACCATTCAAAACAGTGGAGTTGAAATACCTCACTTGGAAAGTGGTCATGTTGTTGGCCTTGGCTTCTGCAAGGCGTGTTTCGGAATTAGCGGCTTTATCATATAAAAGCCCATACCTGATTTTTCACGTGGATAGGGCAGAGTTGAGGACTCGTCCTCAATTTCTGCCCAAGGTGGTCTCATCTTTTCATATGAACCAACCTATTGTCGTGCCTGTGGCTACACGGGACTTGGAGGACTCCGAGTCCCTGGATGTGGTCAGGGCTTTGAAGATTTACGTGACCAGAACAGCTAGGATCAGGAAGACTGAAGCTCTCTTTGTTCTGTATGCGGCCAACAAGGTTGGCGCTCCTGCTTCAAAGCAGACAACTGCTCGCTGGATCTGTAACACGATTCAGCAGGCGCATTCTACGGCAGGATTGCCATTGCCTAAATCGGTTAAGGCCCATTCCACTAGGAAGGTGGGCTCTTCTTGGAGGGCTGCCCGAGGGGTCTCGGCACTACAACTGTGCCGAGCTGCTACTTGGTCGGGGTCAAACACCTTTGCAAAGTTCTATAAGTTTGATACCCTGGCTGAGGAGGACCTCCTGTTTGCTCAATCGGTGCTGCAGAGTCATCTGCACTCTCCTGCCCGTTTGGGAGCTTTGGTATAATCCCCATGGTCCTTACGGAGTCCCCAGCATTCTCTAGGACGTTAGAGAAAATAGGATTTTACTTACCGGTAAATCTATTTCTCGTAGTCCGTAGAGGATGCTGGGTGCCCGTCCCAAGTGCGGACTTCTTCTGCAAGACTTGTATATAGTTATTGCTTACATAAGGGTTATGTTATAGTTGGTCGGTCTTGAACCGAGGCTATGTTACTTGTTCATACTGTTAACTGGGTAGTTTATCACAAGTTATACGGTGTGATTGGTGTGGCTGGTATGAATCTCGCCCTTAGGTTACATAAATCCTTTCCTCGTACTGTTCATATCCTCTGGGCACAGTTTCTCTAACTGAGGTCTGGAGGAGGGACATAGAGGGAGGAGCCAGTGCACACCCAGAATCCAAAGCTTTCTTAAAGTGCCCTATCTCCTGCGGAGCCCGTCTATTCCCCATGGTCCTAACGGAGTCCCCAGCATCCTCTACGGACTACAAGAAATAGATTTACCGGTAAGTAAAATCCTATTTTTTTGGGTTGTTTTTGGAAGACAACCTCATGTCAATATTGATCCGCACAATGATCAGAAATACAACAATGAGGTGACAGTACAGTACTTTATTGAGATGAGCCAGCATTTGAGAACTTGACAAAAGAACTTGAAACTGTTGATTGCTGGTATGCTAAATACTAACTGTCTTGATTGTGAACCAAGAGACTGTGTGATTGCTCTTACGCTCAGGTTGCCTAATAGACAGGTGGGAAGGACCATACCAAGTTTTCTTGACAGCACTATCCCAGTGAAAGTAACCGAAAGAGAGATTTGGGTCCACTCGTCCCACTGCAAGAAGGTTGCTGTGTCGGAGAGAATTCGTGACAAAGTAGTTTATTGCTCACATTCATCGAGTTTGTGTGTTCGAAGTGAACTGTGTGTTCAAAAAGCAAGGTGGAGAGCAAAGTGAACTGTGTGTTCCAAGTGAACTGTGTTTTCAAAGAGCAAGGCAAAGAGATCGCAAAAGTATCACCTGAGACTCTGTTCCATGAAGACTGAGAGGCGGCACTGTTGAACCCTACCTGAGCGTACTAAAGGATTGCAGAAAGACCAGTCATTGTAATTGATTTGTTATGAACAAGAGTTGTTTTGTTCTATTTCTCTTTTCTCTCTTTCCCGCTGACAAACATTTTCTTTCAGGATATTCTATTTTTGCTAGCTTTTTTTTTATGAGAAGTCGAGTGTGGGACTGGAACTGGTTCTGTAGGAAGGAGTGATTTCCTTATAGGATCCCAGGATTAGCCGATCAGTTTGTTAAAATCAGAGAAAAATCAAAGGTCTAGTAGTTGTGGAGTTCAGAGGTAATCAGGAACAGTCAGACAATGGCTATTCACACATTGCAGATAAAGAGCTCATTAATATATGTGGAAGAAAGGTTTATAAATGGCTCTCCCCGAACTCCAAAGGTTTATGTTATTTAGGAAGGACACTACTACTAACCCTTGTTCAATGATTAAACAGACCTAGCATACGTTCCAGAAATGGAAACAATGGCCCTCATTCCGAGTTGTTCGCTCTGTAAAAATCTTCGCATCGCAGCGATTTTCCGCTTAATGCGCATGCGCAATGTCCGCACTGCGACTGCGCCAAGTAAATTTGCTATGCACTTAGTAATTTTACTCACGGCTTTTTCATCGGTCTGGCGATCGTAATGTGATTGACAGGAAATGGGTGTTACTGGGCGGAAACAGGCCGTTTTATGGGCGTGTGGGAAAAAACGCTACCGTTTCCGGAAAAAACGCAGGAGTGGCCGGAGAAACGGAGGAGTGTCTGGGCGAACGCTGGGTGTGTTTGTGACGTCAAACCAGGAACGACAAGCACTGAACTGATCGCAGATGCCGAGTAAGTCTGAAGCTACTCAGAAACTGCTACGAGGTGTGTAATCACAATATTGCGATTACTTCGTTCGCAATTTTAAGATGCTAAGATTCACTCCCGGTAGGCGGCGGCTTAGCGTGAGCAACTCTGCTAAAATCGCCTTGCGAGCGAACAACTCGGAATGACCTCCAATGTTCAGAAAATGATAGGAATATGTAGATCATGAAAATTTTATATGTCACTGTCACGATTTGTTTGTGTCTTCACCTACCCAGCAGAACCTCAATCGAATCCAAACATCAGTGCACAAAGACGTAGGTACATGTATGTGTGAAATGTTCGTCGCAAATCAGACATTATAGGCCAAAGCACTGTCCCAGCATACTCTATAGGTTGAATGTTGTCCCACACCCAACCAGTGGTCCCTTGATCGCCGAGTGCATATAGAGGATGTCTCGTCCTCCTCCCTGTCTTCCCCAAATATAGTCAAGTGTCTGATTTGCGAAATGCATACATACTTGTGTCTAGGTCACCGATTATGGTATGAAATATTTTTTTCTTATGTTAATAATTGATGGCAGTTATTGTTTGCTGCCAAAGGGTGGACTGTCGAAGTAAAAAAATTCCATAAAGAGAACATACAAACTACACACATATAAGTGGCTATACAGGTTGAGTATCCCTTATCCAAAATGCTTGGGACCAGATGTATTTTGGATATCGGATTTTTCCGTATTTTGGAATAATTGCATACCATAATGAGATATCATGGTGATGGGACCTAAATCTAAGCACAGAATGCATTTGTGTTACATATACACCTTATACACACAGCCTGATGGTCATTTTAGCCAATATTTTTTATAACTTTGTGCATTAAACAAAGTGTTTCTACATTCACACAATTCAGTTATGTTTCATATACACCTTATACACACAGCCTGAAGGTCATTTAATACAATATTTTTAATAACTTTGTGTATTAAACAAAGTTTGTGTACATTGAGCCATCAGAAAACAAAGGTTTCACTATCTCACTCTCACTCAAAAAAGTCCGTATTTCGGAATATTCTGTATTTCGGAATATTTGGATATGGGATACTCAACCTGTACTTGCAAATACGCGCAGCAAGCACTGCAATATATGGTAACACACGCATTTACACGGACATGCCACAGAGATGGATTCGACACTTATTTCATACAGTACATAATTATAATAATATCAAGCGCCGGACATCATGGTGATTAGGAATTATGTAATAAAGTGGTGTCATGTATGTGTATTATTTGAACGAAACCAGATACACCTGTCATGTTTGGTATTGAAGCAAGCAGATTGGTGTGTAGATTCATTTGATACTTGTTATTAAGTTGTAGGACATTTCAACAAATAGTTATGATTACATGTATAAAAGCTAAAATTACTTTTATTAGAACAATAGAAGTTCCAAACAGGTAGTGGACAGGAAACTCAGACCAGCCCTTTGGACGTCCCCAAGGCTGAACCTGTTCAGCATATACAAAGGAACTGGTGACTCATCGTGAATCCCTCCCCCAGAAACTAGATAACACATTGACCACACAGGAAGTTAGTGGCTGTAAGGTCTGAGACGATGATGGACTTGCTGGCAGATCAGTTCCTGTATTTATTTACAGAGAGAGAGAGTGATATGAAAAGATGAATTTATATAACTTAAGGATAATGGTATTGTATGCTGGCATGTAACTGTATGTAACTATGGGGGTAATTCCAAGTTGATCGCAGCAGGATTTTTGATAGCAATTTGGCAAAACCATGTGCACTGCAGGGGAGGCAGATATAACATGTGCAGAAAGAGTTAGATTTGGGTGGGTTATTTTATTTCTGTGCAGGGTAAATACTGGCTGCTTTATTTTTACACTGCAATTTAGATTGCAGATTGAACTCACCACACCCAAATCTAACTCTCTCTGCACATGTTATATCTGCCTCCCCTGCAGTGCACATGGTTTTGCCCAATTGCTAACAAAAATCCTGCTGCGATCAACTTGGAATTACCCCCTATATGTATTAACTGCTTACTGTGTGAGTGTAACCATGTAACTATAGGTATACTGTACTTTGTAATATATATTGAATCCATATCCTTTTAATAACAAATATATACATCAATGAGCTTTGGAACTCAGATAATGTGTGGGTGTATTGTTTTCTCTTATGGGATGCAGTGTTTTGCGATATGTATAGCGCACATTCATGGGATATGGTAATAAGAGGTGCAGGCGTTTACAATATATATTAGAGCGGGCATTTTAAATATTTGTGAGAAATCAATTTGGCATTCACACTAATAATGGTATTATTAATTACAATACTATTAAAAATATTATTACTCAGTGCAAAAAAAGGTTGCTGTATATAAATGCCGTATAGTAGGTCGCTAACCATACAATGAAGCTGCTCCCATATGAGTACTCTGAGGTGCTCACTAATAAAGTAAAAATGGGAAAGGATAAATAAATCACGCTCCCTTGTGATAAATAAATTAAAGAGCGCTCCCTTGTGATAATATTTATTTATCCTTTCCCATTTTTAAGTCGACATTCTTGCCTTATGCTCCAGCACCGACAAAAAAGACACATCACTCTCAGATGCAGTCCTTTCGGCCCAACAAATATAAAAAGGCCAAAGGTTCCCCCTTCTTTGCAGGTACAGGGAGAGGACGGGGGGAAAAAGTCTGCAGCGTCTCCCAGATCGCAGGAGCAGAAGTCCACCCTTGCTTCTGCCAAATCTGCAGCATGACGCTGGGGCTCCCTTGCGGGAGTCCGCTCGGGTGAGAGCACGTCTCAAACTTTTCAGTCAGATCTGGGCTCAATCTGGCCTGGACCCTTGGGTTTTGCAAATAGTGTCCCAGGGATACCAGCTGGAGTTTCAAGACGTCCCCCCCATGCCGATTTTTCAAATCGACCTTGCCAGCTTCTCTTCCAGACAGAGAAGTAGTAAAGGCTGCAGTTCATAAATTATGTCAGGATCAAGTCATTGTCCTGGTACCCTTGTCACAGCAGGGGGGAGCTTTTTATTCAGGCCTCTTCGTAGTTCCGAAGCCGGACGGCTCGGTCCGACCAATTCTGAACCTAAAATCTCTGAATCGCTACCTGAAAAGGTTCAAGTTCAAGATGGAATTTCTGACGGCAGTGATTTCCAGTCTGGAGGAAGGAGATGTCATGGTGTCGGTAGACATAAAAGATGCCTACTTACATGTTCCCATTTATCCTCTGCATCAGGCTTATCTGAGGTTCACGATACAGTATTGCCATTACCAGTTCCAGACGTTGCCGTTCGGACTCTCCACGGCACCGAGGGTATTCACCAAGGTGATGGCAGAGATGATGGTCCTCCTTCGACAACAAGGAGTCCATATAATTCCTTACCTGGACGATCTCCTGATAAAAGCGAGATCCAAGGAATGGTTGGTGCAGAACATTGCACTCTCCCTGTCAGTGCTCCAACAACATGGATTTTGAATTTTCCAAAGTCACAGTTGGAACCAACGACAAGATTGTCTTTTCTGGGGATGATACTGGACACAGAAGTTCAGAGGGTATTTCTTCCAGTGGAAAAAGCTCTGGAGATCCAGAGAATGGTCAAACAAGATTTGAAACCGACAAGAGTGTCAATACACCAACGCATTCAGTTGTTGGGAAAGATGGTAGCGGCCTACGAGGCCACACAGTTTGGCAGATTCCATGCCAGAGTTTTCCAGTGGGATCTGTTGGACAAGTGGTCCGGATCCCACCTACACATGCACCAGAGGATAATCCTGTCATCCAAAGCCAGGATTTCACTCCTGTGGTGGCTGCACAGTTCTCACCTATTAGAGGGATGCAAATTCGGGATTCAGGACTGGGTACTAGTAACCATGGATGCAAGTCTCCGAGGCTGGGGAGCAGTCACACAGGGAAGAAGCTTCCAAGGAAAATGGTCAAGTCAGGAATCCTGTCTTCACATAAACGTTCTGGAATTGAGAGCCATTTACAACGGCCTTCTACAAGCGGTGCATCTTCTACAAGATCGGCCAGTGCAGATCCAGTCGGACAATGTAACAGCAGTCGCGTACATAAACCGTCAGGGAGGAACGAAAAGCAGAGCGGCAATGGCAGAGGTGACAAAGATCCTCCTCTGGGCAGAAAGACATGCAGAAACTCTGTCGGCAATTTTCATTCCGGGAGTGGACAGCTGGGAAGCAGACTTCCTCAGCAGGAGAGTGGGGCCTCCACCAAGAAGTCTTCGCAGAGGTGACAAGTAGACATGATGGCATCTCGTCTCAACAAGAAGCTTCAGAGATATTGTTCCAGGTCGAGAGACCCTCAAGCAGTAGCAGGGGATGCACTGATGACCCAGTGGGTGTTTCGGTCGGTATATGTCTTCCCTCCTCTTCCACTAATACCAAAAGTTCTCAAAATAAGAAGAACAAGGGTTCTTGCAATCCTCATTGCCCCAGACTGGCCAAGGAAGGCTTGGTATCCAGATCTTCAGGAGTTTACTCATGGAAGATCCTCTGCCTCTTCCTCCTTGTGAGGACCTGCTACAGCAGGGGCCGTGCGTATATCAAGACTTACCGCTGACGGCATGGCTGTTGAGTGCCGGATCCTAGTCCAAAAGGGGATTCCTAAGGAAGTCATTCCCACTCTTGTTCATGCCAGGAAAGGAGTAACATCAAAACATTACCACCGTATTTGGAGAAAATATGTGTCTTGGTGTGAATCCAAGAAGGCTCCTACGGAAGAGTTTCAGTTGGGACGTTTTCTCCATTTTCTGCAGGCAGGTGTGGATGCGGGCCTAAGATTGGGTTCAATCAAGGTTCAGATTTCGGCCTTATCAGTTTTCTTTCAAAAACAATTGGCCTCCTTTCCAGAAGTTCAGATGTTCGTGAAAAGGGTGCTGCACATTCAACCTCCATTTGTGCCTCCGGTGGCACCATGGGACTTTAATGTGATGTTGCAGTTCCTTCAATCAGATTGGTTTGAACCTCTACAGGAGATAGAATTGAAGTTTCTCACTTGGAAAGTGGTCATGCTGTTGGCCTTGGCTTCCACAAGGCGGGTGTCTGAGTTGGGGGCCTTGTCTCACAAGAGCCCTTACCTGATCTTCCATGAAGATAGGGCAGAGTTAAGAACTCGTCAACAATTTCTTCCCAAGGTGGTTTCGTCTTTCCACATAAACCAATCTATTGTGGTGCCAGTGGCTACTGACACTTTCACTGCGTTAAAGTCTCTTGATGTGGTCAGAGCTTTGAAAATGTATGTCGCTAGAACAGCTCGGATACGGAAAACAAAGGCTCTGTTTGTCCTGTATGCTCCCAACAAGATTGGGTGTCCTGCTTCTAAGCAGACCATTGCGTGCTGGATCAGAGGGACGATTCAGCACGCTCATTCCACGGCAGGATTGCCGATACCGAATTCGGTAAATGCCCATTCTACTAGAAAGGTGGGCTCATCCTGGGCGGCTGCCCGGGGGGTCTCGGCATTACAACTTTGCCGAGCAGCTACTTGGTCTGGGGCAAACACGTTTGCAAACTTTTACAAGTTTGACACCTTGGCCGATGAGGACCTCAAGTTTGGTCAATCAGTGCTGCAGGGTCATCCGCACTCTCCCGCCCATACTGGAGCTTTGGTATAACCCCATGGTACTGAAGTGGACCCCAGCATTCTCTAGGGCGTATGAGAAAACAGGATTTTAATACCTACCAGTAAATCCCTTTTCTCCTAGTCCGTAAAGGATGCTGGGCACCCAAACCAGTGCGTACTTTACCTGCAGTTGTTAGTTGTTGTTACACGAGTGTATTGTTACGATTATTTTCAGCATGTTGCTGCAATTGTTCATGCCCGTTGGTGTGTGTTAAGTTGAATGCCATGTTGTGCGGCATGGTTGAGGTGTGAGCTGGTATGAATCTCACCTTTAGTTTAAAAGTAAATCTTTTCCTCGAAATGTCCGTCTCCCTGGGCACAGTTCCTATACTGAGGTCTGGAGGAGGGGCATAGAGGGAGGAGCCAGTTCACACCCTTGAAAAGTCTTAAAGTGCCCATGGCTCCTGCGGAACCGTCTATACCCCATGGTACTGAAGTGGACCCCAGCATCCTCTACGGACTAGGAGAAAAGGATTTACCGGTAGGTATTAAAATCCTGGTTTTTTTCAGCATTTTTTTCTAAGGGTACATGACCACACCTCCTGTGATTAGGCCATGCCCCTTGAAAAGTACCTGGGCCCAGCCCGGCTCTCGACTGCCCTGATGGCACGTACAGTGCTGATAAGCCTTTCACTGCATGCCGCCATAGATCCTTTAGGCCACTTGGATCTAGCATCTACCTTCAAATGCATGGCAAGAAACGTACAGTAATTATGCATTGTGACACTTGAGTGTGGCTTATAATATACTGCACTAGTAGGCGCTCTTTCCCCTTCTCCATCTTCATAGGTCCAATATCCAGATTCACCATTTGTTATATCAGGGGAGAGCTGCTACCTACTAAAATTGGGAGTGAATTATTATTATTATTATTATTATTATTATTCAGTAACGTTTTACATAGTGTGCCAGCAGGTGTTTATTGTGCTGTATTTTATTGTGAAGTTAGGACTATTTTTCTGTAACACCCCAGGGGCATATTAAGAGAGGAGTAGATCCGTGTCCATCCGTCTCCATCTGGGCAAGCCTCTGTAGTTGACACCCGTCTGCGCAGTAGAGTCTGAGCACTAGAGGGGCATAGTGTTAACGTGTGCCGCTGCGGCTCTCAGTCTGTTTGGCTCTCAGCCGCTGCCTAGCAACTTGCTTAGTAACTTGGACACTGGCTGCTACGTGCAGCAATACCTGTTTTGAATACCTTGTTACACGACTCCAGCCTGATGACTCTTGTTATTGGTCCGCCTGCCTTTCTTTAGGGATTCTGGGGATCGCCTGCTTGCTGGTTATATTCCCTAGTCCCTGTGTCCTAGTGAAGCCCGTCACATGGTCGCTGTACTGTTCCCAGTCTGTCTGTCTGTGGCCTGCTTCCTTGTATCCTGCCTCTGTGCTCAGTGTGCTGTCCCTGCTTGTCCTGCACCCATGCCCTGTTGGATCCTGCCCTGTACCTGCCATCCTGTATTCATTCATGTCCTAGTCTTGTCGTGACCTTCCAGTTATTCTCATACATGGTCCTGATCCATATCCAAGCTCCTGTCAGGTCTCTGTGAAGTCCTGCCAAGTCTTTTTCAGTCCTGGTTCCGTGCACATCCAGCCTGTGTGTCTGTGGATGCCTTCTGCTATAAAGTATATTCACTCCAGCCGTGCCTATAAGTCACAAGCCTGCAGCCTATCCAGAATTCAGGCTAATCTTGCCACTGTGTGTTATTACAGACTGCAGCCTAGTCACTATTCATCTAGCAAGTCTCTCTGCTTCAAAGTTCAAACTGCCAGTACTCTGCTTTCAATCAACACACACACTCAGCACCTGGTTGTTCCCAGCAGTTAACCACCTCATTACTTCAGTTATCATCGTTCAGTTGCGAGTGCATATTCAGTTCTGCAATCTTCTGTCTTCATATATTGTCAAGCCTGTCTGCAGTTACCATTCCTGTATCCTGCTAACCCAACCTGCAATTAACTCCTGCTTTGCTGTGTATTTGGTTTTCATCAAGTCCTGCTGTCTTCAGTTACACCAGCCTTGTCTGCATAACCCAGCCAAAGTCTGTTGATATTAACCCAGCCATGCCAAGTCATCCTGTGTCAAGTCTGCCTGTAACTAACCCTTGCCTTGCCAGATGCTACACTCTAGGCTAATCACCTTGTGGTCTCCAGCTAATTGTGTGAGACCCTACTGCTGTAGGTTTAAGCATACCTCCCAACATGACCTTCTCCAGGAGGGGCAAAATGCTCTGCTTCTGGACTTTTCTCTTAATTTATGATTGCCGGCACCTGTTTTGAATAGGTAAATGGATAAGAAAGGTGTTTCAGCACAGGTGAGGGCAATCATAAATTAAGAGGGAAGTCCAGGAGCAGAGCAAATGTACACCCCCAAATACCGGTGTACATATCATGCACTAAGGCACAGGTTCTCAAACTCGGTCCTCAGGACCCCACACAGTGCATGTTTTGCAGGTCTCCTCACAGAATTGCAAGTGAAATAATTAGCTCCACCTGTGGACCTTTTAAAATGTGTCAGTGACTAATTAATACACCTGTGCACCTGCTGGGTTACCTGCAAAACATGCACTGTGTGGGGTCCTGAGGACCGACTTTGAGAACCCCTGCACTAAGGGAACAGCAGGGGGTTACTTTTGGCAGAAGACCCTCGTGAGGGTCCTAGGGTTCTCACACACCTAGTGCTGGAGTTCCAAACACACAGACTTTATTGTGCATGTGCAAATCACTGGGAAAATGGCGCGGTGGCCATTTTCCCAGAGATTACCTTACTGTATATGTGCAAATCTCTGGGAAAATGGCGCAATGGCCATTTTCCCAGAGATTTCCTCGCCATTTACTGGAAATTTATAGAGAGATGCTGCTGCCAGTGGGGGACTCTGGAGTGGTATTTAAAAAATGAGTCCAGGGTGTGTGGTGTGGGCCCCCATGGACCCTGCACCGCACACACTGCACCCATTACAGATACGCTACTGTAACACCCCCTACACTACATATCTGTGAATCTAACATAGACTATATGGAGAAAAGTATTCGGATGTCTGACCATTTCACCAACAGGGACTGTAATAACATTGTATTCAAATACATATACTTTAGTCTGGAGTTGGTCCCCCCTTTGCAGCTATAACAGCTTTTACTCTTCTTGGAAGGCTTTCCACAAGCTTTTGGAATGTTCCTGTAGAGCATTTATGAGTTCAGGAACTGATGTTGGGCGAGAATCTCCGTTCCAGTTCATCCCAAAGGTGCTCAATGGGATTGAGGTCAGGGCTCTGTGCGGGCCTGTCAAGTTATTTCACACTGAATTCCTTAAACCAGACTTTTTCAAACGAGGTCCTCAAGGCACCCTAACGGTCCAGGTTCTAAGTGTATCCATATTTGGCCACAGATGACTTAATTAGTATCTCAGTCAATTTGATTTAACCATCTGTGCTGAGCCATGGATATGGGTTGGGTCAAGATACAGTACTTCTGTTGGGATCCCGGCAGCAGAATGCCGGCAGGGGTAGGTGGGAGGCAAGCGCAGCAAGCCCCTTGCTGGCTCGCTGCACTGTATGGGTGGGAATAGTCCCTGCTAGTCAGCATGCCGACTGTCGGGATTGTCAGGGGGCGGAATGTAGGGGGAGGAAATGTGACTGGCGGTCTCCTGACCGTTAATTACATAACTACATCCTGTGGATATACCTTAAACCTGGACTGGTGGGGTTCCTTGAGGACCACGTTTGAGAACATCTGCCTTAAACCATGTCATATTTGCACTGGAATATAGTCATGTTGGAATAGAATAGGGCCTTCACCAAACTGTTGACACAAAGTTGGAAGCATAGCATTGTCCAAAATGTCTTGGTATGCTGAAGCATTAAGATTACCCTTCACTGGAGGATAAGGGGCCTAGCCCAAAACCTGAAAAACAGCCCCATACCATTATTCCTCCTCCACCAAACTTCACAGTTGGCAAAATGCAGTAAGGCAGGTAACGTTCTCCCGGCATCCACCAAACCCAGACTTACCCATCTGACTGCAAAACAGAAGAATGATTAATTACTCCACAGAACATGTTTCCACTGCTCCACAGTCCAGTATTGGTAGGCTTTACTCCACTCCATTCGACGCTCAACATTGGACTTGGTGATGTCTGGCTTGGATGCAGCTGCTCAGACATGGAAACCCATTTTATTAAGCTCTCGCCGCACAGTTTTGTGCTTACAATAATGCCAGGTGAAGTTCAGAACTCTTCAGCTATAGGATCAGCAGAGCGTTGGCGACTTTTACGCATTATGCGCCTTCGCAGTCGTTGAACCCACTCTGACAGCACTCATAACTGCCGGAGGGGGTGAGAGCGCTTTGGTCTGGCTCACTAGCCTACTGCTCAGAGCATCTCACGCTCCAAGCTGCAGAACAGCTCCCAATGCACTAGAATAAAAGACTCCCCACACATTGCAGGAGCAGGACACTGTCTGGTACCACCCCAGGCCATCCCACCTAAACAGGCCACACACCCCTCCTAACAGCCCTGGATTGAACCCTATCCAGGGCCGGACTGGGACTAAAAACAGGCCCTGGTATTTAAATCACACAGGCCCACCTGGCATCTGGCTCCTGACATAGACTTCTCCCCTTACTACTCCTAATTAATATTATAACAACATACAAGAGTACATCATTCTCTGTATTAAAATACACACAACAGAGCTCATCCTGCCAGGGATTTAAACAAGTGCCATAGTTAGACATTTGGTATTTGCTGGGTTCTGTTAGGTAAAGCTGGCACTTCATTGGTGTAGATCACACACAAAGAAAATGGAAGGCATTTTCCCAATTGACCAAGCCCTAGCGAGTCACTGTAGGAATTATTTAGGGCAGAGGGCTAATCACAATGGAGGACAGATCGGTGCACACCAAAGCAGAACTGTAACTACACATCCATTCCCCCAACAGTGGTAACAATCCCAATAATATGGTTCCAGTATCCCAGCCATCATAAATACACTCTTATGCATCCAATTCCACCTATCTATAAAGGTACCATTTAGTATTTTCAAACTGTTTAAATAGTTACGTCTGATCAGTGGTACTGAGTATCGCAATAAAGAACTCCTATTGTTTTATAAAATTTCGCAACTCCTTTCTCGCTATCTATTAGAGTAGATTTTCGATCAAAATGTAGAAGTTGTAAAAGTTAATTTTTTTCTGCTGCCAGTCTAGGAGGAACTCTGGAAGTCCATTGAATAAGGATAGATTTTTGCCACTGTGACTGTAGTAGTCAACAGGAGCAAAATAGCAAACAGCAAAAATGTGGCCCAAAAAAACACAGTTATCAAAGTTAGCACAAAGCAGTTCCAAAGGGTCAGTTGGTGTGTGTACAGAAAGCATGGAATTGCCATATTGTGGAACCTTCCTCAAAAATGTACGGATTTTCGCACACTCCCAAAAGTTGTGACTCAGTGTAGCATTAGATGCATGACATTTAGGGCAATGACCTGTTTTATTAGCAAGAATGTGGCATCTCTGACCCTGCGCAATGTTTGCATGGTATATCACCTTCACATGAACTTCCTGAAGAAGTGCTGAGGAGAGATATTTCAGCGTGGAGTCATAGGGGGTCATTCCGAGTTGATCGCTAGCTGAAAATGTTCGCTGCGCAGCGATGATGCAAAAAAACGGCGCGTATGCGGCGCAATGCGCACGCGCGCTGTACTTTCACAACGGCTGAAGTAGTTTCACACAAGGTCTAGCGAAGCTTTTCAGTCGCAGTGCTGGCCGCAGAATGATTGACAGGAAGGGGGCGGATCTGGGTGTCAACTGACCGTTTTCAGGGAGTAATCAAAAAAACGCAGGCGTGCCCGGAACAACGCAGGCGTGGCTGGCCAACCGCAGGGCGTGTTTGTGACGTCAAATGGAGAAACGGGACGGAGAGTGACTGGCGCTGCTGAAGGCAACCGGTCAGTTAACAAAAATCATAGTTGTGCTGTGCTCAACGGGGGAGGGGGGGATGGGTATGGTAATTGTATATAGGATAAGATACATAGCAGATAGAAAGGAGAAAACTGGGGGGGGGGGGATCGAAGCAGGTAACAGAAGGAAGCAGAAGATACAAAATGGATAGAGGGTGAAGAAAAGGAGAGAGGGAAGATGGAGGAAGTGTGGGGGGTATGTAAAGTGCAGCATGTGATAAGATACAGGGCAGCTCAGAGAAGGGGGAAACTGGAGGGGGTGTTCGTAACGGAAGAAAGCACAAGGAACAGAATGGATAGAGTGTGATGAAAAGGAGAGAGGGAGGGGATGAGAGGATGGGTATGAGTGTGAAAATGTATGTGTATTGGATAGGTGTGTAAATGATTTACACACCTATCCAATACACAATGTTTTTCACGCTCACTAATACCTGTCCCCAGCCACTCACACCCACACCCTCTTCTCCCGTGTCCTCTCACTGATACCTGTCCCCAGCCATTTACATCCACACCCCCTTCTCCCGTGTCCCCTCACTCAGTGCCGTAACTAGGTGTGTGCCGATGGTGCCTTGCCCACAGCGCACATGCACTGAAGGCGCACCATCGGCAGCACACCTCCCCACCCCTCCGCATGGCCGCAGTCACTTCAGTGCTGCCTTCTGCCTCCCACCAACGACGGAGCCGCCCCCCCAAAGCCGCAGCCACTACGCACAGCCCAGCGCTCCTGCGCTGTCTGCCAGCAGCCCCCCCCCCCCCCAAGCAGCAGCCACTACTCTCAGACCAGCGCTCCTGCGCTGTCTGCCAGCCGCCGAAGCTGCCCCCCCCCACTGGCGCGATCTGAGCAGGGCCAAAGCCGCAGCCACTGCTCTCCCGCCAGCCGCCAGAGCAATCTCTGGTCTCCGAGTCCCGCTGATGCCTGCCTCCCGCTGCCGCCTCTGATCATGCCGTAGCCGCCAGCTCCCGGGTCTCTGCCTCCTCTGCCATTGATGTCAGGTCGCAGGTGACCATAACTCTTTCTCTTTCTTTCTCTCTCTCTCTCTCCCATAAAAGGGGGACTGCCTGCCATAATGTGTAAAAAGGAGGACGCTGTCTGCAGTAATGTGTAAAAGGGGGACGCTGTCTGCCGTAATGTGTAAAAAGGGGGACGCTGTCTGCCGTAATGTGTAAAAAGGGGGACGCTGTCTGCCGTAATGTGTAAAAAGGGGATGCTGTCTGCCGTAATGTGTAAAAAGGGGGACGTTGTCTGCCATAATGTGTAAAAAAGGGGATGCTGTCTGCCGTAATGTGTAAAAAGGGGGACGCTGTCTGCTGTAATGTGTAAAAAGGGGGACGCTGTCTTGCATAATGTGTAAAAAGGGGGATGCTGTCTGCCATAATGTGTAAAAGGGGCTCTACCTGGTGTAGTGGTGAATTTGAATAATGGAGACTACTGTGCACCGTAGTATGAATTGGTATTATTTTGTGGCCACGCCCCTTCCCCATGAAGCCACGCCCCTATATATTTTTTGCGCGCCTGCGGCGCGCACTGCCACTGTATGGGGGCAGGGGGGCGCCAATGCCGTTCCTTGCACACAACGCTAAAATGCCTAGTTACGGCACTGGTTTCCTGGATCAGAACAGCTGACGGAAATTATGGAAGAGGCTTGGGCTACGCCCAGTAAGAAGTTTAGAATTCCTAGGAAATGGAATTCCAGTTATCCTCTTCTGGCTGGGGACTGTTTAGGAAGGTAGCCCCTAAAGTAGATACTCATGTTATTCGATTAGTGCGAAAATCTACATTACCTCTGCCTTCAACATCATTAAATTATGTCATGGATAGGAGAGTAGATGGTTTGCTAAAAAAAAAAAATTTCCTCTGTCTGGGGCAATCATTAGACCAGCCATGGCTTCAGCCTGGATGGCTAAAGCAGTGGCTGCCTGGGCGGATGCATTGGAAGGGGAAACTTCAATGATATCTAGAGAGCAGAAATCCCATATTGCACATATCAAACAGGCCGCAATATTCTTGGAGGAAGCAGCATTGGATATGGGTACTATTGCCTCTCAAGCATCAGCTTCAGCAGTAGCTGCTCGCAGAGCAGTTTGGCTACGCACTTGGAAAGCTGATTCAGAATCCAAGAAGGTTTTGGGGCCTTTACCTTTTACTGGAGATATTCTCTTTGGTAAAGAGTTAACCAGTATTTTGGAGTCAAAAGCAGACTCCAAGAAAGTACAGTTTCCTTCCACTTACAAATTTAAGCCTAAAATCCCAGCTTTTCGGCCTTTTCGGTCTCAAGGAAAAGCAAAAGGAAAGGGTGATGGCAAGCAGCCTCAATACAACAGGTCTGGTAAGACTAAAAAGCATTGGGCTACCAGAGGACCAGCTTTTAAAACAGAAGATAAGCCTTCAGCCTGATGGTGCGGGCCTCCACCTGGGGGACCCAAGGGTGGGAGGCCGACTTCTTTATTTTGCACAGCTCTGGCAGCAGTCTGCCAAGGATGCCTGGGTGCAATAAGCGGTATCTCACAGTTATGCGTTTGCTTTCGGAAAAAAACCCTCCTCAAAGTTTTTTTGTACCAGTCCCTCTTTGGTAGAGATGAGGGCCAGGGCTTTGCAAGAAGCAGTTCAGAAATTGCTTCAGTCAGGAGTAATAATTCCAGTTCCCCCTGCACAACGAGAACAGGGTTTCTATTCCAACCTGTTTCTAGTCCAGAAGCCAAATGGGTCGTTCCGGCCCATACTCTATCTGAAAATGTTGAACAAGTACATTTGGGTACCTCATTTTCATATGGAGAGTTTACATTCTCATCATTTTGGCCATGGAGCCAGGGGATTTTATGGTGTCCCTGGATATCCAGGATGCTTACCTGCATGTTCCTATAGACCTGTCCCATCAGCGCTATCTCAGGTTCGCTATCCTCCAACAGCATTTTCAGTTTCAGGCTCTACCATTCCGATTGGCCACAGCTCTCAGATTATTCACCAAAATTATTGTGGTAATCGCAGTTTATCTCCGCCAGCAGGGGATAAGATTTTTTTCCATACCTCGACGATCTTTTAATCCTGGTTCAGTCACAGGAATTGCTTTTGTGTCATCTGCAGCAGACAATAGAGTGTCTGCAGAAGCACAGCTGTCTCATAAATTGGGCAAAATCGTCTCTGGTTCCGTCACAGCGGATGACTCACTTGGGGGCTGTATTGGATTTGAGCCTTCAGAGAGTAATTTTACCTTTGAACAAAATAGCCAGACTTCAGTTAAGGATTCAGGAGATTCTACACTGTCGTAAAGTATCCATTCACGCAGCAATGTGGGTGATGGGATTGATGGTGTCAACATTCAACATGGTAGAGTATGCTCAGTTCCATTCAAGGCCTCTGCAGCATCTGATCCTTACCAAATGGAATGGTTTTCATCAGACGATAAAAACACAGACTATGGTCCTTACTCAGAAAGTAAGGAGGTCATTAGCCTGATGGCTACAGACAGCCCATCTGGACAAAGGGAGACCCTTTTGGATATCAGATTGGGAAATTCTGACAATGGATGACAGCCTTCAGGGCTAGGGAGCAGTGTCAGGAAGAAATTGCTTCCAGGGGCAGTGGACCAAGGAAGAAAGTTGCCTGCCAATAAATATATTGCAACTTTGAGCCATATACATGGCATTCAATCAGGCAAAGGACATTCTTCAGGGGAAACCAATCCAGATCCGCTCAGACAATGCAACGGCAGTAGCATACCACAACCATCAGGATGGAACTCGCAGATGGAAAGCAATGAAAGAAGTAAGTCACACGTTAGTGTGGGCAGAACTTCATCTTCCAGCCTTGTCCGCAGTGTTCGTTCCAGGAGTACTAAACTGGGAAGCGTATTTTCTCAGTTGGTACACCATTCATGCAAACGAATGTGCTCTACACCCGGAAATGTTCCAGACCCTGGTCGTCAGATGGGGGTTGCCAGAGGTAGATCTCATGGCATCTCGTCAGAACCACAAGATGCCCGCACACGGATCAAGAACAAAGGATCCCAAAACGATCTTTGTGGATGCCCTGTCAGTGAGATGGGACTTTCATCAGGCCTATGTGTTTCCTCTCATCGCCCTGCTACCCAGGGTGGTGAGAAAGGTAAAACAAGGAAAAAGTGCCATGATACTAATAGCTCTGGTTTGGCCCAGAAGACATTGGTACACTGATCTGCAGAGGATGTTTATGGATGTTCCATTCCTACTACCTCAGCGTCCAGATCTATTGATTCAAGGGCCTTGTCATCACAGACATCTGAATCGACTGTATTTGACAGCGTGGCTCTTGAGACCTCCATCCTGAAGTCAAGAGGATTCTTACAACAGGTAATTCAAACAATGCTTAGAGCAAGGAAACCCTCCTCAGCTCGCATTTATCACAGAATATGGCAAGCCTATATTCAGTGATGCAGTGAACGGAAAATTTACCCCAGGTCTTTCAGAGTTTTCAGAATCCTAGCATTCCTTCAGGCAGGAATGGATAAAGGTTTAAGGGTGGCTTCCTTGAGAGTGCAAGTGTCAGCACTAACTGTATGGTTCCAAAATAAAATTGCCAACCTACAGGATGTGCGCACTTTTTTTTCCAGGGAATGCTATGCATTCAACCTCCTTTTGTTCCTCCTACAGTGCCTTGGGACCTAAGTTTAGGTCTAAAGGTCCTTCAAGTTGCCCCATTTGAACCACTTAAAAGAGTGGATTTTAAATGATTGACAGCTAAAGTTCTCTTTTTATTGGTCATGGCTTCAGCTAGAAGAGTTTCAGATTCAGGGGCATTGTTATGTCGTCCTGCATTTCTGATTTTTTTTATCCAGATAGAGCAGTACTCAGAACTAAATCTGGGTATCTTCCTAAGGTGGTGTCTGAATTACACCTTAACGAAGAAGTTGTAGTCCCGGCTTTCCAAGGGCCGGACCTTTCTGCGGGAGATGCATCGTTGGACGTAGTCCGTGCCTTAAGGATCTACGTAGATCGTACCAGTGTTATCAGAAAGATAGATTCTCTCTTTGTTCTCTATGGATTTCACAAGAGAGGATGGTCTGCTGATAAGCAGACACTGGCGAGGTGGCTTCGGATGAAGATTTCAGAAGCATATTCTGAAGCTGATCTCACTGTTCTGGATAATGTCTCTGCTTACTCTACTCGTAAGGTAGGTCCATCATGGGCAGCACAACGTGGTGCTTCAGCAGAACAGATATGTAAGGCAACTACATGGTCTTCCATTAACACATGCATTAGACATTATGCCGTGGATACATTTGCCTCTCAGGATGCTGAATTCGGGCGAAGGATTCTCCTGTCCAATCACGAGCATCCCCACAACTAAATTGCTTTGGGACATCCCACTGTATCCTGTGGATACCCTGTGGACTCTGCAGGAGAAATATACGTTATGGTAAGAACTTACCGTTGATAACAGTATTTCTCTTATGTCCTAGGGGATACTGGGAATACATTTAGTACCATGGGGTATAGACGGGTCCACTAGGAGCCATGGGTACTATAGAAGTTTGATTGTGTGTGCCGGCTCCTCCCTCTATGCCCCTCCTACCAGACTCAGTTTAGAAAATGTGCCCGGAGGAGCCGGTCATGTCTCTGGAAGCTCCTGATGAGTTTCCTGCATTTATTTTCTAAGTTTGCTATTTTCAGGCAGGACTGAGTGGCACCAGCCTGCCTGCTTCATGGGACTTTAATGGTCCCGTTCCCCGCTGACAGGATGCTAGATCCTTAAGGAACTATTCGCAAGCCCCACCACGGCGAGCGTACATTCCCGCAGCACTCCGCCACCCCTAACAGAGCCAGAAGAAATAAGAGTGGTGCGTACTAATCTGGCGTCCCAGTTAGTAGCGAGTCGCCGGCCATTATGGCGGCATGAGGGTACGGAGACAACACAGCCATAAAAGGAGTCTGTCTCTATTTTACGTACCCAGACACATCAGCCAGTATACATAAGAGGGGGAAGACCGCGTACCATTGAAGGGGCGGGGCTTCACTATGAGCAGACCCAGCAGCTCACAAGCGCCTCTTTCCCTACTGCAGCGGACACAGACGCTGACTGACAAGGAAGCACAGCTCCTCCGGAAAGCCTCCAGTTTACCTCAGCAGTACCAGGGGGTCATAGCAGTGGGGAAGCGATCACTAGTGTACTAAGTCCCTAATCTAGGTACTTATTCTGCGACCTGGCTAAGCTTGGCATTAGCGATAAGGGCGCCGTGTGCTGGTTCCATACTATCACTGTGTATCTCTGGAAGGGCTCTTTGTGGGTTAATTGTGCTTTTAACCTTTTCCTGTGTGTGCTGTCACTACTGCAGTATTGTTATGCACACCAGTGCCAGCAGGAATGTACTGGTGTCTGAACGGTGAGGGATGCAAAACAAATGAACTCACAGACAGACTGGGGAATATGACATTACATACACAGAAGGTGATAGGGTAACAAAATAAACACAAAGTGAACAGAGAAGCCCAAAGGCTAAGAAACTGGGTGTCTCCCTAGTATTAGAAATGCTCAGATGGAAAGAAGCGAGATGTAGTGATTTAATACGTAGAGAACCCGAAATGCTGTTGCTAAGGGCAACAGCAAAACCCTAAAGGGCTTACCAACGGGTGTGGCAGTAAACTCCTTGGTCAGAGATGGAATAATAGACACAAGGAGAGTCTCCACAATCCTAGTCCTCACTTGCAGTGCACTGGTTCAGCTTACTGCCACTAAACTGACACCTGAACACCTTGCACAGTGAGAAAGGATTTTGGCAGGCAAGTCTGAGAATACAGCCGCAAACTTGCTAGGTTCACAGAGTAGCAAAAGAACCCCAGCAGGTTAAACGACTGACTCCAGTCTTACTGCTAGGTCTGGATTGGCAGAGTGTAATACCAAATCCCAAGGCCTATTTGCAGTAAGCAACAAACAAATACAAAGTTTACACAGTACTAGCTAGCTTTCAGGAGCTGACTAACCAACAAAGATTCAGCAGCATCTGCCTAACCTGAGAAGAGGGTTTATATAGCAGGTGCTGTCCACGCCCCACTCAGACCTCACAGACTGTGAGCACAAAAACCAGCACCGGATCCCCTGCCGTGCACAGAGCCTGTAACCACTGCACAGCAAAAGACCCGAACCGGAGTATCAGCTACGCTCAGGTTACTCCGCTAGCACTTGTCTCCCGATTGCCATGACGACGTGGCAGCACAGAGCAGGAGACCCTAACAGTACCCCCCCTCTGACGAGGGGTCAAAGAACCCCTACCACCGGGTTTATCGGGGAACTGCGAGAAGAAAGAGCGTAACAGTCTGGGGGCATGAAGATCACAACTGCGCACCCACGACCGCTCCTCCGGGCCATACCCCTTCCAGTGCACCAAAAATGACAGCCGACCCCGAACCATCTTGGAGTCAAGAATCCTTTCAACAACAAACTCCCTCTGGCCACGTATCAGAAGAGGGGAAGGTCTTCCACTGGAAGAAGGATTACTAATCGCCCGTTTTAAAAGGGAACAATGAAATGTTTTATTGATACCCAAAGAACGGGGTAGATCTAACTGAAATGCCACCGGATTGATAACCCTAGTGATCTTATAAGGACCGATGAACGGGGGGCCTAACTTATGAGATGGCTGTCTCAACTTCAAATTCTTGGTAGACAACCAGACGAAGTCTCCTAATTTGAAGCTGCAGGGTCTTCTCCGCTTATCAAAAACCCTTTTGGTCACTAATGACACAGACACAAGGGCTTTCTTCATTTTCCTCCAAATACCTCTAAGGACCGAAACCACAGAGGAACCACCAGGCGTGGAGTCCAGGGGGTCAAAAGAATTGGCCTTAGGATGATGCCCATACACACAAAGGAAGGAAGAGATCCCTGTAGCAGAGTGAGCCGCGTTGTTATAGGCAAACTCCGCCATGGACAGATGAGCCACCCAGTCAGTCTGACACTTGGAGACATAACACCTGAGGAACTGCTCCAAGGACTGGTTCACCCTCTCAGTCTGCCCATTAGACTGCGGATGGTAGCCTGACGACAAGCTGACAGAAATCTGGAGATCGGAACAAAATGCCCTCCAGAATTTGGCCACAAACTGGGATCCACGGTCAGAGACCACATCAAGTGGCAACCCGTGGAGGCGCACAACATGCAGCATAAATAATTCAGACAGGCGTCTGGCCGATGGCAGCCCAACCAATGGAACGAAGTGCGCCATCTTCGAAAACCTGTCAACGACAACCCAGATGGCTGTCATCCCCGAGGATTTGGGCAAGTCCACCACAAAATCCATTGAAATGTGGGTCCATGGCTTAGATGGAATAGAGAGTGGATGTAATGGGCCAACAGGAACCCCTCTAGGAGTCTTATTTCGGGCACAGATGTCACATGCCCGAACCCACTGATCCACATCCCTAGCCACCGAGGGCCACCACACCGCCCTAGATAGCAACTCCCGAGTTCTGGCAATTCCCGGGTGACCTGCCGACTTCTTGGCATGGAATTCCAGGAACACTCGCTGTCTTAACCTAGGAGGCACAAACAAAAGACCTACCGGAAGGTCTGGAGGAGCCTGCTCCTGTGCTCTAAGGACTAATGACAAGAGGTCCTGGGTAATGTCCACTTTAATACATGATGGGGACACAATGGGGAATGGCTCCTCTGTGGTCTCCTGGATTGGAGCAAAACTCCGCGAGAGCGCATCAGCCTTGATGTTTTTTGACCCAGGGCGATATGTTATCAAAAAATTAAAGCAAGCAAAAAACAAAGCCCCTGGCATTGAGGCGCTTCGCTGACTCTAAATATGCCAAATTCTTATGGTCGGTGAAAATTGAGACCACAAACTTAGCCCCCTCAAGCCAGTGTCTCCACTCCTCGAGTGCATCCTTAATAGCCAACAATTCCCGGTTACCCACGTCATAATTCATCTCGGCAGGCGAAAATTTACGGGAAAAGTAAGCACAGGGATGAAGGCGATTATCAGACACCCCCATCTGAGAGAGCACTGCCCCAATACCCATCTCAGAGGCATCCACCTCCACCACAAAAGGACGCTCTGGATCTGGGTGTCGCAGCACCTTGGCCGAGACAAATGCCCTTTTGAGACGGGCAAAAGCCGCTTTGGCCTCACAAGACCAGTGAGCAACATCCGCCCCTTTCTTAGTGAGTGCCACCAAGGGCGCCACTATAGACGAAAATCCAGCAATAAATCGTCTATAAAAATTTGCAAAGCCCAGAAAACGCTGAAGCGCCTTCAAACTAGTGGGCTGCACCCAATCCAGGACTGCCTGTACCTTGGAACCCTCCATTTGGAAACCTTCTGGGGAGATAATATATCCTAGAAATGCGATTTGCTGAACTTCAAATTCGCACTTCTCCAGCTTCGCCCCAAGCCGGTGGTCTCTGAGTTTCTGGAGGACTAAGCGTACATGCTTCTGATGTTCCTCCAGGGAATGGGAGAAGATTAGGATGTCATCTAAGTATACAACTAAGAATCTATCCAAATATTCCCTGAGCACATCGTTCATGAAGTCCTGGAAGACTGCCGGGGCATTACAGAGCCCAAAAGGCATCACCAAATATTCATAATGCCCTGAGTGAGTATTAAAGGCAGTCTTCCATTCATCCCCCTCTCTTATTCGGATTAGATTGTACGCACCGCGTAGGTCAATCTTAGAAAAAATGGTGGCAGTACGAAGCTGGTCAAACAAGACCGAAATGAGAGGCAGTGGGTATGAGTTTTTAATCGTGATACGGTTCAATTCCCTAAAGTCGATGTAGGGTCGCAACGAACCGTCCTTTTTACCCACGAAGAAGAACCCCGACCCAACTGGAGACTGTGAAGGTCTGATAAATCCCTTAGCCAAGTTCTCCTGAATGTACTCTGCCATAGCCTGAGTCTCAGGACGTGACAGGGAGTACAACCTGCTCTTGGGAAGCTTAGCATTCGGCAACAAATCAATGGCACAGTCATAGGGGCGATGGGGAGGTAGTACCTCTGCAACTCTTTTGGAGAACACGTCCGCAAAATCTGCATAACATCCTGGCAATCCTGGCAAACTTAGCTGCGAAAGCCTGACTGGAAGGCTCAAGCAACTCCTGAAACAATCAGTACCCCAACTAAGAATCTCCCCAGATACCCAGTCAAATTGAGGATTGTGGGCCCTTAACCAGGGTAACCCCAACACCAATGGGGCAAAAGTACAGACAGTCACATAAAAGGACAATTTTTCAGAGTGTGTGGCTCCAATAAACAAAGAAATCTGGCAAGTGCAAGAGGTAATTTTACCCTGGGATAATGGTTCCCCGTTTAACCCACAAATCTCAATTTCCGATGCCAAGGGTACTAAGGGAACAGAGTGTTTCAGGGCGAATTGGCGGTCCATAAAAACCCCGTCGGCCCCACTGTCAACAAAGGCCTCAGTCTTGACAGTTTGACCGAGGATCTTCAAGGTCACCGGAATGATAAAAGTCTTCTTGGGAAATTCCGACTTCTGACCTGACAGGATATTTCCCATCACCCTCAGGCCCTGAAGTTTTCCGGCTTTTCTGGGCATGATACTACCACATGACCTTTATTCCCACAGTACAAACATAACCCCTGCTGTCTCCTCCGCGTCTTCTCACGCGAGGAGAGGTGGGTAGCCCCAATCTGCATAGGCTACTCGGAAAATTCCTCAGAGTCTGAGGTTCCCTTGGGAAAGAAGGAAACCTCGGTCTCCCTTTCAAGCCTGCGCTCTCTCAGCCGTCTATCCACCCGAATGGATAACTGCATGAGCTGATCCAAGCTATCAGGCAAGGGATATTGTACCAGTTGGTCTTTTAACTGGTTAGAAAGACCTCTTCGGTACTGGTGTCTCAGGGCTGGGTCATTCCAATGGGTATCATGGGCCAACCTCCGAAACTCCGTACAATAAACCTCAACTGGCCTTCGCCCTTGCTTAAGGATTGAAATCTGAGCCTCGGCTGAGGCCGTCTTGTCAGGGTCATCATACAACATGCCCAGTGCCGTAAAAAAAGCATCAACACTTTTAAGCGACGGACAGTCAGGCTGCAACCCATATGCCCAGACCTGTGGGTCTCCTTGTAGCAAGGAAATCACTATGCCCACCCGCTGAATCTCCGACCCAGAAGACTGAGGCCTAAGCTGGAAATATAGCTTGCAGCTCTCCTTGAAACAAAAGAACTGCGAGCGATCTCCAGAAAAACGATCCGGGAGATTTACTTTCGGCTCCTTAACCCCTGAAGGTACTGCTGCTGCGGGAGCTCCGCCAGCAGCCTGCGAGGTGTGCATTTTAATGGACAAATCATTAAATTGTCGAGTCAGGACCTGCACCTGATCGACCACCTGTTGCAAAGTATTTTGAGGGGTATGCTCCATATTCCCACAAAATTTCAACAGGAGTATTAGGCTGTTGAATATGTTATGCACACCAGTGCCAGCAGGAATGTACTGGTGTCTGAACAGTGAGGGATGCAAAACAAATGAACTCACAGACAGACTGGGGAATATGACATTACATACACAGAAGGTGATAGGGTAACAAAATAAACACAAAGTGAACAGAGAAGCCCAAAGGCTAAGAAACTGGGTGTCTCCCTAGTATTAGAAATGCTCAGATGGAAAGAAGCGAGATGTAGTGATTTAATACGTAGAGAACCCGAAATGCTGTTGCTAAGGGCAACAGCAAAACCCTAAAGGGCTTACCAACGGGTGTGGCAGTAAACTCCTTGGTCAGAGATGGAATAATAGACACAAGGAGAGTCTCCACAATCCTAGTCCTCACTTGCAGTGCACTGGTTCAGCTTACTGCCACTAAACTGACACCTGAACACCTTGCACAGTGAGAAAGGATTTTGGCAGGCAAGTCTGAGAATACAGCCGCAAACTTGCTAGGTTCACAGAGTAGCAAAAGAACCCCAGCAGGTTAAACGACTGACTCCAGTCTTACTGCTAGGTCTGGATTGGCAGAGTGTAATACCAAATCCCAAGGCCTATTTGCAGTAAGCAACAAACAAATACAAAGTTTACACAGTACTAGCTAGCTTTCAGGAACTGACTAACCAACAAAGATTCAGCAGCATCTGCCTAACCTGAGAAGAGGGTTTATATAGCAAGTGCTGTCCACGCCCCACTCAGACCTCACAGACTGTGAGCACAAAAACCAGCACCGGATCCCCTGCCGTGCACAGAGCCTGTAACCACTGCACAGCAAAAGACCCGAACCGGAGTATCAGCTACGCTCAGGTTACTCCGCTAGCACTTGTCTCCCGATTGCCATGACGACGTGGCAGCACAGAGCAGGAGACCCTAACAGTACCCCCCCTCTGACGAGGGGTCAAAGAACCCCTACCACCGGGTTTATCGGGGAACTGCGAGAAGAAAGAGCGTAACAGTCTGGGGGCATGAAGATCACAACTGCGCACCCACGACCGCTCCTCCGGGCCATACCCCTTCCAGTGCACCAAAAATGACAGCCGACCCCGAACCATCTTGGAGTCAAGAATCCTTTCAACAACAAACTCCCTCTGGCCACGTATCAGAAGAGGGGAAGGTCTTCCACTGGAAGAAGGATTACTAATCGCCCGTTTTAAAAGGGAACAATGAAATGTTTTATGGATACCCAAAGAACGGGGTAGATCTAACTGAAATGCCACCGGATTGATAACCCTAGTGACCTTATAAGGACCGATGAACGGGGGGCCTAACTTATGAGATGGCTGTCTCAACTTCAAATTCTTGGTAGACAACCAGACGAAGTCTCCTAATTTGAAGCTGCAGGGTCTTCTCCGCTTATCAAAAACCCTTTTGGTCACTAATGACACAGACACAAGGGCTTTCTTCACTTTCCTCCAAATACCTCTAAGGACCGAAACCACAGAGGAACCACCAGGCGTGAAGTCCAGGGGGTCAAAAGAATTGGCCTTAGGATGATGCCCATACACACAAAGGAAGGGAGAGATCCCTGTAGCAGAGTGAGCCGCGTTGTTATAGGCAAACTCCGCCATGGACAGATGAGCCACCCAGTCAGTCTGACACTTGGAGACATAACACCTGAGGAACTGCTCCAAGGACTGGTTCACCCTCTCAGTCTGCCCATTAGACTGCGGATGGTAGCCTGACGACAAGCTGACAGAAATCTGGAGATCGGAACAAAATGCCCTCCAGAATTTGGCCACAAACTGGGATCCGCGGTCAGAGACCACATCAAGTGGCAACCCGTGGAGGCGCACAACATGCAGCATAAATAATTCAGACAGGCGTCTGGCCGATGGCAGCCCAACCAATGGAACGAAGTGCGCCATCTTCGAAAACCTGTCAACGACAACCCAGATGGCTGTCATCCCCGAGGATTTGGGCAAGTCCACCACAAAATCCATTGAAATGTGGTCCATGGCTTAGATGGAATAGAGAGTGGATGTAATGGGCCAACAGGAACCCCTCTAGGAGTCTTATTTCGGGCACAGATGTCACATGCCCGAACCCACTGATCCACATCCCTAGCCACCGAGGGCCACCACACCGCCCTAGATAGCAACTCCCGAGTGTCACGATCCGGGTATCTGGAAGCAATTTCTTACCCATCAGATGCCTCCTAAGGCTGGCTCAGCGCTCCAGGACCGGATTCCATCTGTTATCCTGATGTGTACATTCCTGTATCCTCTCCTGTCACTCTGGGACGCTGTCACAGTAAACGCCATATTACACCTGGCATGGCGTCTCCCGCAGCCTCCGCCGCCGTCCCTGAACTTCTGCATGCAGAGTGTCTGAGTGGCGATTACGTCAGCCGCGGCCTCCGCTGTGTCCGCGTGGTTGGATGTGCATCTGTCAGCCTGGCGCCTCCTGTCTCCGGTGGCCGGCGCCGCCATTACTGTTTTCATTACCACATGGATTACAAACCAAACTTCCCTCCAAGTGTCTGCATGGGCGCAGCCATCTTGGATTCTGTCAGCTGATCATTTCCACCAATCTGTTCTCAGTATTGATAATCTGCATAATTGCCTAGCCAATCCCTTCCTTGCTGCAGGTATAAATACACTGTGCCTGAGCAAGGAAGGCGTCAGTGCTTTGGTTGTCAAACCTAGTTCCTGTTTGTCTCTCTCCTGTGATTGTCTTCCAGGTTCCAGCTCCTGTCTCAAGACTTCCACCATAGAGATCCGCACCAGCATTCCACCTGCGGTGTAGCCTGACTCTCCAATCCATTGTGGATTCATCTGTTTCCAGCTACAACATTACCTGCTTCCAGCTCAGCTTCCAGCAGAGTACAGCTTCTCTAAAAGGGCCGGTGTCCTTTCTACACTTTACCACTCTCCACCGGTATTATTATTTCTCCGCTCTCAAGTTCTACATTTCAGTTCATATTTCATCGCTCCCAAGTTAATTTATTATTTAACTGGTTCCAGCCAGTATCCACTCCGTGCTAACAACAGTCTGGTTCCAGCCAGTATCCACAGCAGCTGTTTTATCTTCAGCAACCCAGCTTTTCCTGGAACACCAGCTGGCACAATCCTGGGTTATCTCCATTGCTACAGTCGGGCCTGGTAAGGACTTTCCATCTAGAAGATTATAAGAACTATCTCACACTACCAGTGCCCTGTGGCTCCTGCCATCCTGTAGTACCCAGGAACTGTATTTATTCTTTGCTGACTTTTACGTTTTCTTTTACTGCTGCTGTGTTGCGGAGTTGTCATAATAAACATCATTGACTTTTATCCAAGTTGTCGTGGTCACGCCTTCGGGCAGTTATTATTCATGTTACTTACATGTCCAGGGGTCTGATACAACCTCCCAGGTTCCGGTACATCTCAGCCCCTACAACTGAGGCTGCCTCCCGTCAGCTCAGGCCCTCAGTTGTGACAGTAAGCACTGACCTAATGAATCCAGCCGGAGACCAGGATCAAGCGGCCAGGCCGATGCAAGAACTGGCAGCCCGACTAGAACATCAGGAGGCTGCACAGGGCCACATCATCCGCTGTCTCCAGGATCTCTCTACTCGGCTGGATGGGATTCAGACAACTCTCCGTGGATCAGGCGCGTCTGGTGCGTCAACCACAGTGACTCCAGCTATAATCCCACCCACCTTACCCATTTCTGCTCCACGTCTTCATCTTCCAACGCCAGCAAAATTTGACGGATCTCCAAGATTCTGCAGGGGATTTCTCAACCAGTGTGAGATTCAGTTTGAGCTACAACCTGGCAATTTTCCCAGTGACCATACAAAAATTGCCTACATTATTTCTCTTCTCAGTGGCTCAGCCCTTGATTGGGCATCACCGTTATGGGAGAGGTCCGACACCCTGCTATCTTCCTACACTGCCTTCGTGTCAACATTCAGGCGCATCTTCGACGAGCCAGGCCGGGTAACCTCAGCTTCATCCGAGATTCTCCGTTTACGCCAGGGGTCACGTACTGTAGGACAATATCTGATACAGTTCCAGATCCTGGCATCCGAACTGGCATGGAACGACGAGGCCCTGTATGCTGCATTCTGGCATGGCTTATCTGAGCGTATTAAAGATGAGTTAGCTACCAGAGACTTACCTTCTAAGTTAGATGAGCTAATCTCACTCTGCACGAAAGTTGATTTACGTTTCAGAGAGAGAGCAACTGAGCGTGGAAGATCATCTGCTCCAAAATCTTCTGCTCCTCCTCCTCGTCAACTGTCACCATCTAAAGATGAGCCCATGCAACTTGGCCGTTCCCGTTTAACTCCTGCTGAGCGCCGAAGACGTCTCTCCGAGTCTCTCTGTCTCTATTGTGCAGCTCCGTCTCACACCATTAATGCCTGTCCCAAACGTCCGAGAAACTCCAAATCCTAGCTCGCCAAGGAGAGGGCCGGCTAGGAGTAATGATCTCCTCTCCATCTCCTCAAGATTGTAATCTCCCAGTCTCGCTTCAAGTTGCTCAACGTTATCGGAACGTCATTGCCCTCCTTGATTCCGGAGCAGCTGGGAACTTTATTACCGAAGCCTATGTTAAACGGTGGTCCCTACCCACCGAGAGACTTCCTTCGTCCATTTCTTTAACTGCCGTGGATGGCAGCAAAATTTTTGATGCAGTTATTTCTTTAAGGACTCTACCAGTTCGTCTGAGAGTGGGAGTTCTTCATTCCGAACTTATTTCTTTTTTAGTGATTCCAAGAGCCACACATCCTGTGGTCCTGGGCCTTCCATGGCTCCGTCTTCACAATCCTACAATTGATTGGACGACTACGCAAATCCTGGCATGGGGTTCCTCCTGTGCTGAGACATGTTTGTTTAAAGTATTGCCTGTCTGTTCTTCCTCCCCCAGGTCGTCTGATGTTCCACCTCCTCCATATCAAGATTTCACGGATGTGTTCAGTAAAGCTTCTGCTGATATCCTTCCTCCTCATAGAGAATGGGACTGCCCGATTGATCTCGTTCCAGGGAAGGTTCCACCTCGAGGCCGAACTTATCCGTTGTCTCTGCCTGAGACGCATTCTATGGAGGAATACATTAAAGAGAACCTAGCAAAGGGGTTCATTCGACCTTCTTCTTCTCCAGCCGGCGCAGGCTTCTTTTTTGTAAAAAAGAAAGATGGTGGTCTGCGGCCGTGCATCGACTACAGAGGTTTGAACGACATTACCATCAAGAACCGTTATCCTTTACCCCTGATTACTGAGCTCTTTGACAGAGTTAGCGGAGCTACCATCTTTACAAAGCTGGACTTGAGAGGTGCATACAATCTCATCCAGATCCGTGAGGGTGACGAGTGGAAGACCGCCTTTAACACCCGTGACGGACATTATGAGTACCTCGTCATGCCCTTCGGATTGAGCAATGCTCCAGCTGTCTTCCAGCATTTTGTCAATGAGATCTTCAGAGACATTCTATACCATCATGTCGTGGTCTATCTAGACGATATCCTCATTTTTGCCAACGATTTAGAGGAACATCGTTTTTGGGTTAAAGAGGTTCTGTCCCGTCTCCGTGTCAATCATCTCTATTGCAAATTAGAAAAATGCGTCTTTGAAGTCAAGTCCATTCCGTTTCTAGGGTACATTGTGTCCGGTTCCGGACTAGAGATGGATCCTGAGAAACTACAAGCAATCCAAAATTGGCCGGTACCCTTAACCCTCAAAGGGGTCCAGAGGTTCTTAGGGTTCGCCAACTATTACCGAAAGTTTATACGAGACTTTTCCACCATTGTGGCGCCTATTACTGCTTTCACTAAGAAGGGTGCTAACCCGTCCAAGTGGTCTGAAGAAGCCATGCAAGCATTTCATCTTTTAAAACAAAGGTTCATCTCTGCGCCTGTTCTGAAACAGCCTGACATCGACTCTCCTTTCATCTTAGAGGTGGATGCCTCCTCCGTTGGAGTAGGAGCGGTGTTATCTCAGAGGGCTAAAGATGGCCATTTACACCCTTGCAGTTTCTTCTCCCGGAAGTTCTCCCCAGCTGAGCGCAACTATGCCATTGGCGACCAGGAGTTGCTAGCCATCAAGCTCGCTCTAGAAGAGTGGAGGTATCTGTTGGAGGGAGCTTCTCATTCAATCACCATACTTACAGACCACAAGAACCTTTTATATCTGAAAGGCGCACAATGTCTCAACCCTCGTCAGGCCAGATGGGCACTTTTCTTTTCCAGGTTCGACTTTAAACTCCAGTTCTGTCCGGGCTCTCAGAATCGCAAGGCCGATGCCCTTTCCCGCTCATGGGAGCAAGAAAATGAGTCAGAGTCTTCAGACAAGCATCCTATTATAAATCCGTTGGCATTCTCCACGGTAGGGATGGACTCTACGCCCCCATCAGGGAAAAGTTTTGTGAAACCGATGCTAAGGAAGAAGCTCATGCATTGGGCCCATGCTTCCCGTTTTGCCGGACATACAGGTATCCAAAAAACCCTGGAGTTTATCTCTAGGTCCTATTGGTGGCCAACTCTGAAAAAGGACGTCTTGGAGTTTATTGCATCTTGCCCAAAGTGTGCTCAACATAAGGTATCCCGCCAGTCGCCTGCGGGGCAACTGGTTCCACTATCTGTTCCCCGTCGACCTTGGACCCATTTGTCGATGGATTTTATTACAGATTTACCCATGTGCAACAAGTTCAATACCATCTGGGTGGTAGTTGACCGGTTCACCAAGATGGCACACTTCATTCCTCTCACCGGTCTTCCGTCAGCTTCCAAGTTGGCTCAAGTATTCATACAAGAGATCTTCCGACTCCACGGTCTTCCTGAAGAAATTATCTCAGATCGAGGAGTTCAATTCACAGCCAAATTCTGGCGAAGTTTATGTCAAGTCCTCCAAGTCAAGCTAAAGTTTTCCATGGCTTACCATCCTCAGACCAATGGTCAAACCGAGAGGGTGAATCAGGACTTGGAGGCCTTCCTCCGCATCTATGTGTCCTCCTCTCAAGATGACTGGGTTCAATTACTTCCCTGGGCCGAGTTCTGTCATAACAACCAGTATCATTCTTCATCTGCTTCAACACCATTCTTCACTAACTTTGGATTCCACCCTAAAGTCCCTGAGTTCCAACCGCTTCCAGCAACTTCTGTTCCCGCAGTGGATATCACCTTGCATCAGTTTGCCAATATCTGGAAGAGCGTACGATCAGCTCTGCTCAAGGCATCGTTCAGGTACAAGAAGTTTGCGGATAAGAAGCGTCGAGCAGTTCCTGCTCTCAAGGTGGGTGATCGGGTATGGTTATCCACGAAGAATTTGAGGTTAAGAGTTCCCAGTATGAAGTTTGCACCTCGCTATATCGGTCCTTTCAAGATTGAACAAGTCATCAATCCTGTTGCTTACAGACTCCAGTTGCCTCCCTTCTTAAAAATACCCAGGACATTCCATGTTTCCCTGTTGAAACCGCTGATCTTGAATCGGTTTCATTCCTCACTTCCTCCAACTCCGAAAGTCCAAACTCAACGAGGCGTTGAGTATGAAGTGGCCAAGATCCTGGACTCACGTCACCGTTACGGTCAACTACAATATCTTATTGACTGGAAGGGTTATGGTCCTGAGGAACGTTCATGGACCAATGCTTCTGATGTCCATGCTCCTGCCTTGGTCCGGAGATTCCATTCCAAGTTTCCTCAAAAGCCAAAGAAGTGTCCTGGGGCCACTCCTAAAGGGGGGGGGGGTGCTGTCACGATCCGGGTATCTGGACGCCATTTCTTACCCATCAGATGCCTCCTAAGGCTGGCTCAGCGCTCCAGGACCGGATTCCATCTGTTATCCTGATGTGTACATTCCTGTATCCTCTCCTGTCACTCTGGGACGCTGTCACAGTAAACGCCATATTACACCTGGCATGGCGTCTCCCGCGGCCTCCGCCGCTGTCCCTGAACTTCTGCATGCAGAGTGTCTGAGTGGCGATTACGTCAGCCGCGGCCTCCGCTGTGTCCGCGTGGTTGGATGTGCATCTGTCAGCCTGGCGCCTCCTGTCTCCGGTGGCCGGCGCCGCCATTACTGTTTTCATTACCACATGGATTACAAACCAAACTTCCCTCCAAGTGTCTGCATGATCGCAGCCATCTTGGATTCTGTCAGCTGATCATTTCCACCAATCTGTTCTCAGTATTGATAATCTGCATAATTGCCTAGCCAATCCCTTCCTTGCTGCAGGTATAAATACACTGTGCCTGAGCAAGGAAGGCGTCAGTGCTTTGGTTGTCAAACCTAGTTCCTGTTTGTCTCTCTCCTGTGATTGTCTTCCAGGTTCCAGCTCCTGTCTCAAGACTTCCACCATAGAGATCCGCACCAGCATTCCACCTGCGGTGTAGCCTGACTCTCCAATCCATTGTGGATTCATCTGTTTCCAGCTACAACATTACCTGCTTCCAGCTCAGCTTCCAGCAGAGTACAGCTTCTCTTAAAGGGCCGGTGTCCTTTCTACACTTTACCACTCTCCACCGGTATTATTATTTCTCCGCTCTCAAGTTCTACATTTCAGTTCATATTTCATCGCTCCCAAGTTCATTTATTATTTAACTGGTTCCAGCCAGTATCCACTCCGTGCTAACAACAGTCTGGTTCCAGCCAGTATCCACAGCAGCTGTTTTATCTTCAGCAACCCAGCTTTTCCTGGAACACCAGCTGGCACAATCCTGGGTTATCTCCATTGCTACAGTCGGGCCTGGTAAGGACTTTCCATCTAGAAGATTATAAGAACTATCTCACACTACCAGTGCCCTGTGGCTCCTGCCATCCTGTAGTACCCAGGAACTGTATTTATTCTTTGCTGACTTTTACGTTTTCTTTTACTGCTGCTGTGTTGCGGAGTTGTCATAATAAACATCATTGACTTTTATCCAAGTTGTCGTGGTCACGCCTTCGGGCAGTTATTATTCATGTTACTTACATGTCCAGGGGTCTGATACAACCTCCCAGGTTCCGGTACATCTCAGCCCCTACAACTGAGGCTGCCTCCCGTCAGCTCAGGCCCTCAGTTGTGACACCGAGTTCTGGCAATTCCCGGGTGACCTGCCGACTTCTTGGCATGGAATTCCAGGAACACTCGCTGTCTTAACCTAGGAGGCACAAACAAAAGACCTACCGGAAGGTCTGGAGGAGCCTGCTCCTGTGCTCTAAGGACTAATGACAAGAGGTCCTGGGTAATGTCCACTTTAATACATGATGGGGACACAATGGGCAATGGCTCCTCTGTGGTCTCCTGGATTGGAGCAAAACTCCGCGAGAGCGCATCAGCCTTGATGTTTTTTGACCCAGGGCGATATGTTATCAAAAAATTAAAGCGAGCAAAAAACAAAGCCCATCGTGCCTGCCTGGCATTGAGGCGCTTCGCTGACTCTAAATATGCCAAATTCTTATGGTCGGTGAAAATTGAGACCACAAACTTAGCCCCCTCAAGCCAGTGTCTCCACTCCTCGAGTGCATCCTTAATAGCCAACAATTCCCGGTTACCCACGTCATAATTCATCTCGGCAGGCGAAAATTTACGGGAAAAGTAAGCACAGGGATGAAGGCGATTATCAGACACCCCCATCTGAGAGAGCACTGCCCCAATACCCATCTCAGAGGCATCCACCTCCACCACAAAAGGACGCTCTGGATCTGGGTGTCGCAGCACCTTGGCCGAGACAAATGCCCTTTTGAGACGGGCAAAAGCCGCTTTGGCCTCACAAGACCAGTGAGCAACATCCGCCCCTTTCTTAGTGAGTGCCACCAAGGGCGCCACTATAGACGAAAATCCAGCAATAAATCGTCTATAAAAATTTGCAAAGCCCAGAAAACGCTGAAGCGCCTTCAAACTAGTGGGCTGCACCCAATCCAGGACTGCCTGTACCTTGGAACCCTCAATTTGGAAACCTTCTGGGGAGATAATATATCCTAGAAATGCGATTTGCTGAACTTCAAATTCGCACTTCTCCAGCTTCGCCCCAAGCCGGTGGTCTCTGAGTTTCTGGAGGACTAAGCGTACATGCTTCTGATGTTCCTCCAGGGAATGGGAGAAGATTAGGATGTCATCTAAGTATACAACTAAGAATCTATCCAAATATTCCCTGAGCACATCGTTCATGAAGTCCTGGAAGACTGCCGGGGCATTACAGAGCCCAAAAGGCATCACCAAATATTCATAATGCCCTGAGTGAGTATTAAAGGCAGTCTTCCATTCATCCCCCTCTCTTATTCGGATTAGATTGTACGCACCGCGTAGGTCAATCTTAGAAAAAATGGTGGCAGTACGAAGCTGGTCAAACAAGACCGAAATGAGAGGCAGTGGGTATGAGTTTTTAATCGTGATACGGTTCAATTCCCTGAAGTCGATGCAGGGTCGCAACGAACCGTCCTTTTTACCCACGAAGAAGAACCCCGACCCAACTGGAGACTGTGAAGGTCTGATAAATCCCTTAGCCAAGTTCTCCTGAATGTACTCTGCCATAGCCTGAGTCTCAGGACGTGACAGGGAGTACAACCTGCTCTTGGGAAGCTTAGCATTCAGCAACAAATCAATGGCACAGTCATAGGGGCGATGGGGAGGTAGTACCTCTGCAACTCTTTTGGAGAACACGTCCGCAAAATCTGCATAACATCCTGGCAATCCTGGCAAACTTAGCTGCGAAAGCCTGACTGGAAGGCTCAAGCAACTCCTGAAACAATCAGTACCCCAACTAAGAATCTCCCCAGAGACCCAGTCAAATTGAGGATTGTGGGCCCTTAACCAGGGTAACCCCAACACCAATGGGGCAAAAGTACAGACAGTCACATAAAAGGACAATTTTTCAGAGTGTGTGGCTCCAATAAACAAAGAAATCTGGCAAGTGCAAGAGGTAATTTTACCCTGGGATAATGGTTCCCCGTTTAACCCACAAATCTCAATTTCCGATGCCAAGGGTACTAAGGGAACAGAGTGTTTCAGGGCGAATTGGCGGTCCATAAAAACCCCGTCGGCCCCACTGTCAACAAAGGCCTCAGTCTTGACAGTTTGACCGAGGATCTTCAAGGTCACCGGAATGATAAAAGTCTTCTTGGGAAATTCCGACTTCTGACCTGACAGGATATTTCCCATCACCCTCAGGCCCTGAAGTTTTCCGGCTTTTCTGGGCATGATACTACCACATGACCTTTATTCCCACAGTACAAACATAACCCCTGCTGTCTCCTCCGCGTCTTCTCACGCGAGGAGAGGTGGGTAGCCCCAATCTGCATAGGCTACTCGGAAAATTCCTCAGAGTCTGAGGTTCCCTTGGGAAAGAAGGAAACCTCGGTCTCCCTTTCAAGCCTGCGCTCTCTCAGCCGTCTATCCACCCGAATGGATAACTGCATGAGCTGATCCAAGCTATCAGGCAAGGGATATTGTACCAGTTGGTCTTTTAACTGGTTAGAAAGACCTCTTCGGTACTGGTGTCTCAGGGCTGGGTCATTCCACTGGGTATCATGGGCCAACCTCCGAAACTCCGTACAATAAACCTCAACTGGCCTTCGCCCTTGCTTAAGGATCGAAATCTGAGCCTCGGCTGAGGCCGTCTTGTCAGGGTCATCATACAACATGCCCAGTGCCGTAAAAAAAGCATCAACACTTTTAAGCGACGGACAGTCAGGCTGCAACCCATATGCCCAGACCTGTGGGTCTCCTTGTAGCAAGGAAATCACTATGCCCACCCGCTGAATCTCCGACCCAGAAGACTGAGGCCTAAGCTGGAAATATAGCTTGCAGCTCTCCTTGAAACAAAAGAACTGCGAGCGATCTCCAGAAAAATGATCCGGGAGATTTACTTTCGGCTCCTTAACCCCTGAAGGTACTGCTGCTGCGGGAGCTCCGCCAGCAGCCTGCGAGGTGTGCATTTTAATGGACAAATCATTAAATTGTCGAGTCAGGACCTGCACCTGATCGACCACCTGTTGCAAAGTATTTTGAGGGGTATGCTCCATATTCCCACAAAATTTCAACAGGAGTATTAGGCTGTTGAATATGTTATGCACACCAGTGCCAGCAGGAATGTACTGGTGTCTGAACGGTGAGGGATGCAAAACAAATGAACTCACAGACAGACTGGGGAATATGACATTACATACACAGAAGGTGATAGGGTAACAAAATAAACACAAAGTGAACAGAGAAGCCCAAAGGCTAAGAAACTGGGTGTCTCCCTAGTATTAGAAATGCTCAGATGGAAAGAAGCGAGATGTAGTGATTTAATACGTAGAGAACCCGAAATGCTGTTGCTAAGGGCAACAGCAAAACCCTAAAGGGTTACCAACGGGTGTGGCAGTAAACTCCTTGGTCAGAGATGGAATAATAGACACAAGGAGAGTCTCCACAATCCTAGTCCTCACTTGCAGTGCACTGGTTCAGCTTACTGCCACTAAACTGACACCTGAACACCTTGCACAGTGAGAAAGGATTTTGGCATTCAAGTCTGAGAATACAGCCGCAAACTTGCTAGGTTCACAGAGTAGCAAAAGAACCCCAGCAGGTTAAACGACTGACTCCAGTCTTACTGCTAGGTCTGGATTGGCAGAGTGTAATACCAAATCGAAAGGCCTATTTGCAGTAAGCAACAAACAAATACAAAGTTTACACAGTACTAGCTAGCTTTCAGGAACTGACTAACCAACAAAGATTCAGCAGCATCTGCCTAACCTGAGAAGAGGGTTTATATAGCAGGTGCTGTCCACGCCCCACTCAGACCTCACAGACTGTGAGCACAAAAACCAGCACCGGATCCCCTGCCGTGCACAGAGCCTGTAACCACTGCACAGCAAAAGACCCGAACCGGAGTATCAGCTACGCTCAGGTTACTCCGCTAGCACTTGTCTCCTGATTGCCATGACGACGTGGCAGCACAGAGCAGGAGACCCTAACAAGTATGTCAGGCAAAGAGTGTGTTTCATGTAAGGCACAGTATTCCTCTTCTCCAGGGGGTTCACTAGTGTGTACTCAGTGTAGTTCCCTTCCCAGGCTAGTGGGGCAGAACCAGCATGGCTGGACTCCATTAGGGGAATGATTTCCACCATTTCTACAAAATTATCTCGTAATGAGAAAGAGACACAATACTTAAGGCAGTCTATGGATGAGTTTATAAAAAAAGGACCAGTGTCTCAGTCCTCTACCATTTGTCCGCAAAAACGTACTTTGGCCATATACTGCATAATACAGGGTCAGATAGGGAGGAAGGTGAGGTGGACACAGAGGTAGGGACATTGGCTTTTCTATAATGGGTGCAGTGTGTGCGGTGCACACGGGCCCCTGAGTCCCGGGGGGGCCCACACCGCACCCATTTCTCCTATACTTACCTTTCCGGAGTCCATTGCTGACCTTTCTGGGCCCCCTCCTCTCCCGTAGCCGTCGCGCCGCTGCTAGCGCACTGACCACTAGAGACTCTGGCACAGTGCCAGAGTCTACTGCTCATGCGCAGGACTCCGGAAAAATGGTGCGGCGGGCATTTTTCATAGTCCTGCGCATGCGCTGTAGTCTTTGGCACTGTGCCAGAGTCTAGAGCACTGAGAGCGCTAGCAGCGGTGTGATGGCTATGGGAGAGGAGGGGGCCCACACATGGAGTCTGCACATGGGTCCCCTCCTCTCTAGAGACGCCCCTGGGTAGGGGAGGATATTCTGTCGCAGGGTATAGAGGCTCTCATAGATGCTATCAGAGAACTTCTAAATATCCCTGATAAGTTTACAGAGGAGAGTGAGGAATCTTACTTTAATATTAAGAAAAAATCCTCAGCCACTATTCCTGTGTCAAAGGAACTACATACCCTGTTTGAAGAACTGTGGGTTAAACCAGATAAGAAATTTCTAATTCTCAGGTGGTTTTAATCATCTTTTCCTTTTCCTCCTGAAGATAGGAAAAAATGGAAAAATCGACCAACAGTGGATGCATCAGTCTCTAGGCTTTCATGTAAAATTGTACTACCTGTGCTTGGTGCAGCCTCCCTAAAAGATGCGACTGATTGCAAGATTGAGACTACATTCAAATCTTTGTATACTGCTGCCGGGATGGCCCAGAGACCCACTATAGCATGTGAGTGGATTACAAGAGCCATTGCTAAATGGTCAGGTAATTTACTTGAGGGGTTAGACACCTTACCTCAATAGGAAATTATTTTGCTCCTGCAATATATACAAGACTACAAATTTTATGGTGGAAGCCATAAAAGAAATAGGTTTGCTTAATGCACGCACTACAGCTGTGCAGTGTTGGCATGCAGAGGATTATGGCTACGTCATTGGACTGCTGACGCAGACTCTAGGAAAGGAGTGGGAGGCCTACCTTTCACAGGAGAGGCCTTATTTGGAGATGAACTCGACAAATGGATCTCCCGAGCTACTGCAGGTAAGTCCACATACCTACCTTCTGCAACTCCACCAGCAAGGAAGGCCTACTTAGGACCTAATCTACAGTCCTTTCGAACTGCCAAATTTAGGGGCAAGGCCAGAGGTTCTTCTACCGCCGCCAGAGGTGCTAGAGGTAAACCTCGCAAACCAGCGACTGCTGGTTCACACGAACAGGGCTCAGGTTCTGCTTCCTCAAAACCTTCCGCATGACGGTGGGTGCCCGGCTAAAATTCTTCAGTCACATCTGGACAGGTTCGTTGCAGGATCCCTGGGTCATAGACCTTATATCCCAGGGCTACAGCCTGGAGGTGGTACCGAAACCGGACGGTTCGTTAAGACTGATTCTGAACCTCAAGTCATTGAACCTGTACTTACGTGTGTTCAAATTCAAGATAAAGTCATTGAGAGCGGTAATCTCAGGTCTGGAGGAGGAGGAATTCCTAGTGTCTCTGTATGTGAAGGATGCGTACCTTCACATTCCGATCTGGCCGACTCATCAGGCTTATCTATGGTTTGCACTGCAGGACTGCCACTACTAGTTTCAGGCTCTACCAGTTGGTCTCTCCACGGCATCGAGGGTGTTCACCAAAGGGATGGCCGAGATGATGATGTTGCTCCGCAGACAGGGAGTGAACATAGTCCTGTACTTGGATGATCTTCTGAAAAAGTCACCGTCCAGGGAACAGCTGTTGGAGAACATTGCCCTCCCAACCAGTCTACTCCTGGATCATGGGTGGATTCTGAACCTGCCAAAATCTCACCTAGAACCAATGCAGAGGCTTCAGTTCCTGGGAATGATACTGGACACAGAGTCTCAGAAAGCATTCCTTCCCTTGAAAAAGGCAAATGTAATCCAGTCGATGGTTCGGGCCATCTTGAAGCCGACCCGGATCTCAGTACATCACTGCATACACCTTCTGGGGAAAATGGTGGCTTCTTACAAAGCAATTCAATATGGAAGGTTTCATGCGAGACCTTTCCAGCTGGATCTGTTGGACAAATGGTCCGGATCGCATCTTCACATGCACCAGAGGATTCGTCTGTCACCAACAGCCAGGATCTCCCTCCTGTGGTGGTTACAGACTTCTACCTAGTCGAAAGTCGGAGGTTCAGGATTCAGAATTGGATTCTGCTAACCACAGACGCAAGCCTCAGAAGTTGGGGAGCAGTCACCCAGGGGGTGTAGTTTCAGGAAAGATGGTCAAGTCAGTAAGTCGTCCTTCCAGTACACATCCTGGAACTAAGGACAATATACAACGCCTCATCTCTTCTTCAGAACCAGGCCATTCATGTCCAGTCAGACAATGTTACAGCAGTAACGTACATAAACCGACTGTTCGGAACAAAAAGCAGAGCTGCAATGTCAGAGGTATCAAGAATTGTCCTCTGAGTGGAAAGACACGCCGTGGCATTGTCGGTGATCTTCATTCCGGGGGTAGACAACTGGGAAGACTTCCTCAGCAGACACTATCTGCACCCAGGGGAATGGGGCCTCCACCCAGAGGTGTTCCGGTGGTTAACACATCGGTGGGGGTATCCACAAATGGACATGATGGAGTCTCAACTCAACAAGAAGCTGAAGCAGTATAGTTCCAGGTCGAGGGATCAACAGGCAGTTGCGGTAAACGCCCTGACAACTCCGTGGGTCTACCAGCTGGTGTACTTGTTTCCTCCCATTCATCTGATCCCAAGAATTCTAAAAAGAATAAAAAGCGAAAAGGTTCAAGCAATCCTCATTGCTCCGGACTGGCAGCGAAGGGCCTGGTATGCAGATCTTCTAGAGATGCTCCGGGTTTAAAGAGGTCCTGGAGAGGTGGTGGATCTCTCTTTTCCACCACCAACAATGCCCCCCCCCCCCCCCCCCCCGAGTCATTAGGAGTCAATGCCGGTGGTAGTGTGTTCGCCACTGAGCCACTGTACACTCACTGACAGCACCTCCCAACTCACTGACAGCACCTCCTCAATGAGCCACTGTACACTCACTGACAGCACTTCCCCACTCACTGACAGAACCTCCCGACTGAGCCACTGTAAACTCACTGACAGAACTTCCTTACTCACTGACAGTACCTCCCCACTCACTGATAGCACCTCCTCACTGAGCAACTGTACACTCACTGATAGCACTTCCCCACTCACTGATAGCACCTCCTTACTGAGCTACTGTACACTCACTGATAGCACTTCCCCACTCACTGACAGCACCTCCCCACTCACTGATAGCACCTCCTCACTGAGCTACTGTACACTCACTGATAGCACTTCCCCACTCACTGATAGCACTTCCCCACTCACTGACAGAACTTCCCCACTCACTGACAGCACTTCCCCACTCACTGACAGTACCTCCCTACTGACTGATAGCACCTCCTCACTGAGCTACTGTACACTCACTGATAGCACTTCCCCACTCACTGACAGCACCTCCCCACTCACTGATAGCACCTCCTCACTGAGCTACTGTACACTCACTGATAGCACTTCCCCACTCACTGACAGTGCCTCCCCACTCACTGATAGCACCTCCTCACTGAGCTACTGTACGCTCACTGATAGCACCTCCTCACTCACTAATAGCACCTCCTCACTGAGCTACTGTACACTCACTGATAGCACCTCCTCACTCACTAATAGCACCTCCTCGCTGAACTACTGTACACTCACTGACAGCACTTCCCCACTCACTGACAGCACCTCCTCACTGAGCCACTGTACACTCACTGACAGCCCCTCTCACTGAGCCACTGTACAGTTTGTGTTACTTACAGGTTCTGGCTGCTGTATGACAGCCACAGGCGTTGTAGAGCTGAGAGAACACTCACAGGATAATGCCTGCAGGGCACATGCTGCTTCCAGAGGCTGCTCCCCCAGCTCTGACCCTGGGCTATAAGAAGACTACAAATACTGGTGCATGGGGTGAGGTGCGGGCGCCCGTCGGGACTGCTCCCTTTTGTGGCCGACCAGGTGCCTCTGTGAGTGCCGAAGTATATGTGGCTGGCAGGGCCGTCCCGCCTGCCGCCTGCAGCTCACCTCTTGCCGGCTTTTGAGTCTGCCGAGCACTACCGCAGCGCTGCTGCCTGCAGGATCAGTCGGTGGGCGGACCTGGGTGGCACCCCTGAGTTCCGGGGAAGCGGAGCAGCCAGAGAGTGTGTAAGTCTCCTTAATCAGGCAGCCAGAGCTGCCTGTACTTAGTTGCTTTGGCAAGGTAAGGAGGGTGGGCAGAGGCGGAACCAGTTACATGTGACGGAATGCAGCACACCCCCCCCCACACACACACACACACACTTTAACCCCTGGAGATGCTGGTCGAAGATCCATGGATCTTCTGCAATAGGGTCCATTCGTCTATCAAGACTTACCACGGCTACGTTTAACGGCATGGAAGTTGAATGGCTGATTCTAGCCAGGAGGGGGATTCCTGACAAGGTCATCCTGTCTACGATCCAAGCCAGAAAGGGGGTAATGTCTAAACATTACCATTGTATCTAGAAGAAATATGTCTCTTGGTGTGAGAGCAAACAATATTCTGTGGTCGAATTTCATCTGGGACGTTTCCTGCTTTTTCTGCAGTCGGCAGTTGATGTGGGCCTACACCTAGGCTCCATTAAAGTTTAGATTTCGGCCTTGTCTATTTTTGTTTCAGAAACAATTAGCTTCTCTCCATGAGGTCCAGATATTCTTGAAAGGTGTTCTTCACATCCAACCTCCTGATAATGCTGATTTTCATAAAGGACTAAAAGCAACACTTTATAAAGACATTTCATACACTTTAAATGAAGCCGCTGTGGCCGCTATACTTAATCCGCAACCTACGGACTTTTTACACCGTTAGCGTACAGAGTCCCGTACCGAGTACGGACTTTGCGTACAAACGCCGCGCTGGCTGTACAAAGTACACACAGCGCGTACACTCCCAATGATACACCGTGAACCCTTAACAGCTATGCAATGCGATAATAATACACTTTAAACCTTAGCAGGGAAAGGAAGACACGACACCAGATTGTAATTAAACTACTGGGTTCCGACACCACAGCGTTTTATTACTGAAAGGGGGTTACAATAACAAAGCAATACAATACAAGAGAATAATGGCTACAGTCAATGGTACATACTTTTGGTTTCGCTTGCGCTTCCCGGTCCGGTCCTCAGTCATCAAGGGTGATGACCTTCAGAGTCTGTGATAGTGACCTGGCATGCAGCTGGCTCTTTATACAGTAGATCAAAACATAATACAATAGACACTGTGTGCTCTTCTTCCATTGGTTCGGGGGTGGGACATATCCTGTGCACCGGGGATCATTGGTCAGCTCAAGAAGTGGGCGATGTCTAGGACTTGAGATGTGGTTTCTGTTGTTTGCATCTGAGTTCCCGCCCCATGACCAGTTAAACCCATCACATTAATCATACATAAATCTGGTATTATTAATAACTTAATGTGGTAATATATAATAATAATCTTATTCCCACCAGATTAATGTTTACGTGACTCTGAACAATATGATCCCACACATGATATGATTATCTATTTCCATCCTCAAGATATACATATATCCACATATATCCATATACTCATATATATATATATATATATATATACATACACACACATACTCCTGCTATTACAATTTGTTAGGAATTATATATATGTATATATATATATATATATATATATATATACAAACACATACATCCCCAATAGTTTAGACTATGAATGTTAATATCTTAGATTTCTAAATGTCTGGTTTGTATTTTGATTAGCTATTTGCTAATTGAGTTTCTCGTAGCTTAGGTTCCTGGGTATTGTCTTTTCGTTTGTTTTGTCTTCAGGTGAGACAATGACAATCCAGTACTTATTGTTTTAAATAGAAACTCGGCTACCCTAGTAAACAAAGGTGTTTGCCTTCTTCATAGAATTTCAAAGCTAAGTGTAAATAAGGCCATTGTATTTTAGTCTCTGGGAGTTTTAATTTATGTGTGACCGATCTTCATGCTATTTAGAAGAAAAAGCAGACAGTGTGGGATTTATGTAATATATAGATTAGATTTATGATATGTCTTTGTGGCTTTTCCATGCGAGTACAAATTCCACTGTAATTACTCATACCACGCTCTAATGCACAGGACCACGGGAGCGACCATATGCAATTTGCGAATATGTGCACGCACAACCGAATACGTACGCACACGGAGGCCATCTATGTGGTGTTTGTACGTAATGTGTGTGTTGAAATATTTTCTGACTTCGACAGTCCACCCTTTGGCAGTCATCAATAACTGCCACTAACTAATCAATAAACAGTAAAATATCTATACAATATCTACAGAAGCTTGGATGGTCGGGGGAGAGTTGCAGGTGGGAAATGTATGACCTAGTGGGATAGAAAAAGCATGTATGTATGAATCCATGTCTGAGGGGCATGTATCATCGTGCCGTATATGTTCTACATAAGCTTCGAGGTATTGCGAAGTATATATTAAATCCTTCTCATCCTGTAGTAAGGGTCTGTAAATGGGCCAACAAACACTACCGAGCTCTTTTCGGCTTCTTGTTCCAACAAATGGGGTGCACATTTAGTTGATGATACATGGAGGTGGAAACATATGTGAGTGCTAGTATATGTGGGTATCACCTGTCGACTATGTGTGCCATTAGCTGGAGGTTGCAGAGATGAAGATAAGACACATATCTAAAAATACATTCACATAAACATTTTTGGGTAGGGCTGATGTCTTTTTCCGGATGGATGTATCTGGGCAGAGGGGGAAACAAAAGAAAAACGGGTGAAAGAAGCAGGCCATGAAATTCATTTGCAATCCTTATCATAACACTGTCTCTATGGATGGGTCATAAATTAAATCTGCTGCTATAACAGCGCCCTCGTTCCTTAGACTCATCAGAGTTGTGCCGTGCTTGCGCCGCATTAGAATTCGAACACACCTAAATATCGAACCAATAATTATGACGACTCCCAGGATACAAAGGAGAAACTTCCCCACGCTCATAATGACATTCTGAGCCCACTCTCCTAAACCTGAGAACCATTTGCGTGGGTTCAGCCATGAGACCCAGCCGGTCAGTTCATTACTCACAGTCGCTAAGGTAAGGTTGTGCTTCCTCCTGAACTCCCACTTCAACTGCAAGATATCGTCCCAGTGGCAAACGTAGGATTTGCATGGGGGGGGTTTCCAGAACTGGGCGGAGCCAATCACGGGGGTGGGGACTGAGGTGACCCAGCATATGCTGGGTCCGTAAAACTAGTGTGTGTGTGTGTGTGTATATATATATATACACACACACACACATATCTACACACATATACATATATATATATATACATACATACAGACACACATACATATACACATATACATAGCATATTAAACATGCATATATATATATATATATATATGTGTGTGTGTACACACATACAGTACATATATATATATATGTATATATATATACACACACACACACACGTATGTATATATATATCATGTGTGTGTGTGTGTGTGTGTGTGTGTGTGTGTGTGTGTTTATATGTATGTATATACATGTGTATATATGTATGCACATGGATATATTATTATTATTATCCTTTATTTATATGGCGCCACAAGGGTTCCGCAGCGCCCAATTACAGAGTACATGAATAATCAAACAGGAAAACAGCAACTTACAGTTGATGACAGTATAGGACAAGTACAGGGTAAATACACATAGTTACATCAGCAGATGACACTGGAATAAGTATCAGGTGGCCGAAGACTGCTGGAGTTGATGCAGTTGAAGATTATTAAAGTAAGAATGGATAAGCACATGAGGGAAATATATATATGTACCATAATTAAAATAAACTTTTATTGCTCTTACAAGTGCCACCAGGAAGACAGCAGGCTGCAGAAGACGCTAGACAGCCATTAATAATACTCATGCAGCTAAAAAAAAAAAAAATTTTTTTTTTTTTTTAGTGGAGGGGGGTTTCTGGGTGCTCGGAAACCCCCCCTGGGTGCGCCACTGCGTCCATCTTTTGATCGATGATCTCCGTGGGGTCGTCGGTGCTGTTTGTAATATAAGTACAGCACTTCACACCATATTGAGTTGCCAGAGTAACACAGTACCCACCTGTCACGGCTGTGACATAATTAAGGACCATCCTGTGCTGAATCAGTTCCTTCTTGTAAGCTTGTAACTCCCTTCCCGTATACCTGAAGGTGTCATCATACATCTCAGTGATATTATCTATCAAGTTCGCTAGCGCATGGATATACCTATAATTTATAGTTCCTCTGGCAGTACGGGTGATGTCTAATGCGAGAAGGAACTGAATCCCGGTGGATTCGTGGATCAAATCAGAGGCTGCGTGCTCTGCTCTATCTATGAGGTGTCTCTTGATGATGTGTTCATAGTGAGTATGAGTATAAGGAGCCTGAGCACTGCAGTGAAAGTCTTTCATCTTATCATGGGTTATGGTCATGACCTCTGGCAGTACTCTCCCAATATAACACAATCCCCCTGAGCTCGGGGCAAGCCACTTGTACGCATTCCTCCCGCATATGAAATAGGTATCATCTGGGAGAACATAGGGGACAAAATATAACATTACCATATTACAAATTTTCCAAGTAAAGAAACCAATCCCTAGTTCTCCCATCTGCTCAGTACAAGTATCGGGCTGGATGATATGAGCACAATACCCTAGCGATACTTTTCCAACCCACATGGTCTTGCTTCCACGAGTATACCTATACCGGAAAAACCTCCCACTTTTGGCTATTTGGCGTACAAGTTCAGAGTCTATGGGTATGCTATCAGCTCTGTGTGAAAAAGTCATTGTCTGGTTATTCCACGTCACTTCGCAATTTCCCGGTTTTCGGTAATTGGAAATATTAAAACACAATAAGGACCTGTCTACATGATACTGGTGGAGCTTCAAACTAGGGGGCCTAGAGATATTGAATTTCTTGTCCACTGGTCTCCCACCCCGTAATTCTAGTACCTCATCTATTGCTATGTATGTTACTAATTCTGACTTACTCTGACCTTGAGGTACCTGTGAGCACACCCAGCATTCTGTCTGGTTTAAGACCTTACCCACTAGTGAGTGGTAATCACTCAACGGATGACGGTCCATGTCGATATTAAGGTTGAACTGACATCTCTGGATGCACCCATCCTCGACTATATTCTCACAATTCCTACAAATACAATAGTCATCAGACAATAACCCCTCACAGTGCCTCCGAGCTCCTTGACTACCAGACCGCTTACTGATGCCAGCCTTTACTAAAGTGATGTGCTGATCCTGAGATCCTACAAATTCATACTTGCCATCAGAACCCATTCCAGATCCCTGCTCGACCTCTCTGGGACCCTCACCAAAACAAACTGTCCTTATCAAAACCAGAATTACTAACAGAACCCGAAACGCAGTCTCTTGTGATCGATCCATTTCGTTAGGGGAAAGGAAGAAAATAAGAAAGAGAAAAATAAGAATTTACTTACCGATAATTCTATTTCTCGTAGTCCGTAGTGGATGCTGGGGACTCCGTAAGGACCATGGGGAATAGCGGCTCCGCAGGAGACTGGGCACAAAAGTAAAGCTTTAGGACTACCTGGTGTGCACTGGCTCCTCCCCCTATGACCCTCCTCCAAGCCTCAGTTAGGATACTGTGCCCGGACGAGCGTACACAATAAGGAAGGATTTTGAATCCCGGGTAAGACTCATACCAGCCACACCAATCACACCGTATAACTTGTGATCTAAACCCAGTTAACAGCATGATAACAGAGGAGCCTCTGAAAAGATGGCTCACAACAATAATAACCTGATTTTTGTAACAATAACTATGTACAAGTATTGCAGACAATCCGCACTTGGGATGGGCGCCCAGCATCCACTACGGACTACGAGAAATAGAATTATCGGTAAGTAAATTCTTATTTTCTCTGACGTCCTAGTGGATGCTGGGGACTCCGTAAGGACCATGGGGATTATACCAAAGCTCCCAAACGGGCGGGAGAGTGCGGATGACTCTGCAGCACCAAATGAGAGAACTCCAGGTCCTCCTCAGCCAGGGTATCAAATTTGTAGAATTTTACAAACGTATTTGCTCCTGACCAAGTAGCTGCTCGGCAAAGTTGTAAAGCCGAGACCCCTCGGGCAGCCGCCCAAGATGAGCCCACCTTCCTTGTGGAGTGGGCATTTACAGATTTTTGGCTGTGGCAGGCCTGCCACAGAATGTGCAAGCTGAATTGTACTACAAATCCAACGAGCAATAGTCTGCTTATCTGCTTAGAAGCAGGAGCACCCAGCTTGTTGGGTGCATACAGGATAAACAGCGAGTCAGATTTTCTGACTCCAGCCGTCCTGGAAACATATATTTTCAGGGCCCTGACAACGTCTAGCAACTTGGAGTCCTCCAAGTCCCTAGTAGCCGGAGGCACCACAATAGGTTGTTTCAGGTGAAACGCTGAAACCACCTTAGGGAGAAACTGAGGACGAGTCCTCAATTCCGCCCTGTCCGAATGGAAAATCAGATAAGGGCTTTTACAGGATAAAGCCGCCAATTCTGACACGCGCCTGGCCCAGGCCAGGGCCAACAGCATGACCACTTTCCATGTGAGATATTTTAACTCCACATATTTAAGTGGTTCAAACCAATGTGACTTTTGGAACCCAAAAACTACATTGAGATCCCAAGGTGCCACTGGAGGCACAAAAGGAGGCTGTATATGCAGTACCCCTTTTACAAACGTCTGAACTTCAGGGACTGAAGCTAGTTCTTTTTGGAAGAAAATTGACAGGGCCGAAATTTGAACCTTAATGGACCCCAATTTCAGGCCCATAGACACTCCTGTTTGCAGGAAATGTAGGAATCGACCCAGTTGAATTTCCTCCGTCGGGCCTTACTGGCCTCGCACCACGCAACATATTTTCGCCAAATGCGGTGATAATGTTTTGCGGTTACATTCTTCCTGGCTTTGATCAGGATAGGGATGACTTCATCCGGAATGCCTTTTTCCTTCAGGATCCGGCGTTCAACCGCCATGCCGTCAAACGCAGCCGCGGTAAGTCTTGGAACAGACAGGGTCCTTGCTGGAGCAGGTCCCTTCTTAGAGGTAGAGGCCACGGATCCTCCGTGAGCATCTCTTGAAGTTCCGGTTACCAAGTCCTTCTTGGCCAATCCGGAGCCACGAATATAGTGCTTACTCCTCTCCATCTTATAATTCTCAGTACCTTGGGTATGAGAGGCAGAGGAGGGAACACATGCACTGACTGGTACACCCACGGTACCAGAAAGGGCATCGGCCTTGCGATTCTGAGAGCCCGGACAGAACTGGAGTTTAAAATCGAACCTGGAAAAGAAAAGTGCCCATCTGGCCTGACGAGGGTTGAGACATTGTGCGCCTTTCAGATATAAAAGGTTCTTGTGGTCTGTAAGTATGGTGATTGAATGAGAAGCTCCCTCCAACAGATACCTCCACTCTTCTAGAGCGAGCTTGATGGCTAGCAACTCCTGGTCGCCAATGGCATAGTTGCGCTCAGCTGGAGAGAACTTCCGGGAGAAGAAACTGCAAGGGTGTAAATGGCCATCTTTAGCCCTCTGAGATAACACCGCTCCTACTCCAACGGAGGAGGCATCCACCTCTAAGATGAAAGGAGAGTCGATGTCAGGCTGTTTCAGAACAGGCGCAGAGATGAACCTTTGTTTTAAAAGATGAAATGCTTGCATGGCTTCTTCAGACCACTTGGACGGGTTAGCACCCTTCTTAGTGAAAGCAGTAATAGGCGCCACAATGGTGGAAAAGTCTCGTATAAACTTTCGGTAATAGTTGGCGAACCCTAAGAACCTCTGGACCCCTTTGAGGGTTAAGGGTACCGGCCAATTTTGGATTGCTTGTAGTTTCTCAGGATCCATCTCTAGTCCGGAACCGGACACAATGTACCCTAGAAACGGAATGGACTTGACTTCAAAGACGCATTTCTCTAATTTGCAATAGAGATGATTGACACGGAGACGGGACAGAACCTCTTTAACCCAAAAACGATGTTCCTCTAAATCGTTGGCAAAAATGAGGATATCGTCTAGATAGACCACGACATGACGGTATAGAATGTCTCTGAAGATCTCATTGACAAAATGCTGGAAGACAGCTGGAGCATTGCTCAATCCGAAGGGCATGACGAGGTACTCATAATGTCCGTCACGGGTGTTAAAGGCGGTCTTCCACTCGTCACCCTCACGGATCCGGATGAGATTGTATGCACCTCTCAAGTCCAGCTTTGTAAAGATGGTAGCTCCGCTAACTCTGTCAAAGAGCTCAGTAATCAGGGGTAAAGGATAACGGTTCTTGATGGTAATGTCGTTCAAACCTCTGTAGTCGATGCACGGCCGCAGACCACCATCTTTCTTTTTTACAAAAAAGAAGCCTGCGTCGGCTGGGGAAGAAGAAGGTCGAATGAACCCCTTTGCTAGGTTCTCTTTAATGTATTCCTCCATAGAATGCGTCTCAGGCAGAGACAACGGATAAGTTCGGCCTCGAGGTGGAACCTTCCCTGGAACGAGATCAATCGGACAGTCCCATTCTCTATGAGGAGGAAGGATATCAGCAGAAGCTTTACTGAACACATCCGTGAAATCTTGATATGGAGGAGGTGGAACATCAGACGACCTGGGGGAGGAAGAACAGACAGGCAATACTTTAAACAAACATGTCTCAGCACAGGAGGAACCCCATGCCAGGATTTGCGTAGTCGTCCAATCAATTGTAGGATTGTGAAGACGGAGCCATGGAAGGCCCAGGACCACAGGATGTGTGGCTCTTGGAATCACTAAAAAAGAAATAAGTTCGGAATGAAGAACTCCCACTCTCAGACGAACTGGTAGAGTCCTTAAAGAAATAACTAGAGATGAGCGGGTTCGGTTTCTCTGAATCCGAACCCGCACGAACTTCATGTTTTTTTTCACGGGTCCAAGCGACTCGGATCTTCCCGCCTTGCTCGGTTAACCCGAGCGCGCCCGAACGTCATCATGACGCTGTCGGATTCTCGCGAGGCTCGGATTCTATCGCGAGACTCGGATTCTATATAAGGAGCCGCGCGTCGCCGCCATTTTCACACGTGCATTGAGATTGATAGGGAGAGGACGTGGCTGGCGTCCTCTCCATTTAGATTAGAAGAGAGAGAGATTGACCTGATTTACTGGAGATTAGGAGTACTGTAGAACTGTGTAGAGAGTGCAGAGTTTACTAGTGACTGACCACAGTGACCACCAGACAGTGCAGTTTTATTTAATATATCCGTTCTTTGCCTGAAAAAAACGATACACAGTGACTCAGTCACATACCATATCTGTGTGCACTGCTCAGCCCAGTGTGCTGCATCATCTATGTATATATCTGACTGTGCTCAGCTCACACATCTTATAATTGTGGGGGAGACTGGGGAGCACTGCAGTGCCAGTTATAGGTTATAGCAGGAGCCAGGAGTACATATTATTATTAAAATTAAACAGTGCACACTTTTGCTGCAGGAGTGCCACTGCCAGTGTGACTGACCAGTGACCTGACCACACTGACCACCAGTATAGTTAGTAGTATAGTATACTATATTGTGATTGCCTGAAAAAGTTAAACACTCGTATCTGACTGTGCTCAGCTCACACATCTTATAATTGTGGGGGAGACTGGGGAGCACTGCAGTGCCAGTTATAGGTTATAGCAGGAGCCAGGAGTACATATTATTATTAAAATTAAACAGTGCACACTTTTGCTGCAGGAGTGCCACTGCCAGTGTGACTGACCAGTGACCTGACCACACTGACCACCAGTATAGTTAGTAGTATAGTATACTATATTGTGATTGCCTGAAAAAGTTAAACACTCGTCGTGTGACTTCACTTGTGTGGTGTTTTTTTTTTTATTCTATAAAAAACTCATTCTGCTGACAGACAGTGTCCAGCAGGTCCGTCATTATATAATATATACCTGTCCGGCTGCAGTAGTGATATATATATTTTTTTTATATCATTATTTATCATCCAGTCGCAGCAGACACAGTACGGTAGTTCACGGCTGTAGCTACCTCTGTGTCGGCACTGGGCAGTCCGTCCATAATTGTATACCACCTACCCGTGGTTTTTTTTTCTTTCTTCTTTATACATACATACTACTACTACTACATCTCTTTATCAACCAGTCTATATTAGCAGCAGACACAGTACAGTACGGTAGTCCACGGCTGTAGCTACCTCTGTGTCGGCACTGGGCAGTCCGTCCATAATTGTATACCACCTACCCGTGGTTTTTTTTTCTTTCTTCTTTATACATACATACTACTACTACTACATCTCTTTATCAACCAGTCTATATTAGCAGCAGACTGTTATGAGCCACGGCTGTGGCTCATTCCTGTTTTGCAGTTTTGTTCTGTATTTCATGTTATACTTCTGTTTATGTTCCCCGTGGGTGTCATGGGGTGCTCGGAGCTCACCCTTAAGGAGGGGATACTGTTATGAACCACAGGTAGTGGTTCATTCCTATTTTATGTTTATTTAGTTGTCTTGCATGCCAGGATTTCCCATTGCTCTGTTTTGGATTACTCTTGTCTGCTGCCGCTGGTGAGTCTGTGCAATTGCAGCTTGTTCCCATGTGTTCAGCCTCATCTGGCTGCTGATTGCATCTTGTCAGCTTAGTCGTGCAGCAGGCCAGCTGCAAGAGATAATTAATTAGGCCTCTCTGATATATGCTGGCTCACTGCAGTTAGCAGATGCTGATGATATTCCTTGGTTTGCAGTCTGCTTTAAGTTTGAGCTGGTTCCTGTCAGTCCCTGTGTGGATTCCTGTGTCAGTCCCTGTGTGGATTCCTGTGTCAGTCCCTGTGTTGATTCCTGTGTCAGTCCCTGTGTCTGATCCCGTGTCCTACCCTGAGTTCCAGTGGATTCTGCCTGTCCTCCAGTTCTGAAAGTCGGTGTCGGCAGCTTCCTGTTTGCCTATGTCAGTTGCAGAAAGTATCCAGTCCTGCTCAAGCCGGTTGTTCCTGTCCTCAGTGGTCCTGTACTCAGAGATTTGTCATCTTTTCCTGGAGTCTGACTGAGCACCTTTAACATCCTGTGGTGTTCGTGAGTCACGGCGCAGCCGTGTGTTGCGGCTTGTCCGCTTACTGTTTATTATTTAGTATTTTTGTGTCCTGGAGCTTTTGCGGAGGATTCCGCTCTCCCTGATCCACTCTGGTATCCAGCGGTGCTGGATAGGAGTAACGGATCAGTGGATCTTTGGTTGTCCTTTTCCCTGGCGGCTAGTCCGCACATACCTTTTGATTTAGTTAAGTTAGCTTGTAACCCCTGGCCTGGTTGCTTAGTCAGAGGGCCCCTTGTTATCACCCTGTCTCGGATTTCCCTTTGTCTCCCATTAAGACCTGAGGGGGCATCGGGGTTGGGCAGACATAATCCGCCCTTCGAACGCGGCTGCCATGGGCTCAAGCAACCATAGTCTCGCAGGGGATTTCTGATAACACGGGCGAGACAACGGAGTTAGGGCGCCAGGGGTTACTAGGCTTTCCTGCTCCCACAACCAGCATATCTTCCCAGTACTCTGACCTCAGCCATACGATCTCCTCTGGTCTGGAGTACGGGAATCATAACATTATCATCAGCCATACCACAAAAAAGAAATAAAACTTTTTTTTTTCTTTTTTGGCCCAGTCCAGTGTCTAGTCTAGAATCCAGTCTTGTCTAGAATTCAGTGTGCAGAATCCAATCCGGTGTCAAGAATCCAGTCCTGTCTAGAATTTGGTGTTTAGAATCCAGTCCGGTGTTTAGAATCCAATCCAGTCCGGTGTTTAGAATCCAATCCAGTCCGGTGTTTAGAATCCAGTCCGGTGTTTAGAATCCAGTCCGGTGTTTAGAATCCAGTCCGGTGTTTAGAATCCAGTCCGGTGTTTAAAAAAAAAAAAAAAAAAAAGTCTTGTTTTGTTTAGCAAAATTTAGTCTTGCCTTGCCTTGCCTTGTCTTGTCTTGCCTTGCCTTGCCTTGCCTTGTCTTGCCTTGTCTTGTCTAGTTTTAAATCCTCCTATGTCTACTATGCAAGCCCTGCAGGCATCTCTCGCAGCCCTGAACTCTGTATTCAGTGCTTTGAGACCAGAGCGACTAGAAGTTTTGCAGCAATCCCTAAAGCAACTGAAAAACCTTCTGACTAAAATCTTGCTTATTTTGCCAGAAGTCGTTGAGAGTACATCTATCTCTAAAGAGACTCTTGTTCACAGTATGGTGACAAGAGAATCCTCTGGTTTAATTGAAGAGAAAAAGTTTAAAAGTTTTCTGCGGCCCAGGCTCTCAGAAGAGGAGCGTCTGCGTCGCAGAAACTTAAACTTATGCCTATATTGTGGGGGTTTAGGCCATTATCTGCAGACCTGTGAGTTGCGCAAGCCAAAGTGTGGTGACGAGTCTTGCCCTCTGGCCAAGTTGAGTCATGATACAAGACCTACTCCTGTCTCTACTGTGGCAGAGGTACTTGTCACACAACCCACACAAAAAAGCTCTCTGTCCTATAATTGGGGTCCTTGGGCAAGGGAGCCCCATTATAGATTCAGGAATCAAAAGAGAATGTTTCTCTCCTCTCTTGAGGTTCCTGTGGAAGCGGAGTTGCAAGTCCCTGGAGTGGTGCCCGTAGCCCAGGGTCCTGGAGTGGTGCCCGTAGCCCAGGGTCCTGGAGTGGTGCCCGTAGCCCAGGGTCCTGGAGTGGTGCCCGTAGCCCAGGGTCCTGGAGTGGTGCCCGTAGCCCAGGGTCCTGGAGTGGTGCCCGTAGCCCAGGGTCCTGGAGTGGTGCCCGTAGCCCAGGGACCTGGAGTGGTGCCCGTAGCCCAGGGTCCTGGAGTGGTGCCCGTAGCCCAGGGTCCTGGAGCGGTGCCTGATGCCCAGAGTGCTGGAGCGGTACCCGATGCCCAGAGTGCTGGAGCGGTACCCGATGCCCAGAGTGCTGGAGCGGTACCCGATGCCCAGAGTGCTGGAGCGGTACCCGATGCCCAGAGTGCTGGAGCGGTACCCGATGCCCAGAGTGCTGGAGCGGTACCCGATGCCCAGAGTGCTGGAGCGGTACCCGATGCCCAAGCTTATAGAGGGACATCAAATATTGTAGCTCAGGTTTCCATACCGGAAGGGGTCTCAGAAGCTGTTACCCCAGGTAGGGACTTGAGGAGCGCAACCTCAGAAAGGGTATCTAAAACCATAGTTCTTGAAGGGAACTCGAGAAGCAAAACCCCAGAAGGGATCTTTGAAGTAATATCCCCAAGTGGGGTCTCGAGAGACGCAGCCCCAAAGAAGGGTCTAGAAGTCGCTTCCCCAGGAAAGAACTTAAGAAGCATAGCATTAGTGGAGGATCTGAACGTTATTGCTTCAGCAAAAGTCCCGGAAGTCATAGTCCCGGGAGAACTTTCGATTATTATCGACTCAGAGAGGGAGGCCGATGGCCCGATCCCAGTCAGGGAGGCCAACGACCCGGTCCCAGTAAAAGAATCCGAGATGCTGGCCCCAGCGGGGTTCCCGGAGGCCACTGCCCCAGCGGGGTTCCCGGAGGCCACTGCCCCAGCGGGGTTCCCGGAGGCCACTGCCCCAGCGGGGTTCCCGGAGGCCACTGCCCCAGCGGGGTTCCCGGAGGCCACTGCCCCGGGTGGGGTTCAGAAAGTCACTGCCCCGGGTGGGGTTCAGAAAGTCACTGCCCCGGGTGGGGTTCAGAAAGTCACTGCCCCGGGTGGGGTTCAGAAAGTCACTGCCCCGGGTGGGGTTCAGAAAGTCTCAGCCCCGGGTGGGGTTCAGAGAGTCTCAGCCTCGAGTAAGGTCAATAGTGACCAGGTCCTAGCAAAGCACTCCAGTCAGTCAGATGAGAAGGAAACAGATCCTGACTCTGATATCTCAACATCCATAATCTTTGATGGGGACTTAGCCCAATTTCTGGCGCTTTACAAACACTATTACATTATTATGTTGTCTAGACCATTTCTGGGCATCACTCCAGAGAACCTTGTGCTCTATCTTATTTATTCTTTTAGAGGAGAGCCTTTTGAGTGGGCGACCAGCCTAATGAAAGCTGAAGATCCCATTCTTCAGGATCCCCCAGCATTCAGTGATGCAATTATTAAAAGATATGGTTCCAAAGAAATTGGTTCAGGTTCCTCTAAGTCACCCGTCTTGTCTGCTGAGAGTCCACAAGATACTGTAAACTCGGCACAGGAGTCTCAGCCCGTTGTTGTGACTGCAGGATGTGCTTTTCTGACTACTTCTTCTAATAATAGTACTTTACCAGAAAGTTCAGCTCCCAAGGGTAAGAGACCTGTCTCTGATTTGAACGCAGCCTTGCTGGGTGGTACCATCAGTTCAGACAATGTTTGGGGAATTACCTTGGTCAGACCTAAAGAGCTTTGTAAAAAGAAGAAGAAGAAAAAGAAATAATTTTTTGACTCTTGCCTTGATATAAAAAAAAAAAAAAAAAAAAAAGATTTTTTTTCCCTTGTCTTGTGTCCAGTGGCCACCATCAAGGGGAGGGCACTGTTACAAGCTGTGGTTGCAGCTTGTTTCTGTTTTCGTGTCTGTTAGACCAATGTGTCAGGTTTTTTTTTTGTATCCCTTGTTCTGGATAGTCTGAATTTTGGGGTCTTTTGACCCCTCCTCAAGGGGGGGGTACTGTTATGAGCCACGGCTGTGGCTCATTCCTGTTTTGCAGTTTTGTTCTGTATTTCATGTTATACTTCTGTTTATGTTCCCCGTGGGTGTCATGGGGTGCTCGGAGCTCACCCTTAAGGAGGGGATACTGTTATGAACCACAGGTAGTGGTTCATTCCTATTTTATGTTTATTTAGTTGTCTTGCATGCCAGGATTTCCCATTGCTCTGTTTTGGATTACTCTTGTCTGCTGCCGCTGGTGAGTCTGTGCAATTGCAGCTTGTTCCCATGTGTTCAGCCTCATCTGGCTGCTGATTGCATCTTGTCAGCTTAGTCGTGCAGCAGGCCAGCTGCAAGAGATAATTAATTAGGCCTCTCTGATATATGCTGGCTCACTGCAGTTAGCAGATGCTGATGATATTCCTTGGTTTGCAGTCTGCTTTAAGTTTGAGCTGGTTCCTGTCAGTCCCTGTGTGGATTCCTGTGTCAGTCCCTGTGTGGATTCCTGTGTCAGTCCCTGTGTTGATTCCTGTGTCAGTCCCTGTGTCTGATCCCGTGTCCTACCCTGAGTTCCAGTGGATTCTGCCTGTCCTCCAGTTCTGAAAGTCGGTGTCGGCAGCTTCCTGTTTGCCTATGTCAGTTGCAGAAAGTATCCAGTCCTGCTCAAGCCGGTTGTTCCTGTCCTCAGTGGTCCTGTACTCAGAGATTTGTCATCTTTTCCTGGAGTCTGACTGAGCACCTTTAACATCCTGTGGTGTTCGTGAGTCACGGCGCAGCCGTGTGTTGCGGCTTGTCCGCTTACTGTTTATTATTTAGTATTTTTGTGTCCTGGAGCTTTTGCGGAGGATTCCGCTCTCCCTGATCCACTCTGGTATCCAGCGGTGCTGGATAGGAGTAACGGATCAGTGGATCTTTGGTTGTCCTTTTCCCTGGCGGCTAGTCCGCACATACCTTTTGATTTAGTTAAGTTAGCTTGTAACCCCTGGCCTGGTTGCTTAGTCAGAGGGCCCCTTGTTATCACCCTGTCTCGGATTTCCCTTTGTCTCCCATTAAGACCTGAGGGGGCATCGGGGTTGGGCAGACATAATCCGCCCTTCGAACGCGGCTGCCATGGGCTCAAGCAACCATAGTCTCGCAGGGGATTTCTGATAACACGGGCGAGACAACGGAGTTAGGGCGCCAGGGGTTACTAGGCTTTCCTGCTCCCACAACCAGCATATCTTCCCAGTACTCTGACCTCAGCCATACGATCTCCTCTGGTCTGGAGTACGGGAATCATAACACAGACACAGTACAGTACGGTAGTCCACGGCTGTAGCTACCTCTGTGTCGGCACTGGGCAGTCCGTCCATAATTGTATACCACCTACCCGTGGTTTTTTTTTCTTTCTTCTTTATACATACATACTACTACTACTACATCTCTTTATCAACCAGTCTATATTAGCAGCAGACACAGTACAGTACGGTAGTCCACGGCTGTAGCTACCTCTGTGTCGGCACTGGGCAGTCCGTCCATAATTGTATACCACCTACCCGTGGTTTTTTTTTCTTTCTTCTTTATACATACATACTACTACTACTACATCTCTTTATCAACCAGTCTATATTAGCAGCAGACACAGTACAGTACGGTAGTCCACGGCTGTAGCTACCTCTGTGTCGGCACTGGGCAGTCCGTCCATAATTGTATACCACCTACCCGTGGTTTTTTTTTCTTTCTTCTTTATACATACATACTACTACTACTACATCTCTTTATCAACCAGTCTATATTAGCAGCAGACACAGTACAGTACGGTAGTCCACGGCTGTAGCTACCTCTGTGTCGGCACTGGGCAGTCCATCCATAATTGTATACTAGTATCCATCCATCTCCATTGTTTACCTGAGGTGCCTTTTAGTTGTGCCTATTAAAATATGGAGAACAAAAATGTTGAGGTTCCAAAATTAGGGAAAGATCAAGATCCACTTCCACCTCGTGCTGAAGCTGCTGCCACTAGTCATGGCCGAGACGATGAAATGCCAGCAACGTCGTCTGCCAAGGCCGATGCCCAATGTCATAGTACAGAGCATGTCAAATCCAAAACACCAAATATCAGTAAAAAAAGGACTCCAAAACCTAAAATAAAATTGTCGGAGGAAAAGCGTAAACTTGCCAATATGCCATTTACCACACGGAGTGGCAAGGAACGGCTGAGGCCCTGGCCTATGTTCATGGCTAGTGGTTCAGCTTCACATGAGGATGGAGGCACTCAGCCTCTCGCTAGAAAAATGAAAAGACTCAAGCTGGCAAAAGCAGTAGCACCGCAAAGAACTGTGCGTTCTTCGAAATCCCAAATCCACAAGGAGAGTCCAATTGTGTCGGTTGCGATGCCTGACCTTCCCAACACTGGACGTGAAGAGCATGCGCCTTCCACCATTTGCACGCCCCCTGCAAGTGCTGGAAGGAGCACCCGCAGTCCAGTTCCTGATAGTCAGATTGAAGATGTCAGTGTTGAAGTACACCAGGATGAGGAGGATATGGGTGTTGCTGGCGCTGGGGAGGAAATTGACCAGGAGGATTCTGATGGTGAGGTGGTTTGTTTAAGTCAGGCACCCGGGGAGACACCTGTTGTCCGTGGGAGGAATAGGGCCGTTGACATGCCTGGTGAAAATACCAAAAAAATCAGCTCTTCGGTGTGGAAGTATTTCACCAGAAATGCGGACAACAGGTGTCAAGCCGTGTGTTCCCTTTGTCAAGCTGTAATAAGTAGGGGTAAGGACGTTAACCACCTCGGAACATCCTCCCTTATACGTCACCTGCAGCGCATTCATAATAAGTCAGTGACAAGTTCAAAAACTTGGGCCGACAGCGGAAGCAGTCCACTGACCAGTAAATCCCTTCCTCTTGTAACCAAGCTCACGCAAACCACCCCACCAACTCCCTCAGTGTCAATTTCCTCCTTCCCCAGGAATGCCAATAGTCCTGCAGGCCATGTCACTGGCAATTCTGACGAGTCCTCTCCTGCCTGGGATTCCTCCGATGCATCCTTGCGTGTAACGCCTACTGCTGCTGGCGCTGCTGTTGTTGCTGCTGGGAGTCGATGGTCATCCCAGAGGGGAAGTCGTAAGCCCACTTGTACTACTTCCAGTAAGCAATTGACTGTCCAACAGTCCTTTGCGAGGAAGATGAAATATCACAGCAGTCATCCTGTTGCAAAGCGGATAACTGAGTCCTTGACAACTATGTTGGTGTTAGACGTGCGTCCGGTATCCGCCGTTAGTTCACAGGGAACTAGACAATTTATTGAGGCAGTGTGCCCCCGTTACCAAATGCCATCTAGGTTCCACTTCTGTAGGCAGGCGATACCGAGAATGTACACGGACGTCAGAAAAAGACTCACCAGTGTCCTAAAAAATGCAGTTGTACCCAATGTCCACTTAACCACGGACATGTGGACAAGTGGAGCAGGGCAGGGTCAGGACTATATGACTGTGACAGCCCACTGGGTAGATGTATGGACTCCCGCCGCAAGAACAGCAGCGGCGGCACCAGTAGCAGCATCTCGCAAACGCCAACTCTTTCCTAGGCAGGCTACGCTTTGTATCACCGCTTTCCAGAATACGCACACAGCTGAAACCCTCTTACGGCAACTGAGGAAGATCATCGCAGAATGGCTTACCCCAATTGGACTCTCCTGTGGATTTGTGGCATCGGACAACGCCAGCAATATTGTGTGTGCATTAAATATGGGCAAATTCCAGCACGTCCCATGTTTTGCACATACCTTGAATTTGGTGGTGCAGAATTTTTAAAAAAACGACAGGGGCGTGCAAGAGATGCTGTCGGTGGCCAGAAGAATTGCGGGACACTTTCGGCGTACAGGCACCACGTACAGAAGACTGGAGCACCACCAAAAACTACTGAACCTGCCCTGCCATCATCTGAAGCAAGAAGTGGTAACGAGGTGGAATTCAACCCTCTATATGCTTCAGAGGTTGGAGGAGCAGCAAAAGGCCATTCAAGCCTATACAATTGAGCACGATATAGGAGGTGGAATGCACCTGTCTCAAGTGCAGTGGAGAATGATTTCAACGTTGTGCAAGGTTCTGATGCCCTTTGAACTTGCCACACGTGAAGTCAGTTCAGACACTGCCAGCCTGAGTCAGGTCATTCCCCTCATCAGGCTTTTGCAGAAGAAGCTGGAGACATTGAAGGAGGAGCTAACACGGAGCGATTCCGCTAGGCATGTGGGACTTGTGGATGGAGCCCTTAATTCGCTTAACAAGGATTCACGGGTGGTCAATCTGTTGAAATCAGAGCACTACATTTTGGCCACCGTGCTCGATCCTAGATTTAAAACCTACCTTGGATCTCTCTTTCCGGCAGACACAAGTCTGCTGGGGTTGAAAGACCTGCTGGTGAGAAAATTGTCAAGTCAAGCGGAACGCGACCTGTCAACATCTCCTCCTTCACATTCTCCCGCAACTGGGGGTGCGAGGAAAAGGCTCAGAATTCCGAGCCCACCCGCTGGCGGTGATGCAGGGCAGTCTGGAGCGACTGCTGATGCTGACATCTGGTCCGGACTGAAGGACCTGACAACGATTACGGACATGTCGTCTACTGTCACTGCATATGATTCTCTCAACATTGAAAGAATGGTGGAGGATTATATGAGTGACCGCATCCAAGTAGGCACGTCACACAGTCCGTACTTATACTGGCAGGAAAAAGAGGCAATTTGGAGGCCCTTGCACAAACTGGCTTTATTCTACCTAAGTTGCCCTCCCACAAGTGTGTACTCCGAAAGAGTGTTTAGTGCCGCCGCTCACCTTGTCAGCAATCGGCGTACGAGGTTACACACAGAAAATGTGGAGAAGATGATGTTCATTAAAATGAATTATAATCAATTCCTCCGCGGAGACATTGACCAGCAGCAATTGCCTCCACAAAGTACACAGGGAGCTGAGATGGTGGATTCCAGTGGGGACGAATTGATAATCTGTGAGGAGGGGGATGTACACGGTGATATATCGGAGGATGATGATGAGGTGGACATCTTGCCTCTGTAGAGCCAGTTTGTGCAAGGAGAGATTAATTGCTTCTTTTTTGGGGGGGGTCCAAACCAACCCGTCATATCAGTCACAGTCGTGTGGCAGACCCTGTCACTGAAATGATGGGTTGGTTAAAGTGTGCATGTCCTGTTTTGTTTATACAACATAAGGGTGGGTGGGAGGGCCCAAGGACAATTCCATCTTGCACCTCTTTTTTCTTTTATTTTTCTTTGCGTCATGTGCTGCTTGGGGAGGGTTTTTTGGAAGGGACATCCTGCGTGACACTGCAGTGCCACTCCTAAATGGGCCCGGTGTTTGTGTCGGCCACTAGGGTCGCTTATCTTACTCACACAGTCAGCTACCTCATTGCGCCTCTTTTTTTCTTTGCGTCATGTGCTGTTTGGGGAGTGTTTTTTGGAAGGGCCATCCTGCGTGACACTGCAGTGCCACTCCTAGATGGGCCCGGTGTTTGTGTCGGCCACTAGGGTCGCTAATCTTACTCACACAGCTACCTCATTGCGCCTCTTTTTTTCTTTGCGTCATGTGCTGTTTGGGGAGGGTTTTTTGGAAGGGACATCCTGCGTGACACTGCAGTGCCACTCCTAAATGGGCCCGGTGTTTGTGTCGGCCACTAGGGTCGCTAATCTTACTCACACAGCTACCTCATTGCGCCTCTTTTTTTCTTTGCGTCATGTGCTGTTTGGGGAGGGTTTTTTGGAAGGGCCATCCTGCGTGACACTGCAGTGCCACTCCTAGATGGGCCCGGTGTTTGTGTCGGCCACTAGGGTCGCTAATCTTACTCACACAGCTACCTCATTGCGCCTCTTTTTTTCTTTGCGTCATGTGCTGTTTGGGGAGGGTTTTTTGGAAGGGACATCCTGCGTGACACTGCAGTGCCACTCCTAAATGGGCCCGGTGTTTGTGTCGGCCACTAGGGTCGCTAATCTTACTCACACAGCTACCTCATTGCGCCTCTTTTTTTCTTTGCGTCATGTGCTGTTTGGGGAGGGTTTTTTGGAAGGGCCATCCTGCGTGACACTGCAGTGCCACTCCTAGATGGGCCCGGTGTTTGTGTCGGCCACTAGGGTCGCTAATCTTACTCACACAGCTACCTCATTGCGCCTCTTTTTTTCTTTGCGTCATGTGCTGTTTGGGGAGGGTTTTTTGGAAGGGACATCCTGCGTGACACTGCAGTGCCACTCCTAGATGGGCCAGGTGTTTGTGTCGGCCACTAGGGTCGCTTAGCTTAGTCATCCAGCGACCTCGGTGCAAATTTTAGGACTAAAAATAATATTGTGAGGTGTGAGGTATTCAGAATAGACTGAAAATGAGTGGAAATTATGGTTTTTGAGGTTAATAATAATATGGGATCAAAATGACCCCCAAATTCTATGATTTAAGCTGTTTTTTAGGGTTTTTTGAAAAAAACACCCGAATCCAAAACACACCCGAATCCGACAAAAAAAATTCGGTGAGGTTTTGCCAAAACGCGGTCGAACCCAAAACACGGCCGCGGAACCGAACCCAAAACCAAAACACAAAACCCGAAAAATTTCAGGCGCTCATCTCTAGAAATAACTGCATCAAAAATTTTGCTGCCATCCACGGCAGTTAAAGAAATGGACGAAGGAAGTCTCTCGGTGGGTAGGGACCACCGTTTAACATAGGCTTCGGTAATAAAGTTCCCAGCTGCTCCGGAATCAAGGAGGGCAATGACGTTCCGATAACGTTGAGCAACTTGAAGCGAGACTGGGAGATTACAATCTTGAGGAGATGGAGAGGAGATCATTACTCCTAGCCGGCCCTCTCCTTGGCGAGCTAGGATTTGGAGTTTCCCGGACGTTTGGGACAGGCATTAATGGTGTGAGACGGAGCTGCACAATAAAGACAGAGAGACTCGGAGAGACGTCTTCGGCGCTCAGCAGGAGTTAAACGGGAACGGCCAATTTGCATGGGCTCATCTTTAGTTGGTGACAGTTGGCGAGGAGGCGGAGCAGAAGATTTTGGAGCAGATGATCTTCCACGCTCAGTTGCTCTCTCTCTGAAACGTAAATCAACTTTTGTGCAGAGTGAGATTAGCTCATCTAACTTAGAGGGTAAGTCTCTGGTAGCTAACTCATCTTTAATACGTTCAGATAAGCCATGCCAGAATGCAGCATACAGGGCCTCGTCGTTCCATGCCAGTTCGGATGCCAGGATCTGGAACTGTATCAGATATTGTCCTACAGTACGTGACCCCTGGCGTAAACGGAGAATCTCGGATGAAGCTGAGGTTACCAGACCTGGCTCGTCGAAGATGCGCCTGAATGTTGACACGAAGGCAGTGTAGGAAGATAGCAGGGTGTCGGACCTCTCCCATAACGGTGATGCCCAATCAAGGGCTGAGCCACTGAGAAGAGAAATAATGTAGGCAATTTTTGTACGGTCACTGGGAAAATTGCCAGGTTGTAGCTCAAACTGAATCTCACACTGGTTGAGAAATCCCCTGCAGAATCTTGGAGATCCGTCAAATTTTGCTGGCGTTGGAAGATGAAGACGTGGAGCAGAAATGGGTAAGGTGGGTGGGGTTATAGCTGGAGTCACTGTGGTTGACGCACCAGACGCGCCTGATCCACGGAGAGTTGTCTGAATCCCATCCAGCCGAGTAGAGAAATCCTGGAGACAGCGGATGATGTGGCCCTGTGCAGCCTCCTGATGTTCTAGTCGGGCTGCCAGTTCTTGCATCGGCCTGGCCGCTTGATCCTGGTCTCCGGCTGGATTCATTAGGTCAGTGCTTACTGTCACAACTGAGGGCCTGAGCTGACGGGAGGCAGCCTCAGTTGTAGGGCTGAGATGTACCGGAACCTGGGAGGTTGTATCAGACCCCTGGACATGTAAGTAACATGAATAATAACTGCCCGAAGGCGTGACCACGACAACTTGGATAAAAGTCAATGATGTTTATTATGACAACTCCGCAACACAGCAGCAGTAAAAGAAAACATAAAAGTCAGCAAAGAATAAATACAGTTCCTGGGTACTACAGGGTGGCAGGAGCCACAGGGCACTGGTAGTGTGAGATAGTTCTTATAATCTTCTAGATGGAAAGTCCTTACCAGGCCCGACTGTAGCAATGGAGATAACCCAGGATTGTACCAGCTGGTGTTCCAGGAAAAGCTGGGTTGCTGAAGATAAAACGGCTGCTGTGGATACTGGCTGGAACCAGACTGTTGTTAGCACGGAGTGGATACTGGCTGGAACCAGTTAAATAATAAATGAAGCTTGAGAGCGATGCAATATGAATGAAATGTAGAACTTGAGAGCGGAGAAATAATAATACCGGTGGAGAGTGGTAAAGTGTAGAAAGGACACCGGCCCTTTAAGAGAAGCTGTACTCTGCTGGAAGCTGGGCTGGAAGCAGGTAATGTTGTAGCTGGAAACAGATGAATCCACAATGGATCAGAGAGTCAGGCTACACCGCAGGTGGAATGCTGGTGCGGGTCTCTATGGTGGAAGTCTTGAGACAGGAGCTGGAACCTGGAAGACAATCACAGGAGAGAGACAAACAGGAACTAGGTTTGACAACCAAAGCACTGACGCCTTCCTTGCTCAGGCACAGTGTATTTATACCTGCAGCAAGAAAGGGATTGGCTAGGCAATTATGCAGATTAACAATACTGACAACAGATTGGAGTAAATGATCAGCTGACAGAATCCAAGATGGCTGCGCCCATGCAGACACTTGGAGGGAAGTTTGGTTTGTAATCCATGTGGTAATGAAAACAGCAATGGCGGCGCCGGCCACTGGAGACAGGAGGCGCCAGGCTGACAGATGCACATCCAACCACGCGGACACAGCGGAGGCCGCGGCTGACGTAATCGCCACTCAGACACTCTGCATGCAGAAGTTCAGGGACGGCGGCGGAGGCCGCGGGAGACGCCATGCCAGGTGTAATATGGCGTTTACTGTGACAGTGTCCCAGAGTGACAGGAGAGGATACAGGAATGTACACATCAGGATAACAGATGGGATCCGGTCCTGGAGCGCTGAGCCAGCCTTAGGAGGCATCTGATGGGTAAGAAATGGCGTCCAGATACCCGGATCGTGACAATCAGGAGATCGTCCAAGTAAGGAATAATCATGACTCCTTGCTTGCGAAGGAGAACCATCATCTCCGCCATCACTTTGGTGAAAATCCTCGGAGCCGTGGACAGACCAAACGGCAACGTTTGAAATTGGTAATGACAATCATGAATTGCAAACCTCAGGTAAGCCTGATGCGGAGGATAAATGGGAATATGTAAGTAGGCATCCTTTACGTCCACCACACCATACAATCCCCTTCCTCCAGACTGGAGATCACTGCTCGGAGAGACTCCATCTTGAATTTGAATTTCTTTAGGTAGAAATTTAGGGATTTCAGGTTTAGGATTGGTCTGACCGAGCCGTCTGGTTTCGGGACAACAAACAGGCTTGAATAAAAGCCTTCTCCCTGTTGTGACTGGGGAGCCCTGACGATAACTTGATTTTGACACAACTTTTGTATTGTGTCGCAAACTACCTCCCTGTCCGGAAGAGAAGCTGGTAAGGCCGATTTGAAAAACCGGCGAGGGGGAACGTCTTGAAACTCCAGCTTGTACCCTTGGGATACTATTTGTTAAACCCATGGGTCTAGGTCCGAACGAACCCAAAACTGACTGAAGAGTTTGAGACGTGCCCCCACCTGTGCGGACTCCCGCATAGGAGCCCCAACGTCATGTGGTGGAAGTGGCAGAAGCCTGGGAGGACTTCTGCTCCTGGGAGCCTAACAAGTGATCGTTTACCTCTTCCCCTTCCTCTAGTAGCAAGGAAGGAAGAACCTTGGCCCTTTCTGTATTTATTGGTCCGAAAAGACTGCATCTGATAGTGATGCGTTTTCTTTTGTTGTGGAGGAACATAAGGCAAAAAGGATGACTTACCCGCGGTAGCTGTAGATACCAAATCATCAAGGCCATCACCAAATAAAGCCTTACCTTTATATGGTAGAGATTCCATACTTTTCTTGGAATCAGCGTCAGCATTCCATTGGTGAATCCACAACTCTCGTCTAGCTGAGACTGCCATGGCATTGGCCTTTGATCCTAAAAGACCAAAATCTCTCGCAGCTTCCTTAAGGTATGCTGCAGCGTCCTTGATATAACCCAGCGTCAAGAGGACGCTATCCCTATCTAGGGTATCTATTTCAAAAGACAAGTTGTCTGCCCACTTTTCGATAGCACTACTTACCCACGCAGACGCAATGACAGGTCTGTGTAGCGTACCTGTGGTCGCATAAATGGACTTTAACGTAGTTTCTTGTTTACGATCCACAGGATCCTTAAGGGCCGCCGTGTCAGGTGATGGGAGCGCCACCTTTTTAGACAAACGTGACAGGGCCCTGTCCACGGTGAGGGGTGACTCCCACTTTTCCCTATCCGCCAAGGGAAATGGATAAGCTACCGTAATTCTTTTGGGAATCTGAAACTTTTTGTCAGGAGCTTCCCAGAGTTTTTCAAATAGCGTGTTCAGGTCATGAGAGGGAGGAAACGTTACCTCAGGTTTCCTTTCCTTATACATACAGACCCTTTTATCAGGGACAGCCGGGTCCCCAGTGATATGTAGTACCTCTTTAACCGCCACAATCATGTACTGAATGCTCTTTGCCAATTTTGGATCTAATCTGGAATCGCTATAGTCGACACTGGAATCAGAGTCCGTGTCGGTATCAGTGTCTGCCAACTGGGCCAGCGTACGTTTCTGTGACCCTGAGGGGACCTGACTTTGCAATAACATATCTTCTACAGATTTCTTCCATGCCTGGGTCTGAGACTCAGACTTATGTAGCCTCTTATTAATAAAAGTCACATTAGCATTCAAGGCGTTCAACACATTTATCCAATCCGGCGTCGGCGGTGCCGACAGGATCAGTCCCCCAGCCGTTTGTGTCCCTAATACAGTCTCTTCCTGGGAAGAGCCTTCAGCCTCAGACATGCCGACACACGTGTACCAAACACCCACAGACACACCGGGCATATAGGGGACAGACCCACAGTAAAGTCTGTCAGAGAGACACAGAGGGAGTTTGCCAGCTCACAACCCAGCGCCTAATCACCGGTTCTGAAACACTAAAGAATGCCCCAGACCTGCAGCGCTTTTATATTAAACATATATTGTACCAATATCTCTGTCGTCCCCCCCCCCCCCTCCCCGTTTTGCACCCTGATACTTATTCAGAAGTGTGAGGTAGGAACCAGCGTCTCCGCAGCCTGTGTAGAGGAAAATGGCGCTGAGCTGTGTGAGCTGTGAGGACGAAGCTCCGTCCCTTAATGGCGCGCTTCAGTCCCGCTTTTTTTAAATATATATTTATACTGGCGGCGGCTAGGACAGTGCCTAGGCACTTATGTCCTCTCTTGCCAGTTTACCCTGTAGTGCTGCTATGTGTGTGGGAGCATGGCGCGCAGCGTGCGATCGCTGTGCGGTACCCCAGAATGCCGTCACTGAAGTCTTCTTGATCTTCTTCTACTCACCTGTCTTCTGACTTCTGGCTCTGTAAGGGGAGTGACGGCCGGCTCTGGGAACGAGCATCTAGGCGTACCTAGCGATCAGAGGCGGATTGGCCATAGGGTTCACAGGGAAGATTCCCGGTGGGCCGACGCACCCATGGGGGCCTGTTTTGTTTGAGGACATGTGGTCCTATTTATAGACATAATGAATAAGATGCAAAATAATTGGGATACGGTTGGTGTAATAAGCAAGAAAATGTATATTTCAAAAGAATGATATAGTTTCCTAAATTCTGAAGGTGTATCATATAATGTGCTCATAATATTTAATTTTATTTCCTTTTAACTTCCCCCTTGATGCTGGACATGCCCACTATCTGGAAAGTCTTGGGGGGAGGGTGCTGTTGCATGGCCCATGGCCCCACTCTGGTGCTGCCCATGTGGGGCCACTAGTACAAATTTTTCCAGGGCCACTTTTTGTTCCCAATCCGCCCCTGCTAGCAATCAAACCCTCAAAAGCTAATGGTGTCCTGTAGCCAGAAGCAGAGCCTTTGAACTCACTGGAAGTAGGTCATACTTCTCTCCCCTTAGTCCCACGAAGCAGGGAGTCTGTTGCCAGCAGTCTCCCTGAAAATAAAAAAACTAACAAAAGACTTTTTCAGAGAAACTCAGTAGAGCTCCTCAGAGTGCATACAGTCTGCCTGGGCACAATTCTAAAACTGGAGTCTGAAGGAGGGGCATAGAGGGAGGAGCCAGTTCACACCCTTTCAAAGTCTTAAAGTGCCCATGTCTCCTGCGGATCCCGTCTATACCCCATGGTTCTAATGGTGACCCCATAAAAAAAGAAAGTAAACTATTAAAGTGACAGGCTGAGGGTAAAGAACAGTCCATAGGGTCAGATGACCAACGCAGATCATAGCTGAGAACCAGCATTGTAGAAACTACTTGGAAAGTCTTATCCCAATGCGGCTTCCTCTGGAACAAGGGCTGCATGATCCAAGCACAAGGGGCAAGGTGACTTAGTGATTTTATGCATAGGTTCTCTAGGACGTATGAGAAAGAGAGAGAGAGAGAGAGAGAGAGAGAGAGAAAGGCCAGGGGCAGAGGGAGAGATTGAAAGAGGCCAGGGGCAGAGAGAGAGAGAGAGAGAGAGAGAGAGAGAAAGACCAGGGGCAGATGGAGAGACATACATATCAGGCACAGAGGGTGAGAGACCAGGGTCTCCTGTCCGTTGGCGGGCGTTTTCTGGGAGTGGTAAGGAAAACGCAGGCGTGTCCAGGAGAACGGAGGACGGATGTCTGACGTCAAAGCCGGCCCCATCATCGCTGAGATCGTCGCACAGGGTAAGTATGTCCAGGGCAGGTCTACTTTTACACAAAACTTTTTTAGCTAAGCAGGGCTGCACAAGCGTTCGCAGCCCTGCTAAACTAAAACACACTCCCCCATAGGCGGGGATTAGTTGATCGCACCAACAGCAAAAGTTGCTGGCTGCGATCATCTCGGAATGACAACCTAGGTCCTTACACTGTATATTTATTTAGTAGTTGGTATTTTCAGGTACAGCACTAGTTCCTGACTTCAGGAAGTTGATAATAACAGACAGAGTGCCAGGACACAGTAATCAGTAAATGCAGACAGATTCTCCCTCCCTCCGGGGCTCAGCTCCTCCAGGAACCACAGCAGATGTTCCTGGCTGGCTGACTTTCTGCATCCTCCTCCACATCTCCAGGCAGGGTGCCATGATGAGGAAAATAGTGATAATGAATTACATACTACACAGCTGGCACCCGGGCCATAAGGGGACCGGTACATTACTATGGAGACAGGGGGGAGAGTGGTGGAATGTGCGAGTGATGGGCCCATGTGCAAAATAATGCTTTGGACCCCATTCCTCTGCCCCAAGCGAGGAGGCAGTAGGTGACTGGGAATGGCAGGGGGAGGCAATGGATGTCTGGGGAGGCAGATGCTGACAGGGAGAAGCAATGGGTGACAACAGGAGGCAGTGAATGACAGAGAGAGGCAGTATGTGACAGGGAGAGGCAGGCAGTGACTTGGGTAGGCAGTTGATTACAGGGAAAAGCAATGGGTGACAGCGGGAGGCAGTTGATGACTGGGAATGCAGAGGGGAGGCAGAGGGTGACAAGGTCAGGCTTTGGGAGGCAAGCGGAGGTAGTGGTTGACAACGGGAGGAAAGGGTGACTGGAGCCTCTCACATAGGCATACTGTGTACTAGAGATGAGCGGGTTCGGTTTCTTTGAATCCGAACCCGCACGAACTTCACTTTTTTTTTCACGGGTCCGAGCGACTCGGATCTTCCCGCCTTGCTCGGTTAACCCGAGCGCGCCCGAACGTCATCATGACGCTGTCGGATTCTCGCGAGACTCGGATTCTATATAAGGAGCCGCGCGTCGCCGCCATTTTCACACGTGCATTGAGATTGATAGGGAGAGGACGTGGCTGGCGTCCTCTCCATTAGAATAGATTAGAAGAGAGAGAGAGAGAGAGAGATTGTGCAGACAGAGTTTACCACAGTGACCAGTGCAGTTGTTGTTAAGTTAACTTTTATTTAATATATCCGTTCTCTGCTATATCCGTTCTCTGCCTGAAAAAAACGATACACAGCAGTCACACAGTGTGACTCAGTCTGTGTGCACTCAGCTCAGCCCAGTGTGCTGCACATCAATGTATAAAAGCTTATAATAATTGTGGGGGAGACTGGGGAGCACTGCAGGTTGTTATAGCAGGAGCCAGGAGTACATAATATTATATTAATTTAAAATTAAACAGTGCACACTTTTGCTGCAGGAGTGCCACTGCCAGTGTGACTAGTGGTGACCAGTGCCTGACCACCAGTATAGTAGTATATTGTTGTATACTATCTCTTTATCAACCAGTCTATATTAGCAGCAGACACAGTACAGTGCGGTAGTTCACGGCTGTGGCTACCTCTGTGTCGGCAGTCGGCACTCGGCAGGCAGTCCGTCCATCCATAATTGTATAATTATATACCACCTAACCGTGGTATTTTTTTTTCTTTCTTTATACCGTCGTCATAGTCATACTAGTTGTTACGAGTATACTACTATCTCTTTATCAACCAGTGTACAGTGCGGTAGTTCACGGCTGTGGCTACCTCTGTGTCGGCAGTCGGCAGGCAGTCCGTCCATCCATAATTGTATTATTATAATATATACCACCTAACCGTGGTTTTTTTTTCATTCTTTATACCGTCATAGTGTCATACTAGTTGTTACGAGTATACTACTATCTCTTTATCAACCAGTGTACAGTGCGGTAGTTCACGGCTGTGGCTACCTCTGTGTCGGCAGTCGGCAGGCAGTCCGTCCATCCATAATTGTATTATAATATATACCACCTAACCGTGGTTTTTTTTTCATTCTTTATACCGTCATAGTGTCATACTAGTTGTTACGAGTATACTACTATCTCTTTATCAACCAGTGTACAGTGCGGTAGTTCACGGCTGTGGCTACCTCTGTGTCGGCAGTCGGCAGGCAGTCCGTCCATCCATAATTGTATTATAATATATACCACCTAACCGTGGTTTTTTTTTTCATTCTTTATACCGTCATAGTCAGTCATACTAGTTGTTACGAGTATACTACTATCTCTTTATCAACCAGTGTACAGTGCGGTAGTTCACGGCTGTGGCTACCTCTGTGTCGGCACTCAGCAGGCAGTCCGTCCATCCATAATTGTATTATAATATATACCACCTAACCGTGGTTTTTTTTTCATTCTTTATACCGTCATAGTGTCATACTAGTTGTTACGAGTATACTACTATCTCTTTATCAACCAGTGTACAGTGCGGTAGTTCACGGCTGTGGCTACCTCTGTGTCGGCAGTCGGCAGGCAGTCCGTCCATCCATAATTGTATTATAATATATACCACCTAACCGTGGTTTTTTTTTCATTCTTTATACCGTCATAGTGTCATACTAGTTGTTACGAGTATACTACTATCTCTTTATCAACCAGTGTACAGTGCGGTAGTTCACGGCTGAGGCTACCTCTGTGTCGGCAGTCGGCAGGCAGTCCGTCCATCCATAATTGTATTATAATATATACCACCTAACCGTGGTTTTTTTTTCATTCTTTATACCGTCATAGTCAGTCATACTAGTTGTTACGAGTATACTACTATCTCTTTATCAACCAGTGTACAGTGCGGTAGTTCACGGCTGTGGCTACCTCTGTGTCGGAACTCGGCAGGCAGTCCGTCCATCCATAATTGTATTACAATATATACCACCTAACCGTGGTTTTTTTTTCATTCTTTATACCGTCATAGTCAGTCATACTAGTTGTTACGAGTATACTACTATCTCTTTATCAACCAGTGTACAGTGCGGTAGTTCACGGCTGTGGCTACCTCTGTGTCGGAACTCGGCAGGCAGTCCGTCCATCCATAATTGTATTACAATATATACCACCTAACCGTGGTTTTTTTTTCATTCTTTATACCGTCATAGTCAGTCATACTAGTTGTTACGAGTATACTACTATCTCTTTATCAACCAGTGTACAGTGCGGTAGTTCACGGCTGTGGCTACCTCTGTGTCGGAACTCGGCAGGCAGTCCGTCCATCCATAATTGTATTATTATAATATATACCACCTAACCGTGGTTTTTTTTTCATTCTTTATACCGTCATAGTGTCATACTAGTTGTTACGAGTATACTACTATCTCTTTATCAACCAGTGTACAGTGCGGTAGTCCACGGCTGTGGCTACCTCTGTGTCGGCAGTCGGCAGGCAGTCCGTCCATCCATAATTGTATTATAATATATACCACCTAACCGTGGGTTTTTTTTCATTCTTTATACCGTCATAGTCAGTCATACTAGTTGTTACGAGTATACTACTATCTCTTTATCAACCAGTGTACAGTGCGGTAGTTCACGGCTGTGGCTACCTCTGTGTCTGAACTCGGCAGGCAGTCCGTCCATCCATAATTGTATTACAATATATACCACCTAACCGTGGTTTTTTTTTCATTCTTTATACCGTCATAGTCAGTCATACTAGTTGTTACGAGTATACTACTATCTCTTTATCAACCAGTGTACAGTGCGGTAGTTCACGGCTGTGGCTACCTCTGTGTCGGCACTCGGCAGGCAGTCCGTCCATCCATAATTGTATTACAATATATACCACCTAACCGTGGTTTTTTTATACCACCTAACCGTGGCAGTCCGTCCATAATTGTATACTAGTATCCAATCCATCCATCTCCATTGTTTACCTGAGGTGCCTTTTAGTTCTGCCTATAAAATATGGAGAACAAAAAAGTTGAGGTTCCAAAATTAGGGAAAGATCAAGATCCACTTCCACCTCGTGCTGAAGCTGCTGCCACTAGTCATGGCCGAGACGATGAAATGCCAGCAACGTCGTCTGCCAAGGCCGATGCCCAATGTCATAGTACAGAGCATGTCAAATCCAAAACACCAAATATCAGAAAAAAAAGGACTCCAAAACCTAAAATAAAATTGTCGGAGGAGAAGCGTAAACTTGCCAATATGCCATTTACCACACGGAGTGGCAAGGAACGGCTGAGGCCCTGGCCTATGTTCATGGCTAGTGGTTCAGCTTCACATGAGGATGGAAGCACTCAGCCTCTCGCTAGAAAACTGAAAAGACTCAAGCTGGCAAAAGCACCGCAAAGAACTGTGCGTTCTTTGAAATCCCAAATCCACAAGGAGAGTCCAATTGTGTCGTTTGCGATGCCTGACCTTCCCAACACTGGACGTGAAGAGCATGCGCCTTCCACTATTTGCATGCCCCCTGCAAGTGCTGGAAGGAGCACCCGCAGTCCAGTTCCTGATAGTCAGATTGAAGATGTCAGTGTTGAAGTACACCAGGATGAGGAGGATATGGGTGTTGCTGGCGCTGGGGAGGAAATTGACCAGAAGGATTCTGATGGTGAGGTGGTTTGTTTAAGTCAGGCACCCGGGGAGACACCTGTTGTCCGTGGGAGGAATATGGCCGTTGACATGCCAGGTGAAAATACCAAAAAAATCAGCTCTTCGGTGTGGAGGTATTTCACCAGAAATGCGGACAACAGGTGTCAAGCCGTGTGTTCCCTTTGTCAAGCTGTAATAAGTAGGGGTAAGGACGTTAACCACCTCGGAACATCCTCCCTTATACGTCACCTGCAGCGCATTCATAATAAGTCAGTGACAAGTTCAAAAACTTTGGGTGACAGCGGAAGCAGTCCACTGACCAGTAAATCCCTTCCTCTTGTAACCAAGCTCACGCAAACCACCCCACCAACTCCCTCAGTGTCAATTTCCTCCTTCCCCAGGAATGCCAATAGTCCTGCAGGCCATGTCACTGGCAAGTCTGACGAGTCCTCTCCTGCCTGGGATTCCTCCGATGCATCCTTGCGTGTAACGCCTACTGCTGCTGGCGCTGCTGTTGTTGCCGCTGGGAGTCGATGGTCATCCCAGAGGGGAAGTCGTAAGCCCACTTGTACTACTTCCAGTAAGCAATTGACTGTTCAACAGTCCTTTGCGAGGAAGATGAAATATCACAGCAGTCATCCTACTGCAAAGCGGATAACTGAGTCCTTGACAACTATGTTGGTGTTAGACGTGCGTCCGGTATCCGCCGTTAGTTCACAGGGAACTAGACAATTTATTGAGGCAGTGTGCCCCCGTTACCAAATACCATCTAGGTTCCACTTCTCTAGGCAGGCGATACCGAGAATGTACACGGACGTCAGAAAAAGACTCACCAGTGTCCTAAAAAATGCAGTTGTACCCAATGTCCACTTAACCACGGACATGTGGACAAGTGGAGCAGGGCAGGGTCAGGACTATATGACTGTGACAGCCCACTGGGTAGATGTATGGACTCCCGCCGCAAGAACAGCAGCGGCGGCACCAGTAGCAGCATCTCGCAAACGCCAACTCTTTCCTAGGCAGGCTACGCTTTGTATCACCGCTTTCCAGAATACGCACACAGCTGAAAACCTCTTACGGCAACTGAGGAAGATCATCGCGGAATGGCTTACCCCAATTGGACTCTCCTGTGGATTTGTGGCATCGGACAACGCCAGCAATATTGTGTGTGCATTAAATATGGGCAAATTCCAGCACGTCCCATGTTTTGCACATACCTTGAATTTGGTGGTGCAGAATTTTTTAAAAAACGACAGGGGCGTGCAAGAGATGCTGTCGGTGGCCAGAAAAATTGCGGGACACTTTCGGCGTACAGGCACCACGTACAGAAGACTGGAGCACCACCAAAAACTACTGAACCTGCCCTGCCATCATCTGAAGCAAGAAGTGGTAACGAGGTGGAATTCAACCCTCTATATGCTTCAGAGGTTGGAGGAGCAGCAAAAGGCCATTCAAGCCTATACAATTGAGCACGATATAGGAGATGGAATGCACCTGTCTCAAGTGCAGTGGAGAATGATTTCAACGTTGTGCAAGGTTCTGATGCCCTTTGAACTTGCCACACGTGAAGTCAGTTCAGACACTGCCAGCCTGAGTCAGGTCATTCCCCTCATCAGGCTTTTGCAGAAGAAGCTGGAGGCATTGAAGAAGGAGCTAACACGGAGCGATTCCGCTAGGCATGTGGGACTTGTGGATGCAGCCCTTAATTCGCTTAACAAGGATTCACGGGTGGTCAATCTGTTGAAATCAGAGCACTACATTTTGGCCACCGTGCTCGATCCTAGATTTAAAGCCTACCTTGGATCTCTCTTTCCGGCAGACACAGGTCTGCTGGGGTTGAAAGACCTGCTGGTGACAAAATTGTCAAGTCAAGCGGAACGCGACCTGTCAACATCTCCTCCTTCACATTCTCCCGCAACTGGGGGTGCGAGGAAAAGGCTCAGAATTCCGAGCCCACCCGCTGGCGGTGATGCAGGGCAGTCTGGAGCGACTGCTGATGCTGACATCTGGTCCGGACTGAAGGACCTGACAACGATTACGGACATGTCGTCTACTGTCACTGCATATGATTCTCTCAACATTGATAGAATGGTGGAGGATTATATGAGTGACCGCATCCAAGTAGGCACGTCACACAGTCCGTACTTATACTGGCAGGAAAAAGAGGCAATTTGGAGGCCCTTGCACAAACTGGCTTTATTCTACCTAAGTTGCCCTCCCACAAGTGTGTACTCCGAAAGAGTGTTTAGTGCCGCCGCTCACCTTGTCAGCAATCGGCGTACGAGGTTACATCCAGAAAATGTGGAGAAGATGATGTTCATTAAAATGAATTATAATCAATTCCTCCGCGGAGACATTGACCAGCAGCAATTGCCTCCACAAAGTACACAGGGAGCTGAGATGGTGGATTCCAGTGTGGACGAATTGATAATCTGTGAGGAGGGGGATGTACACGGTGATATATCGGAGGGTGAAGATGAGGTGGACATCTTGCCTCTGTAGAGCCAGTTTGTGCAAGGAGAGATTAATTGCTTCTTTTTTGGGGGGGGTCCAAACCAACCCGTCATATCAGTCACAGTCGTGTGGCAGACCCTGTCACTGAAATGATGGGTTGGTTAAAGTGTGCATGTCCTGTTTTGTTTATACAACATAAGGGTGGGTGGGAGGGCCCAAGGATAATTCCATCTTGCACCTCTTTTTTCTTTTCTTTTTCTTTGCATCATGTGCTGATTGGGGAGGGTTTTTTGGAAGGGACATCCTGCGTGACACTGCAGTGCCACTCCTAGATGGGCCCGGTGTTTGTGTCGGCCACTAGGGTCGCTAATCTTACTCACACAGCTACCTCATTGCGCCTCTTTTTTTCTTTGCGTCATGTGCTGTTTGGGGAGGGTTTTTTGGAAGGGACATCCTGCGTGACACTGCAGTGCCACTCCTAGATGTGCCCGGTGTTTGTGTCGGCCACTAGGGTCGCTAATCTTACTCACACAGTCAGCTACCTCATTGCGCCTCTTTTTTTCTTTGCGTCATGTGCTGTTTGGGGAGGGTTTTTTGGAAGGGCCATCCTGCGTGACACTGCAGTGCCACTCCTAGATGGGCCCGGTGTTTGTGTCGGCCACTAGGGTCGCTAATCTTACTCACACAGCTACCTCATTGCGCCTCTTTTTTTCTTTGCGTCATGTGCTGTTTGGGGAGGGTTTTTTGGAAGGGACATCCTGCGTGACACTGCAGTGCCACTCCTAGATGGGCCCGGTGTTTGTGTCGGCCACTAGGGTCGCTTATCTTACTCACACAGCGACCTCGGTGCAAATTTTAGGACTAAAAATAATATTGTGAGGTGTGAGGTATTCAGAATAGACTGAAAATGAGTGTAAATTATGGTTTTTGAGGTTAATAATACTTTGGGATCAAAATGACCCCCAAATTCTATGATTTAAGCTGTTTTTTAGTGTTTTTGGAAAAAAACACCCGAATCCAAAACACACCCGAATCCGACAAAAATAATTCGGTGAGGTTTTGCCAAAACGCGTTCGAACCCAAAACACGGCCGCGGAACCGAACCCAAAACCAAAACACAAAACCCGAAAAATTTCAGGCGCTCATCTCTACTGTGTACATGCATGCATACATTTTTACACTAAGTTATTTAAACACAAGAGTCTGCTTGACTGCCACTGACTCTGCCTAGTCCTGCTGAACACTACTCTCTTCTTGGGTTGGGGTTCCACTCTTAATGGCATTCCGCTATGGTGGATGTAAAAGGGGGGATAAAGGAGTGACTTTTAGGAAGGCGGGGCTGATAATAGATTAGGGGAGAGGAATGTAGGGGGACAGGGAAGGGTGTATGATCGGAAGCTGCTTGCACTGGTGGGGGTCTGCAAACAGCAGACACCTCACACAGATGCATCCCGGCTAGGGACAGAGGTACTCATCACCTGCAACAGGTCACTGCCCTCTTTGCAAGCTATAAGGGTGACTAGAGAGAGTGGATCAACGCTCTCCTGCTATTCTGCAGCAATATTTCAACCCAGGTTCCAGGAGGTTCAGACTACTTGTACTTTCTTCTGACAGAGGAACAGATTGGGTCACAGTGTCAGGTCAGAGGAGCATGTGATGGGCTCCTTCTATCAGAGCTCAGCACATATTCCTCTGACCCTGTGCCAAGTCTCATGGGATTGACTGACTCAGCAGGGATCACTGATCGCATTCTCCCTTGGACTCCACCCTTTCCCCTGCCCATGGACCTAGAAGCCGGCATTGACTGAAGGTTAAAAAAAATATATTGTTTTGTCAGTAATCCGGCCATGGAAGTTGCCATTAGTTCTGCCTCGAGAGGGGGGGGGGGGGGGGGGGTGATAGGAGAGATGGCGCTGCTGACAGCCTGCTACTGCTACAGCGATTATAGGGATCTATTTACTAAGCCTTGGAGAGAGATAAAGTGGACCGAAATAAAGTACTAGCCAATCAACTCCTAACTGCCATGTTACAGGCTGTGTTTGAAAAATAACAGTTAGGAGCTTATTGGCTGGTACTTTATGTCCGTCTACTTTATGTCCATCCAAGGCTTAGTAAATAGACCCTTAAGTGATTTAATGGGGGAGGGCTACTCCACCGAGTGGGCACTGAGAGTACTCCGCTAAGATGACACTCCGCCAAGTTATACACTGACCTGGTCGGCAGCACCCCCCTTCAGCCAGGTCTGTAACGGCGCCCAAGGCATGAGCCCTGCTTGCCCTGCCCTTGTTACACCTCTAGTAAGAGGGGATACGAGACATCACTAGACAATAATATAATTAGAATATGCAGAATTAAACAAAAGAACTGTAATTTATTGTTCAGGTAAAACAATTGAAGTAAAAAGGCAGAGACAGAAACATAGAATAAGAACCACTTGGCCCATCTAGTCTGCCCCTTTTTGTTATCCTTTAGGCAATCTCAACCCTTTTTGAACCTTAATTCTTTGTAAGGATATTCATATGTCAATCCCAAGCATGTTTAAATTGCTCTACAGTCTTAGCCTCTACCACCTCTGATGGGAGGCTATTCCACTTATCCACTACCCTTTCTGTGAAGTAATTTTTCCTTAAATTTCCCCTGAACCTGCCTCCCTCCAGTCTCAGTGTATGTCCTCGAGTTCTAATACCTCTCTCTGTTTCCCTCCTGAACTTTAAGACCCTAGATATATTTGAAAGTTTCTATCATGTCCCCCTTTCCCTTCTCTCCTCCAAACTATACATGTTAAGATCTTTTAGCCTTTCCGGGTAAGTTTTGTGATGTATGCCATGCACCATTTTAGTTGCCCTTCTTTGTACACTCTCTAATGTATTTATATCCTTCTGGAGATATGGTCTCCAGAACTGGACACAGTATTCCAGATGGGGCCGTACCAATGACGGGTGTAGTATGGCTGACCGGCGGTCTCCTGACCGCCGGTCAACTTACCGACGCCGGGATCCCGGCAGCATACCGACGCCGGGATCCCGGCGGGGAGGGGCGAGTGCAGCAATCCCCTTGCGGGCTCGCTGCGCTCGCCACGCTGCGGGCTCGGTGGCGATCTGCGGTCGCCACGGGTTCTATTCCCACTCTATGGGTGTCGTGGACACCCACGAGTGGAAATAGTCCCTGTTGGTTGGCATGCCGACCATTGGGATACTGAGCCGGTGGGATGGTGGAGGAGGTCATGTGACTGTCGGTCAGCAGACCGCCGGTCACATGAATACCACCCCCAATGGCCTATACAGTGGCATTATCACTTCTGTTTTCCTGCTACTGATTCCTCTCCCTATGCAACCAAGCATCTGACTTGCCTTTCTCATTGCTTTGTTGCATTGCTTTCCTGCCTTCAAGTCACTTGAAATAGTGACTCCTAAATCCCTTTTCTCCTCAGTAGTTTCCATTATAGTACCCTTGATACTATATTTAGCCTTTGGGTTTTTGAGACCCAAGTGCATGATTTTGCATTTTTTGCATTAAACTGTTGTTGCCACGTTCTTGACAATTTCTCAAGCCTACCTAGTGTCACGCCTAGCAAGATTTGAGGATCCGACAGCTGAGACTTGCCCAAGGAAGTAGTTGTCTGCGGATGAATAAGACGAGGGGGTTGGATATAGTTCCTTCTCATGGGACAAGGGGCAATGAAGAATGTAGGTGGAGCTAAGAGTCAGTGAGTTGTAGTCCTTGAGAAAGAGGCTGAGGTAGAGAACTGTGGCTTGTGAACGATGACTTAAAGACGTAGTTGTAGACAAAGAACTGGGGGTTGTGGCTTGAAAGACAAGGCTGTAGCTAATGAACTGCGGAACTGTGAATGGTGGTTAAAGACGTGGCTGGAGACAAAGAGCTGTGGACTGTGACTTGAAAGATGAGGCTGTAGATAATGAACTGTGGACTGTGGATGGTGATTCAAAAGACGTGGCTGGATACAAAGAGCTGTGGACTGTGACTTGAAAGACGAGGCTGTAGATAATGAACTGTGGACTGTGGACGGTGGTTCAAAGACATGGCTGGAGACAAAGAACTGTGGACTGTGGCTTGGAAGACGAGGCAGAAAGCCCAGGGCCGTCCGTGCCCAAAGGGGCTTACTGGACCGGGGTTTCCAGGAGCGCTTCCACAGGCAGCAGTAGGTTAGGAACGGCAGGGCTGCAGCAGCAACTGAAAACCGGCTAAGCAGGGTTAGGAGTAACCAGAATACAGCAAAAATCATGGGAGCACAGGGCTAAAGCACCTAAAACAGGGTTGTAACTTGAAGCACTGGCCTCCCTGTCAAAAACCAGCCACCTTTTATAAGGAGAACTCACACTGGATTGGCTGGAAGAAACAGGAAGCAAAAAACTATGCCTCAAACTTGGTCTCCAACATGGCGGCGCCCAGTAATGCAGACCTCTCTGCATAGCCACACAGCTCACTGCCCCATGTCTCCTAGCAACCATCCTGGCAAGAGAGACCTGCTGCAGCAGCGTCTCGCCGCCACCAGCGAACCCCCTCACCGCCGCTACCGCTGCCCACGGACCCGGTGCGGCAGCCCTCCTCCGCTGCTGCCCACAAGCCGCCTGTGAAGCCAGCCCCGCGGCCCCAGCATACCGGTAAGACCCCGGACGCTGACAGTACCCCCCGCCTTTGCGGGTGGACTCTGGACACCTACAGTATATGGTTTATCTGGAAACTTGGCATGAAATGTCCGAAGAAGTCTTGGAGCATGGACATCTTCTGCTCCTACCCAAGACCTTTTCTCAGGTCCATATCCTTTCCAATCAACAAGGTACTGGAGGCGACCATATCGTCTGTGGGAGTCGAGGATCTTGTGAATTTCAAATTCGTCTCCTTGTGCTGATTGGATCTTGGGAGATCTAGGCAGAGCAGATCTGAATCGATTAAGTACCAATGGTTTAAAAAGAGAAATATGAAATGCATTAGGGATTCTTAAATGCGGAGGCAACTTCACCTTGTAAGCCACAGGATTTAATACTTTTTCGATTGGGTAGGGCCCAATAAATCTGGGAGCTAACTTTTTAGTAGGGACCTTCAACTTTAGGTTACGTGTGGAAACCCAAACCCGATCTCCCACCTTAAGACTTGGTACAGCTTTTCGCTTCAGATCCGCATAGGTCTTATACCGCTTGGATGTCTTAAGCAAGGTCTCGTGAACTTGTCTCCAGATTTTGGTAAATTGTCGAAGTGCTGATTCTGCGGCAGGAACCTCGAGCGTAGGTAGAAGTTGGAAGTCAGGAACTTTTGGATGATAACCATAATTTATGAAAAATGGAGAAGATTTTGTAGCAGAATAATAGAGATTGTTATGGGCAAATTCTGCAAATGGGAGAAAGTCCAGCCAGTCGCCCTGAGAGGAGGACATGAATAAACGCAGAAATGTCTCCAGGTCCTGGTTCACTCTCTCTGTTTGACCTTCTGTTTGGGGATGATATCCTGAGGAGAAATTCAATTTCACACCGAGAGCAGAACATAGGGATCCCCAAAACTTGGCCACAAACTGAGGACCTCTATCAGATACGATTTCCTGCGGTAGACCTTGGAGTCGGAAGATCTCTGCTATGAATAATTTTGCCAATTGGGATGCCGATGGAAGACTAGCCAGAGGAACAAAGTGTGCCATTTTAGAGAACCGGTCAACTATGACCCACACAGTATTTCGTCCGCCAGACGCAGGTAAATCAGTAATAAAGTCCATAGAAATATGCGTCCATGGTCTTTGCGGCACAGGTAATGGATGGAGTATCCCGGCTGGAGGATCTTTGGGACTTTTATGTTGGGCACACCTCGGGCAAGCAGCCACGAATTCCTGAACGTCGGTCCTGAGATGAGGCCACCAGTAGGAGCGCTGAATGAATTTGAACGTTTTCTGACCACCCACATGGCCCATGAAGGAGGAGGAGTGAGCCCATGTAAGAAGTTTCTTGTGTAGATTTGGTGCAACAAATATTTTTCCAGGAGGAGGAAGTGGAGAAGTATTAGTTGCTGAGAAAGAGGTGGACTCCAAGATAAATTGTTCTTTTGAATGATCAGAGGGTTCTTCAGAACTTAGGGAACGGGATAATGCATCTGCCTTTTTATTGAGGGAACCTGGTTGGTAACTAAGTTTAAAGTTAAAACGGGTAAAGAAGAGTGCCCATCTTGCTTGGCGTCAGTTCAGACATCGAGCTGACTGTAGATATAGGATGTTCTTGTGATCCGTGGTTACGGAGATTGGATGCTGAGCTCCCTCCAACAAATACCTCCACTCCTCAAAGGCTAACTTAATTGCTAGTAATTCTTGTTCCCCAATAGCATAATTCTGTTTGGCGGGAAAAAATCTTCGCGAGAAGAACGCACAGGGATGGACCTTCTTGTCCTCGAAGAGCTGGGACAATACTGCTCCTACTCCCACAGTGGAGGCATCAACCTCTACCAGGAGCGGACGGCTGAGATCGGGTTGTCGAAGGACAGGGGCGGTGGTCATGAAGGCTTCCTTTAAAGATGAAAAGGCTTCTAAAGCCTCCGGAGACAATTTGGCAGGATCTGCTCCTTTCCTAGTTAATGCGGTAATGGGGGCTATGACAGAAGAATAATTCTGAATGAATCTTCAGTAGAAGTTAGCGAATCCCAGAAAACATTGAACCCCCTTAAGGGTAGCTGGAAGCGACCAATCCTGGATCGCCTGGACTTTAGCGGGGTCCATCTGTAACTTCTGTCCCGAGAGGATGTAACCGAGGAATGGAATCGTGGGTACTTCGAAGGTGCACTTCTCTAATTTACAGAATAATTGATTCCTCCGTAAACAAGTTAGAACCTCCTTGACTTGTTCTCGATGGGTCTTCAGATCCCTAGAAAAGATGAGGATGTCATCCAAATACACCACCAAGCAGTCATAGAGGAGGTCTCTGAAAATTTAGTTAACAAATTCTTGAAAGACAGCTGGGGCGTTACACAGACCAAAAGGCATTAGCAGGTATTCGTAATGCCCGTTGCGGGTATTAAATGCCATCTTCCATTCGTCACCTGGGCGAATACGTATAAGATTGTAAGCCCCCCGTAAGTCCAATTTGGAGAAAACAGTAGCTCCTTTAACACGGTCGAATAGTTCTGGAATTAGAGGCAACGGATATCTGTTCTTAATTGTTATGTCGTTGAGACCTCTATAGTCAATACAGGGCCGCAGACCCCATCCTTCTTTTTGACAAAGAAAAACCCGCCCCGGCCGGAGAGGTGGAGGACCTGATGAACCCTTTATCCAAATTCTCCCGGATATACTCCGACATGGCCTGTGTCTCAGGGAGCGGGAGAGGGTAGGTTCGACCTTGGGGAGGAGTTTTGCCTGGTACTAGATCAATGGGACAATCACAAGTACGATGTGGAGGCAAGGTGTCCGCTCCATGCTTACTGAAAACATCTTGAAAGGTCTGGTATTCCACAGGAAGGCTGGAAGGGCTGGAAGAACAGAGGGGTCTTACTGAGGGCAAACAGTTCTGGAAGCAGTCTCGTCCCCAAGAGAGAACATCCATGGTTTGCCAGTCTAAGTGAGGATTGTGTTTAATTAACCATGAAAATCCTAGGATCAGTTCGTGAGAGGCTTTAGGAATTACAAGGAAAGAGATATTTTCCGAATGAAGAACTCCGACCTTCATCTTGAGAGGAATAGTACAAAAGGATATGATTCCCTCAGGAATATGACTTCCATCCACCGCAGTAATTGAAATTGTACGATCCAAACGGACCATTTGTATTCCAGATCGTTTAACCAGAGCTGATGTAATGAAGCTTTCTGCGGCTCCGGAGTCGAGTAGTGCAGGGATGAGAAGAGAAGAAGAAGGGAGCTCCAGGTGAGTTAACAAGACAGACTCTTTCTTGGCAAGTAATTCTGAGAATTCTCCTAGCTTGACCTCTCCGGCACAAGCTAGGAGCAGGCGTTTCCCAGACGTTGACTGCAGGATTTGAAAAAATGATCGGATGCACCACAATACAGGCATAGGTTCCCTTGTCGCCGTCTCTGACGTTCTTGTTGGAGAGATAGGAACGATTGATCTGCATGGGTTCTTCGGTAGTTGGTGATGATGGTCTTGGCGGAAGAACGACTCGAGGCTTAGGACGATCTGACCGCGATCTCTCCATACAGCGTTCTCTGTACCTCAGGTCTAACTTATTACATAAGGAAATTAACTTATCCAACTTATCAGGTATGTCCTGAGTTGTGAGGTCATCTTTGATATTTTCCGAGAGACCGCTCCAGAAAGCTGCAATGAGAGCCTCCTCATTCCAGTTCAGTTCTGAGGAGAGAGTACGAAACTGGATCACGTACTGACTGACCGTACGTGTGTCCTGACGCAGGCGCAGGATCTCCAATGAGGCGGCAGAAGTCCTGCCCGGTTCGTCGAAGATTCTTCGAAAGGTGGCCACGAATAGTTAGACAGGATGGGATCTGTCTTCTCCCACAAAGGTGGAGCCCATTCCAACGCTTGGCCAGTAAGCAAAGAAATTATATAGGCTACCTTGGTTCGTGCTGATGGGAAGTTGGCCGACTGTAGTTCGAACTGGATTTCGCACTGGTTAAGAAACCCGTGGCATTGTTTTGGATTCCCATCGAACTTACTGGGTGATGGCAAATGTAACAGTGGAGGTGGTACTGGTACGGGAGGAAGTGGGACCAGGGGTGTTAATGTGGGAGCAGCCGTAGATACTTGAGGGGCCGTCATGGCAACACAGAAAGAATCGAGATGTTCGGACATATTCTGCATGAACTGCACAATTTGAGATTGTGTGGCCTCCTGCTTACTCAAGCGAGACCAGATATCTGCAGTTGAATCACCTCCTGCGGCCTGATCACCTGTCGGATCCATGGGGCCAGTGCTTACTGTCACGCCTAGCAAGGTTTGAGGATCCGGCAGCTGAGACTTGCCCAAGGAAGTAGTTGTCTGTGGATGAATAAGATTAGGGGGTTGGATATAGTTCCTTCTCATGGGACAAGGGGCAATGAAGAATGTAGGTGGAGCTAAGAGTCAGTGAGTTGTAGTCCTTGAGAAAGAGGCTGAGGTAGAGAACTGTGGCTTGTGAACGATGACTTAAAGATGTAGTTGTAGACAAAGGACTGGGGGTTGTGGCTTGAAAGACAAGGCTGTAGCTAATGAACTGCGGAACTGTGAATGGTGGTTAAAGATGTGGCTGGAGACAAAGAACTGTGGACTGTGACTTGAAAGACGAAGCTGTAGATAATGAACTGCGGACTGTGGACGGTGGTTCAAAGACGTGGCTGGAGACAAAGAACTGTGGACTGTGGCTTGGAAGACGAGGCAGAAAGCCCGGGGCCGTCCATGCCCAAAGGTCTTACTGGACCGGGGTTTCCAGGAGTGCTTCCACAGGCAGCAGTATGTTAGGAACGGCAGGGCTGCAGCAACAACTGAGAACCGGCTAAGCAGGGTTAGGAGTAACCAGAATACATCAAAAAGCACAGGGCTAAAGCACCTACAACAGGGTTGTAACTTGAAGCACTGGCCTCCCTGTCATAAACCAGCCCCCTTTCATAAGGAGAACTCACACTGGATTGGCTGGAAGAAACAGGAAGCCAAAAACTGTGCCTCAAACTTGGTCTCCAACATGGCGGCGCCCAGTAATGCAGACCTCTCTGCATAGCCACACAGCTCACTGCCCCTGGTCTCCTAGCAACCATCCCGGCAAGAGAGACCCGCTGCAGCGGCGTCCCACCGCCACGAGCGAACCCCCGTCACCGCCGCTACCACTGCCCACGGACCCGGTGCGGCAGCCCTCCTCCGCCGCTGCCCACAAGCTGCCTGTGAAGCCAGCCCCGTGGCCCCAGTGTACCGGTAAGACCCCGGATGCTGACAACTAGGTCATCAATCATTTGTTTTACCCCTCCCGGTGTGTCTACCCTGTTGCATATCTTTGTATCATGTGCAAAAAGGCATACCTTCCCTTCAATACCATTTGCAATGTCACCAGCAAAGATATTAAAGAGAACTGGACCAAGTACAGATCCCTGGGGTACTCCACTAGTAACATTTCCCTCCATAGATTGCACTCCATTAACTACATCTGTCTGTTTCCTATCCTGCAACCAGCTTCTTATCCATTTAACTGTTTTATAATCCACCCCCATGCTTTCAAGTTTATTTAGCAGTCTGCGATGTGGGACAGTGTCAAATGCCTTACTAAAGTCTAGATATGCTACATCTACAGCTCCCCCTTGATCTATTATTTTTGTCACAGAGTCAAAAAAGTCAATAAGATTTGTTTGGCATGATCTCCCACCAGTAAATCCATGCTGTTTTGGATCCTGTAAGTTGTTTGATTTAAGATATTCCACAACTCTTTCTTTTAATAGTTTTTCCATTACTTTCCCTACTACTGATGTAAGGCTTACTGGTCTGTAGTTACTTGCTTCTTCCTTGCTTCCACTTTTGTGCAGTGGAACTACATTTGCTCTTTTCCAGTCCTCTGGAATGGCACCTGTACTTAGAGACTGGTTAAATAATTCTGATAAAGGTGTAACCAGCACATCTATTAGCTCTTTGAGTATCCTTGGGTGTATCCCATCTGGTCCCATTGATTTATCCACTTTTAGTTTTGAAAGTTCTGCTAGGACCTTTCTTCTCTGTAAATGTACTTTCATCTACCATATTTTTATGAATGTCCTTGCAACTTAACTGTGGCCCCATCCCCTCTTCTGTAGTAAATACTGAGCAAAAATAATTATTTAGGTGATCTGCTATTGCCTTGTCTCCCTCCACCAAATGCTCACTCTCTGTCTTAAGTCTTATTATTCCTCCATTTGATTTTCTCCTTTCACTTACATACTTAAAAAAAGTTTTGCCCCCTTTTTCTACTGACTGGGCCATTTTCTCCTCAGCTTCTGCCTTTGCATGTCTTATCACTTTTGTTGGCATCCTTACGTCTGTCCAGATACACCTCTTTGTCGTTATTATTTTGAGTCTGTATTTCCTAAAAGCCATCTTTTTTGCTTTCACACTAGTTGATACTTCTTTTGTGAACCACACTGGTTTCCTTTTCCTGGTGCTTTTCCTAACCCTTTTGATACAAAGGTCTGTTGCACTTAGTATTGCACTTTTCAGTTTTTCCCACCTCTCCTGCACTCCTTCCAAGTTCCTCCAGTCCGCCAGTGAATCACTTAAACATCTTCCCATTTTTACAAAGTCAGTATTTCTAAAATCCAACACCTTTGTTTTTGTGGGACAGGAGTTGGATCCTGTCTTTATACTAAACCATACTGCTTGATGATCACTGGATCCCAGGTGCTCACCCAGATGATTCATATACAGTGCATCCGGAAAGTATTCACAGCGCTTCACTTTTTTCCACATTTTGTTATGTTGCAGCCTTATTCCAAAATGGAATAAATTAATTTTTCCCCTCAAAATTCTACCCACAATACCCCATAATGACAGCGTGAAAAAAGTTTTTTTTAGATTTTTGCAAATTTATTAAAAATAAAAAACGAAGAAATCACATGTACATAAGTATTCACAGCCTTTGCTATGAAGCTCAAAATTGAGCTCAGGTGCATTCTGTTTCCACTGATCATCCTTGAGATGTTCCTACAGCTTAATTGGAGTCCACCTGTGGTAAATTCAAGTGATTGGACATGATTTGGAAAGGCACACATCTGTCTATATAAGGTCCCACACTTGACAGGGCATGTCTGAGCACAAACAAAGCATGAAGTCAAAGGAATTGTCAGTAGACCTCCAAGACAGAATTGGCTCGAGGCACACATCTGGGGATGGGTAGAGAAAAATAGCTGCTGCTTTGAAGGTCCCAATGAGTACAGTGGCCTCCATCATCCATAAATGAAAGAAGTTTGGAACCACCAGGACTCTTCCTAGAGCTGGCCGGCCATCTAAACTGAGCGATCGGGGGAGAAGTGCCCTAGTCAGGGAGGTGACCGAGAACCTGATAATCACTCTGTCAGAGCTACAGCATTCCTCAGTGGAGAGAGGAGAATCTTCCAGAAGGACAACCATCTCTGCAGCAATCCACCAATCAGGCCTGTATGGTAGAGTGGCCAGACAGAAGCCACTGCTTAGTAAAAAGCACATGGCAGCCCGCCTGGAGTTTGTCAAAATGCAACTGAGAAACAAAATTCTCTGGTCTGATGAGACAAAGATTGAACTCTTTGGTGTAAATGCCAGGCGTCATGTTTGGAGACCTGAAAATGTCTGGGTACCAACGTTTCCCATCCAACCTTATGGAGCTTGAGAGGTGCTGCAATGAGGAATGGGTGAAACTGGCCAAAGATAGGTGTGCCAAGCTTGTGGCATCATTTTCAAAAATACTTGAGTCTGTAATTGCTGCCAAAGGTACATCAACAAAGTATTCAGCAAATGCTGTGAATACTTATGTACATGTGATTTCTTCATTTTTTATTTTTTATAAATTTGCAAAAAATCTCAAAAAAACTTTTTTCACATTGTCATTATGGGGTATTGTGTGTAGAATTTTGAGGGGAAAAAATAATTTATTCCATTTTGGAATAAGGCTCTGACATAACAAAATGTGGAAAAAGTGAAGCGCTGTGAATACTTTCCGGATGCACTGTATATCATTTAGAATGCCATATACAGTACTACAGTAGATCACTGACCCCCATCCTGGATTAGGAACTCGCAAAGTCTCCATTTTACAATAGGCAAGGAAGCTGAAGAAGAGTATTTGAAACCAAAGTTCTCCATATCATAGCTCCTTTGGATATTAGTAATAATCTTAGAAAGGGACAGAGGATACAATTCTTCCAATATTGGGCAATAGACAACCTAGTGGTAATAAATATACAGTATGTCCTGTTACGTATCTACAGTGTGGTTAGAGAGAGGCAGGGCAATTATCTTTAAGTAGCCTCTGTGCCTGTGTGGTCTTAGCTGTCCATGTATGCGTAGACCCCCCCCAATAGCCATCACAACACATCGCAGGGATGGGCTCTCTGTGGGCGCTGATTGATACATCAGTCCGATGAGATTGCATATTGCAATGTGATCCAGGGTGGTAAGATCCCGCCCAGATCGCATTGAATATGAAATCTATGATATATGGCCCCCTATGAGACCTGAGCTGAAGGGAGTACAATGGGCCTGATCAGGGTTTTAAACTAGGATTTTCGACACCTGGGGCAAGGCAGTAATTTGGCGCCCCCCAAAAAATCAAACAATCCCTATCAAACTAAAATAATCAGATTATCAAAAATTTTGAAAAAAGGGGATACTACTGGACAATATTCCCCTATGTGCCTCAAATGCCCTATGTGTCACATGCCTCGCCAGCGTGTTCAACTACATGCTCCTCTGTGTGTCTCCATACATTGCACTATATCATAACACTTCATCACTGCACTACATTCCCCTATCCACTGCACTACATCACTATACTACATCCCCTACACGCTGAACTACATCACTACACTACATACCCCTATGCACTGCACTACATACCCTATATGCTACACTACATCACTACACTACATCCCCTTATATGCTACACCACATCAGTGCACTACATGCCCCTATGCACTGCACTACATACCTTATATTCTACACTACATCACTACATTACATCCCCTTATATGCTACACCACATCAGTGCACTACATGCCCCTAAATACTGCAATATATTACTACACTACATACCCTACATGGTACACTGCATCACTGCACTATACCCCCCTATAAGCTACACCAAATCCCCCCATCTGGGAGGCAAAGTGGAGGTTGATACTGCTAACTGGGAGCAGAGTGCGCTTCTATAGCTTGTACAGTGCACCACACGCTAGTCACAGCACTGCATGGCAAAGAAGAGAGTTTAAGACGGTAGCCGACATAGGAGAGATCCCAGGTACTGGAGCTCACCCGCACAGCGTCGGAGCCAGCTGCGGGCAGACAGGTGGGTCAGATACATTGCCATGGGAGCTGTCTGCTGTCTCACTGAAGCAGCACAGCACTGCCGGTAAAAAAAAACCCTGTTCCTCTGTAACTCCTTGGCGCCCCCTCAAATCCTGCACCCGGGGCGCATCACATTGCAAAGCTGCTTGCGGCCAGAGGAATTATCCGTACACAATAGCAAGTTGTTAATAAAATGAAGACTCTGAAAAAGCAGGCCGCACCCCTCCCTTTGCTTGCCTATTGTGACCTCATCTATGTGAGCCAGAAAAATGTAAATTTCTGGTGACATACATATGCATTTTCAGGGATTTCCCGGGATCAATGTAAACGGGGCTGTCCCGGGCTGATCCCAGGTCTAAGTGCATTGTGAAAGGGGACATTCCCGGGTTGTGTCCCAGGATGCGTCAGGGAACACATTCCCGGGTGTGACCCGGCTCTGTCAGTCTGAAAGGGGTATAATTAGTTAGCTAATGGGCAAAACCATGTGCACTGCAAGGGAAGGGGGGGGGGGGGCAGAAATAACATGTGCAGAGAGAGTTAGATTTGGGTGGGTTATATTGTTTCTGTGCAGGGTAAATACTAGAGATGAGCGCCTGAAATTTTTCGGGTTTTGTGTTTTGGTTTTGGGTTCGGTTCCGCGGCCGTGTTTTGGGTTCGACCGCGTTTTGGCAAAACCTCACCGAATTTTTTTTGTCGGATTCGGGTGTGTTTTGGATTCGGGTGTTTTTTTCAAAAAACCCTAAAAAACAGCTTAAATCATAGAATTTGGGGGTCATTTTGATCCCATATTATTATTAACCTCAAAAACCATAATTTCCACTCATTTTCAGTCTATTCTGAATACCTCACACCTCACAATATTATTTTTAGTCCTAAAATTTGCACCGAGGTCGCTGGATGACTAAGCTAAGCGACCCTAGTGGCCGACACAAACACCTGGCCCATCTAGGAGTGGCACTGCAGTGTCACGCAGGATGTCCCTTCCAAAAAACCCTCCCCAAACAGCACATGACGCAAAGAAAAAAAGAGGCGCAATGAGGTAGCTGTGTGAGTAAGATTAGCGACCCTAGTGGCCGACACAAACACCGGGCCCATCTAGGAGTGGCACTGCAGTGTCACGCAGGATGGCCCTTCCAAAAAACCCTCCCCAAACAGCACATGACGCAAAGAAAAAAAGAGGTGCAATGAGGTAGCTCTGTGAGTAAGATTAGCGACCCTAGTGGCCGACACAAACACCGGGCCCATTTAGGAGTGGCACTGCAGTGTCACGCAGGATGTCCCTTCCAAAAAACCCTCCCCAAACAGCACATGACGCAAAGAAAAAAAGAGGCGCAATGAGGTAGCTGTGTGAGTAAGATTAGCGACCCTAGTGGCCGACACAAACACCGGGCCCATCTAGGAGTGGCACTGCAGTGTCACGCAGGATGGCCCTTCCAAAAAACACTCCCCAAACAGCACATGACGCAAAGAAAAAAAGAGGCGCAATGAGGTAGCTGACTGTGTGAGTAAGATAAGCGACCCTAGTGGCCGACACAAACACCGGGCCCATCTAGGAGTGGCACTGCAGTGTCACGCAGGATGGCCCTTCCAAAAAACACTCCCCAAACAGCACATGACGCAAAGAAAAAAAGAGGCGCAATGAGGTAGCTGACTGTGTGAGTAAGATAAGCGACCCTAGTGGCCGACACAAACACCGGGCCCATTTAGGAGTGGCACTGCAGTGTCACGCAGGATGTCCCTTCCAAAAAACCCTCCCCAAACAGCACATGACGCAAAGAAAAATAAAAGAAAAAAGAGGTGCAAGATGGAATTGTCCTTGGGCCCTCCCACCCACCCTTATGTTGTATAAACAAAACAGGACATGCACACTTTAACCAACCCATCATTTCAGTGACAGGGTCTGCCACACGACTGTGACTGATATGACGGGTTGGTTTGGACCCCCCCCAAAAAAAGAAGCAATTAATCTCTCCTTGCACAAACTGGCTCTACAGAGGCAAGATGTCCACCTCATCATCATCCTCCGATATATCACCGTGTACATCCCCCTCCTCACAGATTATCAATTCGTCCCCACTGGAATCCACCATCTCAGCTCCCTGTGTACTTTGTGGAGGCAATTGCTGCTGGTCAATGTCTCCGCGGAGGAATTGATTATAATTCATTTTAATGAACATCATCTTCTCCACATTTTCTGGATGTAACCTCGTACGCCGATTGCTGACAAGGTGAGCGGCGGCACTAAACACTCTTTCGGAGTACACACTTGTGGGAGGGCAACTTAGGTAGAATAAAGCCAGTTTGTGCAAGGGCCTCCAAATTGCCTCTTTTTCCTGCCAGTATAAGTACGGACTGTGTGACGTGCCTACTTGGATGCGGTCACTCATATAATCCTCCACCATTCTTTCAATGTTGAGAGAATCATATGCAGTGACAGTAGACGACATGTCCGTAATCGTTGTCAGGTCCTTCAGTCCGGACCAGATGTCAGCATCAGCAGTCGCTCCAGACTGCTCTGCATCACCGCCAGCAGGTGGGCTCGGAATTCTGAGCCTTTTCCTCGCACCCCCAGTTGCGGGAGAATGTGAAGGAGGAGATGTTGACAGGTCGCGTTCCGCTTGACTTGACAATTTTCTCACCAGCAGGTCTTTCAACCCCAGCAGACTTGTGTCTGCCGGAAAGAGAGATCCAAGGTAGGTTTTAAATCTAGGATCGAGCACGGTGGCCAAAATGTAGTGCTCTGATTTCAACAGATTGACCACCCGTGAATCCTTGTTAAGCGAATTAAGGGCTCCATCCACAAGTCCCACATGCCTAGCGGAATCGCTCCGTGTTAGCTCCTCCTTCAATGTCTCCAGCTTCTTCTGCAAAAGCCTGATGAGGGGAATGACCTGACTCAGGCTGGCAGTGTCTGAACTGACTTCACGTGTGGCAAGTTCAAAGGGCATCAGAACCTTGCACAACGTTGAAATCATTCTCCACTGCACTTGAGACAGGTGCATTCCACCTCCTATATCGTGCTCAATTGTATAGGCTTGAATGGCCTTTTGCTGCTCCTCCAACCTCTGAAGCATATAGAGGGTTGAATTCCACCTCGTTACCACTTCTTGCTTCAGATGATGGCAAGGCAGGTTCAGTAGTTTTTGGTGGTGCTCCAGTCTTCTGTACGTGGTGCCTGTACGCCGAAAGTGTCCCGCAATTCTTCTGGCCACCGACAGCATCTCTTGCACGCCCCTGTCGTTTTTTAAAAAATTCTGCACCACCAAATTCAAGGTATGTGCAAAACATGGGACGTGCTGGAATTTGCCCATATTTAATGCACACACAATATTGCTGGCGTTGTCCGATGCCACAAATCCACAGGAGAGTCCAATTGGGGTAAGCCATTCTGCGATGATCTTTCTCAGTTGCCGTAAGAGGTTTTCAGCTGTGTGCGTATTCTGGAAAACGGTGATACAAAGCGTAGCCTGCCTAGGAAAGAGTTGGCGTTTGCGAGATGCTGCTACTGGTGCCGCCGCTGCTGTTCTTGCGGCGGGAGTCCATACATCTACCCAGTGGGCTGTCACAGTCATATAGTCCTGACCCTGCCCTGCTCCACTTGTCCACATGTCCGTGGTTAAGTGGACATTGGGTACAACTGCATTTTTTAGGACACTGGTGAGTCTTTTTCTGACGTCCGTGTACATTCTCGGTATCGCCTGCCTACAGAAGTGGAACCTAGATGGTATTTGGTAACGGGGGCACACTGCCTCAATAAATTGTCTAGTTCCCTGTGAACTAACGGCGGATACCGGACGCACGTCTAACACCAACATAGTTGTCAAGGACTCAGTTATCCGCTTTGCAACAGGATGACTGCTGTGATATTTCATCTTCCTCGCAAAGGACTGTTGGACAGTCAATTGCTTACTGGAAGTAGTACAAGTGGGCTTACGACTTCCCCTCTGGGATGACCATCGACTCCCAGCAGCAACAACAGCAGCGCCAGCAGCAGTAGGCGTTACACGCAAGGATGCATCGGAGGAATCCCAGGCAGGAGAGGACTCGTCAGAATTGCCAGTGACATGGCCTGCAGGACTATTGGCATTCCTGGGGAAGGAGGAAATTGACACTGAGGGAGTTGGTGGGGTGGTTTGCGTGAGCTTGGTTACAAGAGGAAGGGATTTACTGGTCAGTGGACTGCTTCCGCTGTCGGCCCAAGTTTTTGAACTTGTCACTGACTTATTATGAATGCGCTGCAGGTGACGTATAAGGGAGGATGTTCCGAGGTGGTTAACGTCCTTACCCCTACTTATTACAGCTTGACAAAGGGAACACACGGCTTGACACCTGTTGTCCGCATTTCTGGTGAAATACTTCCACACCGAAGAGCTGATTTTTTTGGTATTTTCACCAGGCATGTCAACGGCCCTATTCCTCCCACGGACAACAGGTGTCTCCCCGGGTGCCTGACTTAAACAAACCACCTCACCATCAGAATCCTCCTGGTCAATTTCCTCCCCAGCGCCAGCAACACCCATATCCTCCTCATCCTGGTGTACTTCAACACTGACATCTTCAATCTGACTATCAGGAACTGGACTGCGGGTGCTCCTTCCAGCACTTGCAGGGGGCGTGCAAATGGTGGAAGGCGCATGCTCTTCACGTCCAGTGCTGGGAAGGTCAGGCATCGCAACCGACACAATTGGACTCTCCTTGTGGATTTGGGATTTCGAAGAACGCACAGTTCTTTGCGGTGCTACTGCTTTTGCCAGCTTGAGTCTTTTCATTTTTCTAGCGAGAGGCTGAGTGCCTCCATCCTCATGTGAAGCTGAACCACTAGCCATGAACATAGGCCAGGGCCTCAGCCGTTCCTTGCCACTCCGTGTGGTAAATGGCATATTGGCAAGTTTACGCTTCTCCTCCGACAATTTTATTTTAGGTTTTGGAGTCCTTTTTTTACTGATATTTGGTGTTTTGGATTTGACATGCTCTGTACTATGACATTGGGCATCGGCCTTGGCAGACGACGTTGCTGGCATTTCATCGTCTCGGCCATGACTAGTGGCAGCAGCTTCAGCACGAGGTGGAAGTGGATCTTGATCTTTCCCTAATTTTGGAACCTCAACATTTTTGTTCTCCATATTTTAATAGGCACAACTAAAAGGCACCTCAGGTAAACAATGGAGATGGATGGATACTAGTATACAATTATGGATGGACTGCTGAGTGCCGACACAGAGGTAGCTACAGCCGTGGACTACCGTACTGTACTGTGTCTGCTGCTAATATAGACTGGTTGATAAAGAGATGTAGTAGTAGTATGTATGTATAAAGAAGAAAGAAAAAAAAACCACGGGTAGGTGGTATACAATTATGGACGGACTGCCCAGTGCCGACACAGAGGTAGCTACAGCCGTGGACTACCGTACTGTACTGTGTCTGCTGCTAATATAGACTGGTTGATAAAGAGATGTAGTAGTAGTAGTATGTATGTATAAAGAAGAAAGAAAAAAAAACCACGGGTAGGTGGTATACAATTATGGACGGACTGCCCAGTGCCGACACAGAGGTAGCTACAGCCGTGGACTACCGTACTGTACTGTGTCTGCTGCTAATATAGACTGGTTGATAAAGAGATGTAGTAGTAGTAGTATGTATGTATAAAGAAGAAAGAAAAAAAAACCACGGGTAGGTGGTATACAATTATGGACGGACTGCCCAGTGCCGACACAGAGGTAGCTACAGCCGTGGACTACCGTACTGTACTGTGTCTGCTGCTAATATAGACTGGTTGATAAAGAGATGTAGTAGTAGTAGTATGTATGTATAAAGAAGAAAGAAAAAAAAACCACGGGTAGGTGGTATACAATTATGGACGGACTGCCCAATGCCGACACAGAGGTAGCTACAGCCGTGAACTACCGTACTGTGTCTGCTGCGACTGGATGATAAATAATGATATAAAAAATATATATATATATCACTACTGCAGCCGGACAGGTATATATTATATAATGCCGGACCTGCTGGACACTGTCTGTCAGCAGAATGAGTTTTTTATAGAATAAAAAAAAAAACACCACACAAGTGAAGTCACACGACGAGTGTTTAACTTTTTCAGGCAATCACAATATAGTATACTATACTACTAACTATACTGGTGGTCAGTGTGGTCAGGTCACTGGTCAGTCACACTGGCAGTGGCACTCCTGCAGCAAAAGTGTGCACTGTTTAATTTTAATAATAATATGTACTCCTGGCTCCTGCTATAACCTATAACTGGCACTGCAGTGCTCCCCAGTCTCCCCCACAATTATAAGATGTGTGAGCTGAGCACAGTCAGATATATACATAGATGATGCAGCACACTGGGCTGAGCAGTGCACACAGATATGGTATGTGACTGAGTCACTGTGTATCGTTTTTTTCAGGCAGAGAACGGATATATTAAATAAAACTGCACTGTCTGGTGGTCACTGTGGTCAGTCACTAGTAAACTCTGCACTCTCTACACAGTTCTACAGTACTCCTAATCTCCAGTAAATCAGGTCAATCTCTCTCTCTCTCCTAATCTAAATGGAGAGGACGCCAGCCACGTCCTCTCCCTATCAATCTCAATGCACGTGTGAAAATGGCGGCGACGCGCGGCTCCTTATATAGAATCCGAGTCTCGCGATAGAATCCGAGCCTCGCGAGAATCCAACAACGTCATGATGACGTTCGGGCGCGCTCGGGTTAACCGAGCAAGGCGGGAAGATCCGAGTCGCTTGGACCCGTGAAAAAAAACATGAAGTTCGTGCGGGTTCGGAGTCAGAGAAACCGAACCCGCTCATCTCTAGTAAATACTGGCTGCTTTATTTTTACACTGCAATTTACATTTCAGTTTGAACACACCACACACGAATCTACCTCTTTCTGTATGTTATAGCTGCCCCCCCCCCTGCAGTGCACATGGTTTTGCCCATTACCTAAGGCACTATGGTGTAAAGGTTAGTGGAGGATTAGGCACTGGGCACTGGGGGGTGTTGTAAGACTGGCAGTGTGAGGGGTTAGAGCAGTGGTAGCCAACCCTGGTCCTCGAGAGCTACCAACAGTTTGCGTTTTCCAGCTCACCCAGCAGGTGCGCAGGTGTAGTCATTACTAGCTGACACATGATCCACAGTTGGAGCTAATTACTTCACTTGTGATTCTGTGAGGAGACCTGGAAAATGTGAACTGTTGGTAGCTCTTGAGGACCAGGGTTGGGTACCCCTGGGTTAGAGTTAGGCCGCAGCAGCAGAGGGTTAGGGGTAGGCTGTGTCAGTTAGGTTGAGGCACTAGAGGGGCAAGGGTTTGGATGCAAGAGGGGAGGTTAGGGTTAGGCAGTACAGGGAGGATTAGGGTTTGGGATATACTCACTGCTGGAAGCACTGCACAGAGACGTCATCAGGATGTCACCGCTGGACACGGAAGACACCATTGGAGCCGCCTGACCTGCCAAACAAGATAAGTCACCACTAGTCTAGAACACCAGAAAAGTTTTGTTAACAATCTAATCATGTCGATATTTCATTAGTATTGACACGGTGACATGCAAAGCATGTCAACATTATAGCCATGTTGACATTATGAATTTCCACAAAATATTTCACACCCGTATTAAGTACTAGCTGCCTTTTATTAACAGGAAACCATTTGAGTTCCCCCATAGCAGGAGTAGAAATGTGGAGTGGGATGGGATCATATGTTAGTTGGAATCCTTGGCTTCCAGTTTCCATTTATACGGAAACAAATAAGCACAAAATCTTAAAATTATAGCTACTCAACACACACAATATGAATGTATTCCAAATTGCCATCTAACGAGAACAATACAAAAGATTAACAATACCACTCAGCCATGAAGGAATTTAAACCGCCAAGCAATGCCTACTGCCTTTTTGTGACCTGACTTAACAACACGGTGTTATAATGTCAGTTAATGGGCTAACATTTCAAGCAGAAAGATGTAACTCTATCATATTTGGATTATGTTGTAAACAGAATAATTTTAACATTGCATTCCAATCACAAAAGAAAGATTATTCGTGAAAGTATACATGAAAAGTGTCACAAAGGATAGTGATGTGCTAAGGCCAAAACGTTGTCCTTGAATCATTGTGTAAGGTACGACAAATAGAAATGTATAGGGCTACATTAACCTGCCTCCTAAATAGAAGAACAATTATTTTTCCTTTATACATAGTTAAAACCTATTTTAGAGCTAAATAATTCTACTTTAGACCTTTGTATTAAAAGCCTACTCATCTATTAATGGCTTTACTGGCATCTTTAGTCCTCAACCTTTATTATTTTTGGGATCAAACTAGGTAAAACTAAGTACATATGGTCACAAGGACCCTCCACGATGGAATGTTAAGTGAAATATGTAGCATTACCAGATGCATGAATGTCTTATAATTATAATGAAAACCTATTTAGATTTCTTAGGTAACAGTAATATTATAAGTATTTGTTGTCTGCTACTATTAGAGTACTTTATATATAAAAACATTTTTCATCGGTCTTGAGTTAAAATCCATCTGAGTCCAGTGTACTTTGTATTTGGAATACTATGTGAATTGGTAGACTTGTTAGTTATTTATAAGTTCATATTTTCTTTTTGGAAATAACCTTTGACAATGTAAGGTATGTATTTGAAATATAGCAGACTTATAATGCTGTTTGCATTATTGTATATGAAAGCAGTGCACCTTATCCATTAACCAAGTGCCTAATTCCCTCAGAAGAACAGTCAACCCTCATACAAGTATTTCTATTATCAAGCTGGCAGGGCCATAGGCAGGATGTAGCTGGAGGTCCCCCCTCCCCCTCCTTGGGAAATTGATGCCACCTCAAAGCAGAATCGCATCAGCATCTTACTGTTGGTGGGAGAAAAATATTTTAGCTAGTCCCCTTAAATTGTAGCCGATCCTGCCACCAAATATTGGGGGTTATTCAGGTGTGACTGTTATTTGAATTCCCCATTTGCCAGCGCCAATGCGCATACGCATGTCCCGTCTTGCGTGTGCGCGCCCGGCCAATGCGATTAGATCATATTGGCTGCGAACGTTCAGTGTCTGATCAACAGGTAGAGGCATTCGCTGTGCGGTGACTCGGCACTGTGGGGGTGGGTAGCTTAGAACAGGGGCGGTGCCATTTTCGGGGCAGTTGCGTGACGTCACATGCAGCCGCTCTGAAAGAAAACATGGCGGCAGCATCCTAAGTAGCATATTTTATTTTGTAGCCTCATAGAGGTGTGATACCCCCAAAATGAGGCATCACTTAACAGAGTTGGCACAAGGATAGAGTTGGGGCTCAGGAGGGGTACATCCCTCTTTATAACAGCTATGGGAACTATATTGTGAAACCATATTGCATAATTCCTGTGATCACCCTATCAGAGTGAAACAGATCTGTGTGATTTGCCCTGTCAGAGAAAAAGGGGCAGGGTAACACACAGAGGCAGGGCTGTGGTAATTCCTTGGAGGGAGGAGACGCAGCAGCTGTGCTGTGGTCCATGCTGTTGAGGGACAGAGTATGCGCCAGAGTATGTGCCTGCCCCATAAAGGCAGAGCCGGCCCTAGGTATAGGCAAACTAGGCAATTGCCTAGGGCATCTGGTATGCCTAGGGGCACAAGCAGCTTCTGCTGATTAAAATGATATGCGGCATGCCTATATTCTGAGTGTAGCATTTTGTATGCAGATACAGCAAGAGTCACACATAGTATATAGGCATGCCGCATATCATTTTAATCAGGAGAAGCTGCTTGTGCATCCTAGCCACATAGCAATGCAAATAAGATACATTTTCATCAAAAACAGGCACCTGATGTTAGCAGAGCTACCAGTTGACTAGCGCCAGGCATCTCCTGCTGCATGGTGTAAGATTTATGTATCCAAGCAGAGGCAGAGGTCACAGTGTTAGCGGCCGTGTGAGTGCTGTGTGTGTGAGTGGGTTGGTTGTGCAATAGTGTTCAGCATATGTGTAAGGGTCATTATGCGTTTCATGTGTACAATGCATTAATAATGTGCAGCAAATGTGTATAGAAAGGGCACTACTGTGTGGTCTAATGTGAATAAAAAGCAATATGGTATTGTGTAATGTGAATAAGGAGCAATATGGTCTGGTGTAATGAGAATAAAGAGCAATATGGTGTGGTGTAATGTGAATAAGGAGCAATTCAGTATGATGTTATGTGAAAGAGGGGCACTACTGTGAGGAGCAACATATATAAGGTAAAGGGGTACTACTGTGTGATGTAATGTGAATAAGGGACACTATCGCATGATAAATTGTGAACAAAGTTGCAGTACTGTGTGGCATAATTTGAATTGGGGTTACTACTGTGTGGCCATGCCCCTTCCCAGCAAGAACATATATCTTTTTGGGCTGTGCGCAGAATGTGCACACTGTTCTTATTTAAATTACATGGGGTAGGAAAACCAAAATAAGGACTGGTATAGGTGAGGGGTGATGGTGCTGGGAAAGGGGTGCAGGGTCAGATGCGGAACTAGCTTTGGTGCTAGGGGGCACCAGCCAAAATCTTGCCTAGGGCATCATATTGGGTAGGGCCGGCTCTGCATAAAGGCCAGTGAAGGATGGTACCTGAGGGGATGACTCTTTGTGTACTGAACAATGAAGAGAGAACCTCAGTAATCTGTTGATCACCACATACAGGGCCTAATTCAGACCTGATTGCTCCTCTGCGAATTTGCAGAGGTTTGTGATCAGATAGTCGCCACCCAGACAGAGTGAAAATCCATCCCGTACAAGTCTGCGTACACCTTGTGAAAATCTATGCGAATGCTGGTCAGCTGCAAATCCGTTCGCAACTCACTCACCATTGAATGATTTTTCCAGTATGTGCGTAGCCCAGGACCTAGTCCTACAGTGTGATAGACAGGGCCGGTTCTAGACCTTGTGGCGCCCAGGGCGAAAGTTTCCTGTGACGCCCCCTCCCCCTCTCTCCCCCCTGGTAAAATAGAGCTGGTGCGCGCCGAAGGTGCTTGTCCAAAAAGAGGGGCGTGGCCACAGTTATTCCCCTGCACTTGTGCCCCCCTGTAGCTGTGCCTCTAGTAGATTTGCCCTTTGTAGCTGTGCCCGCAGTAGTTGTGCCCCCAGTAGCTGTGCCCCCTGTAGCTGTGCCCCAGTAGTTGTACCCCTGTAGCTGTGCCCCCTGTAGTTGTGCCCCAAATAGTAGTGCCCCCAGTAGTTCTGCCCTCTGTAGCTGTGCCCCCTGTAGTTCTGCCCCCAGTAGCTGTGACCCCTGTAGTTCTGCCCCCAGTAGCTGTGACCCCTATAACTGTGCTTTAGTAGCGCCGCACACACAATAAAAAAAACAACAACTACACAATACTTACCGGCCCCTCTCCTGCTTCCGGGCCGCTGCTGCGCTGCCCTCCGTCTCCGTCCGTCATGACGTCTCTCCCATAGTGGCGCCGCACTGACACTAGAGGTCAATTATGACCTCTAGTGTCTGTCAGTGGAGCCGGCTGCAGCGGGCGCCCACAAAGCCCACGGCGCCTGCTGCAGCCGGGGAGAGGGGAGCGGGGGATCAGTAGCGGCTCTTGCCACGGTAGAGGCGCCCTGGGGACAGCAGTGCCCCGGGCAAAAAGCCTGCTTGCCCGTGGCAAGTACCGCCACTGGTGATAGATTAAGGCTGATTGGGACCAGAGCTGATGTCACACACCCTCCCTGAATACGCATGGGCACGCCTGCGTTTTTCCTGGCACTTCCAGAAAACAACCAGTTACTACCCCTAAACGCCGGTTTCCTGTCAATCAAGTTGCGTATGCCTAGCAATAAAAAAAAGTTGCTGGATTTTTTTTGCAGTTTGGCCTCACGCGTGCGCACTATGATCCGTACGCATGTGCAGTCAATCGATAATCAGTCGCCTTGCAAATACACACAACAGCGATTAGGTCTGAATTAGGCCCACAGATAGAAGCAATTAAAGGATATAGGGCCTAATTCAGACCTGGACGCTGCAGTGGCAGTGGTCACAGGCTGTGCGCACACGCAGCAGCCGCCATGTGCACTCAGTAAAATGCAATGGCATCTCACTTGTGTGATCACCTCTGCCTGATTGACAGGCAGAGGCAGTAGCGGGGTGTGTCGACTGCGGCCCAAAACATGGCAGGTAGCCGCCTGCCTTTGCAGCTAGGCTGAGTAGGCAGGGAGCGACTCAGAAGGTTCAAAAGCATCGCTGCTGTGTGATACATTCGCACATCTGCGGGGGCAGGGTGGGCAGAGCTGGATTAAGGCTATGGGGTCCGGGGCACTTCAAACTGTGGGGCCCTAACAGAGGGGCAGGCAGATTAATTATTTATATATATATATATATATATATACACATATGTACAGTATATAGATATATACACACACACACACACACACACACACATATATACATATATATGCAATTGGCCTACAGTCAAAATACTGACACAGTCAAAATACCGACATTCATTATGCCGAGGTCGGCATGGACACAGTCTAACTGTACCGTGTCCCCTCGCATGGCTCACTTCACTCGCCATGCTTCGGGCACACTATTATATTCCCCTTCCAGGTCAACTTGGATGTTAAAGTATGAACAAGTCTGTTTTGGGGCAAAAATTCCTTTCAAATGATGGTATTCTGACTATATCGGCATTTTGAACATGTCATCATAATGAATTTTGGTATTTTGACCGTGTCGGTCAATGGATGTCGGGATACTGTGATTGTAACATGTATTTTTTCACCCTATAATTGATGAAACCCTGTTCGTATATTCCACTCCCAGTGTTTCAAAGAGGGGAGGGAGTAGTGAGTAACTCATTAGCAGTGATAAGAGTGGTGACGTGACGGCTTCAAGAAGAATGCAGTCAGAGACACAGAGAAACGTACACATTCTTATTAGACACAGGGGCCAGATGCATCATCGCTTAGAAAGTGATAAAATGGAGAGTGAAGAGGTACCAGCCAATCAGCTCCTAACTGACATTTTTCAAACACAGCCTGTGACATGGTAGTTAGGAGCTGATTGGCTGGAACTTTTTCACTCTCCATTTTATCACTTTCTAAGCGATGATGCATCTGGCCCCCTGACATAGAGGAAAATACATTCTCATTTTTTATTTCTCAGATATTGCTGACCACATATTGGGGGTAATTCAGAGTTAATTGCAGGAGCAAATTTGTTAGCAGTTGGGCAAAACCAAGGGCCTAATTCAGACCTGATCGCTAAGCTGCGTTTTCGTACAGCCTGTGATCAGGTTTGAACTGCGCATGCGTATGCACCGCAATGTGCAGGCGCATCGGTCTGCAGCGATGGGGAGCGCCGTGCAGTGACGGGATGGTGCGAGAAAAGCGATCGCAAGGTGACTGATAGGAAGAGGCCATTTGTGGGTGGCAACTGACATTTTTTAAGGAGTGTCAGGAGAAACGCAGGAGGGACCAGGCGTTTCAAGGGAGGGTTTCTGATTTCAGCTCTGGCCCCGATCATCGCACTGGAAGAGTAACAGTAATCGCACAGCTGCACAGCAAATTCGCCCTCCCCTGTAGGCGGTGACTACCTGATCGCAGGGACGCAAAAAACGCACCCTAGCGATCAGATCTCAATTAGGCCCCATGGGGGTCATTCCGAATTGTTCGCTCGTTATTTTTTTCTCGCAACGGAGCGATTAGTCGCTAATGCGCATGCGCAATGTCCGCAGTGCGACTGCGCCAAGTAAATTTGCTATGCAGTTAGGTATTTTACTCACGGCATAACGAGGTTTTTTCTTCGTTCTGGTGATCGTAATGTGATTGACAGGAAGTGGGTGTTTCTGGGCGGAAACTGGCCGTTTTATGGGTGTGTGCGAAAAAACGCTACCGTTTCTGGGAAAAACGCGGGAGTGGCTGGAGAAACGGGGGAGTGTCTGGGTGAACGCTGGGTGTGTTTGTGACGTCAAACCAGGAACGACAAGCACTGAACTGATCGCAGATGCCGAGTAAGTCTGAAGCTACTCAGAAACTGCTAAGAAGTGTCTATTCGCAATTCTGCAAATCTTCCGTTCGCAATTTTGATAAGCTAAGATTCACTCCCAGTAGGCGGCGGCTTAGCGTGTGCAAAGCTGCTAAAAGCAGTTTGCGAGCGAACAACTCGGAATGACCCCCCCATGTGCACTGCAGGTGGGGCAGATGTAACATTTGCAGAGACAGTTGGATTTGGGTGGGTTATTTTGTTTCTGTGCAGGGTAAATACTGGCTGCTTTCTTTTTACAATGCAATTTAGATTTCAGATTGAACACACCCCACCCAAACATAACTCTCTCTGCACATGTTATATCTGCCCTCCCCTGCAGTGCACATGGGGGGGTAATTCAGACCTGATCTCTCGCTAGTGGTTTTTTGCAGTCCAGCGTTCGCATAGTCGCCGCCCACCGAGGAGAGTATTTTAGCTGTGCAAGTGTGCGATCGCATGTGTAGCAGAGCTGTACAAAAAGATTTTGTGCAGTTTCTGAGTAGCCCAGGACTTACTGAGCCACTGCAATCACTTCAGCCTGTCCAGGACCGGAATTGACGTCATACACCCTCCCTGCAAACACTTGGACACGCCTGCATTTTTCCAACCACTCCCAGAAAATGGTCAGTTGCCACCCACATTTGCCTTCTTTCTGTCAATCTCCTTGCGATCAGCTGTGCGAATGGATTTTTCGTAAAACCCATTGCACAGCAACAATCCGCTTTGTACCCGCGCAATGCGCCTGCCCATTGCGGTGCATATGCATGCGCAGTTCTGACCTGATCACAGCGCTGCAAAAAACGCTAGCGAGCGATGAGGTCTGAACTATCCCCATGGTTTTGCCCAACTGCTAACAAATTTGCAGAAATGATCAGGTCTGAATTACCCCCATTGTGCTAATGATACGCCATGTATAATTTATTAACAGAGGAATGTCAACCTTTATACAGGCTTATAACATGCAAAAGGGATGCTGCTTTTTTTTCCAAGCCGCCCTGTGACCCAGTTGTGGATTATGTTGGACATTTGAGGTGCAGACATTTTAGGACTATGGGCAAATAGTTTGGGCTTATGACTGGCAAGGCATGTGAGCCATAGTGCTGTTATTTACTCACCCGTCCATTAAGTGGACATAGGTCCCCAAGCACTAAGCAAAGACATACTTGTTAATGCTCCAATAGCAAGCCTCACAGCAAGGGGGAGGAGCTAAGAAAGTAAATGATAAGTGGTGTCTGAAGGAAAGTGCAGCTGTCTACCAAGTCACTAGAGTAAATGCCCAAAATATGTGTGGCAAGACAGCATGTGTACAAAGACATAATGGGCGGGATGTAATCAACTCCGAGTCTGGCGGCTGTGCGGGATGCCGGCCGAACTCTGACTTTTTTTAAAGGAGCAATCATGTACAAGGCATAGTTTAGTCTTGTACAGGATTGCCCTTTTAAATAAATGTCCGAGTTTGGCCGACATCCCGCAAAGCCCCCGGACTCTGGTTCATTACATCCCACCCAATAAGTAGGTGGCATAAGCAATAGATAACCCAGAGTTTTGGCATAAGCCTTTGCATTAGGCTGCATTAGATGTGCATAAGCAGAACCTGGGAAAAACTGTAAATAAGTAAAAAAAAAAGTGCTACCTGAGGGTATGCCTTATACAATGTACCCACCTTTGTAAAGGGATATAAGTAAAACTTTACTCAGTTGTCCAGAGTCTTGAGATATGAATCTGCTCTTGTTTGTATATGGATTAATTTCCCACTAGATAAGAAAGGTGGCTTTCTAAGTGCAGCAAACACTAGACTGCAAAGAAAAAAGAAACATATGGGGTGATTTACAGATGTGATGTGCCAAAAGTAACTAAGGGGGTAATTCAGAGTTGATCGCAGATGTGCTAAATTTAGCAGATCTATGATCATTTACTCTGACACGCGGGGGGACGCCCAGCACAGGGCTAGTCCACCCCGCATGTCAGGCCCAACCCCCCACCACACAAGTACAAAAGCATTGCACAGCGGCGATGCTTTTATACTTGACAAGTAGCTCCCTACCTGTGCAGCTTCTGCGCGCTGGCAGAAAACTACTTGTTGCATCCTAGGTCGCCTTGATCCCCCCCGCACGGTCCGGGCATGCCTGCATTTCCCGGACCGCACCCCCCAAACGGCGGCCAAACGCCACCGGCCCACCTCTTCCTGCCCAGCGAATACGTCTGCCTGTCAATCAGCCAGAGGTGATCACTGGGCTGAGATGCCGATAACATTTCTTGCATGCACATGCGGACTGCGGCGCATGCGCAGTCCAGACCTGATCGCCCGCTGTGCGAAAACACACAGCAGCGGTCAGGTCTGAATTAGCCCATAAGAGTAATAGAGGCACACATTTGATAAGTGAAACACTAGTTGATATTATATAAGGTATAAAATCACCTTACAGGTTAAAATGCTATTTTGATTTGAAGTTATCTTGACTGAACGTGTGATCCAGTTGCAGCAACTGATTGATTGAAGTATGTTATCAAGTTTTCCCCTCCATTTCAGATCCCAGGGGGTCATTCCGAGTTGATCGTAGCAGTGCTAAATTTAGCACAGCTATGATCATTCACACTGACATGCGGGGAGACGCCCAGCACAGGGCTAGTCCGCCCCGCATGTCAGTGCCGCCCCCCCCCCCACAGAAGTGCAAAGGCATCGCACAGCGGCGATGCCTTTGCACTTCAAGAGTAGCTCCCGACCAGCGCAGCTTTAGCGTGCTGGCCGGGAGCTACTCATCGCTCCCCAGCCCACAACGGCTGCGTGTGATGTCACACCTGCGTTGGCCAGACCGCGCCCCCTAAATGGCGGCTAAACGCCGCCGTCCAGCCCCCTCCCACCCAGCGACTGCCTCTGTCTCAGAGGCAATCGCTAGGCAACGACGGCTGCCATGCACTGGCACTTTGCGGTGCCGGCGCATGCGCATTTCCGACCCGATCGCTGCGAGAAACTGCAGTGAGCGATCGGGTCGGAATGACCCCCTAGTGCAGATATGAGTACTTACAAGCTGCAACTTGGAAACCAAGTGGTTGTAAAAGAAAGTGCATAAGTAAAAGCAGTCCAATAAGGCATTTGCCCAGAAGTTGTGCCACTTATGGCGATTGGTATGGCACAAAACCCAGACTTTTGTCTTGAATTACCCAAAATAAGAGAAAATAGCACCATTACATGGATGGGTAATATAAATGAAGAGGTGATAAGTTTAACAGCAGTACCTTAATAACTGAGACTAGTAAATTGTGCTCAGTCCAAGGTAAATTTTACTCATATCCGTGGCTATAATGTTTACAGTTGTGATAATGGTAACAAAAGAATTACACTAGTAAGTGGAATGAAAATCCAAATAGCAGAAGCTGCCCAAGAATGGTGGAGTAAGTTAAATGCAACTCAGAAATGGTAACATACAGACCAACCAGGTATAACTCCACACTTGCAAGTAGAAGAAAGTACATTAATGAGTTTACGGACAGTAGTTCATAACATTCCACATATGTTACCAGAAAATGTATATTATTTATGCAGAAGAAAGGTATACAAGTTGCTCCCATATGGAGGATATGATAGTTGCACCTTAGGTCAACTAGTGCCCACAACCTTTTACAGAGATTCTATCTCACCTGATGATACACAAGAGCCACAGCAAAGGTCCAAAAAAGCTGTCCCAAGAAACCTAATTGACATACCATGGATAAACAGGTGTTGCATTAAAAAAGCATTTTCACTTGTTATAGATTTGGCAAAGCTGTTAGACAATATTACTTAATTGCATGATGAAACTTTTGAGCTTGTTTTGCAAGAGTTGAAGATGATAAAATGCGAGGTGCAATCCCATAGAATGGTTTTGGATTATCTGACAGCGAAGGAAGGTGGTATGTGCATGGTTGTAGAAGAAGCATGTTGTAATTACATTAATGATACATACAGATGGAGCCTCTGTTATCTTTGCATGCCTTGTTGCAGGCGTGCACTCCCTGCGTGACTAGGTGATCCGCCTAGTCACACCGGGAGTGCACAGAGCAGTTTCCCATTGTAAAATATCTGTCTGGGGACATACGCCTGCCCAGACAGAGACGCTCTCCATTCAAGTGAATGGGGGGTGTCTCCATCTGGGGGCGCACGCCCGTCCAGACGAAGATGATCATAGCATCCAGGCACGCCCTAGCGTGGCTCCATCTGTATGAAGTTGATGAGGCTATTGAGGACCACCTATCCCAAGTTAAAGAATTGAAGAACCAATTTGCTAAAGCTCATCATGAAGATGACTGGTTCTCTTGGTGGTTTTCATGGTTGAACCTGACTTATTGGTATTCGGGAATTTTTAAGGGAGTTGGAGGATGGTTATCCGGTATTCTATCATTTATTGCCAAAGGATTAGCTTTACTTCTAGTTATATGTATTGTGATAAGAATTGTGATCTGGATTATTAAGAAAATACTTACACTGAATTGTTGGTCTATTAAAGGTAATAAGACCAAAGATTCAAAGGCCATTATGTTTATTGGAACCTATGATGATGCTGAACGTTCCCAAACTGGCTACCAGACGATGTATCCTCAACGTAAACCAGACACATGTTCCATATGCAATGATGAACTGACTCCTGAGGAAAACAGAACACCTAGAAAGTGCGAATCGATTGTTATTTCCCTGAACATTACCAATCGTTTGGGTAATTAGTCTGGAAACCGTGAATGCAAGAATATTGCAAAAGGACTCGATAAAGAAAATTTTCAATAAATTGAATAATTTATAGGCTAGTTAGGGACAGTTGGATCATGGGCTTGGTATGGGGAATGGTTTCACCCTATGCACGAGTAATGTCTTGCGCGTAAAGTATCTATTGTGCAACAAGACCGTGACCCAGTTATGAAGGTAAAGGTTAGTCAAAGCAGGGTATGTAATGAATCAAAAAGAAGGGGAATGATAAATTAGGTTATTTAGCAACCATATTATTTCAGTGGTAGCCATGTTTGGTTTTATTCATTAGCAAAGTTCTCAGCAAGATGAAATAAAGAAAAAGTAAAGAAATATCAAACAGCTAAGCTGACTATTAATTTCTAATTGTTTCAAAGCTATGAATAAGCTTTTGTTTGAGAGAACATTAGTTCTTAAGAAGATACACAAATGTTATATACTTTTCAGTACTTTTATGTAGCGCAATGCTGCCCCCCAGCGACAATATTATATACATATTGTGTTTAAACTTGCTAGTCATGTTCATACTGTATGTTAACGATGAGCGTGCGCAGTTATGATTTCTTTGTATCTATGATCATTTAAGCTTTTATAAAAAATTAACTGAGTTCATTAAAAGCCAGAATATATCCTGAAGACCACGTGTATGAGTGTTTTCTATATTCTTCTGCACAGCAAAGACATCATTGGTATTCTAAAAGACATAAAAACTAATTTTTGATCCAAGTATGCTTAACCACTTAACCGACGATTTATTTTGCCAAAAACTGCTCCGAAATTGTCGGGGGTTTTATGAGTGAATTAGGCGAAGAACATGAATTTAACCCTATCCCAAAAAAGAAAAGAATAAAAAAAGATATATTTTTTTTATTTTTTACTACACATCGAAAATAGGATTTTAATACCTACTGGTAAATCCTTTTCTCTTAGTCCGTAGAGGATGCTGGGGACTCCGTAAGGACCATGGGGTATAGACGGGATCCGCAGGAGACATGGGCACACTATAAGACTTTGAATGGGTGTGAAATGGCTCCTCCCTCTATGCCCCTCCTCCAGACCTCAGTTAGAAAACTGTGCCCAGGGAGATGGACATTTCGAGGAAAGAATTTATTGTTTAAACACAGTGAGTATCATACTAGCTCACACCTTGAACATACCGCAGAATGTGGTATTCAATAGAACACCAGCCAAGGGCATGAAAAATTACACAGCCACATGCTGAGAGAATATATAACACAACCTGTGTGTCAATCCAACCAATAAGAAGATACCGCATGCCATGGCATGAATAACGTCAGCAACATCCTGACAGAAAAGAAACACCACAAGAGTGTCACCATAACCAATAACTGCAGACACAGTACGCACTGGGACGGGCGCCCAGCATCCTCTACGGACTAAGAGAAAAGGATTTACCGGTAGGTATTAAAATCCTATTTTCTCATACGTCCTAGAGGATGCTGGGGACTCCGTAAGGACCATGGGGTTTATACCAAAGCTCCAGACCGGGCGGGAGAGTGCGGACGACTCTGCAGCACCGATTGAGCAAACAGGAGGTCCCCATCAGCCAGGGTATCAAACTTGTAGAGCTTAGCAAAGGTGTTTGATAGAGATGAGCGGGTTCGGTTTCTTTGAATCCGAACCCGCACGAACTTCACTTTTTTTTTCACGGGTCCGAGCGACTCGGATCTTCCCGCCTTGCTCGGTTAACCCGAGCGCGCCCGAACGTCATCATGACGCTGTCGGATTCTCGCGAGACTCGGATTCTATATAAGGAGCCGCGCGTCGCCGCCATTTTCACACGTGCATTGAGATTGATAGGGAGAGGACGTGGCTGGCGTCCTCTCCATTAGAATAGATTAGAAGAGAGAGAGAGAGAGAGAGATTGTGCAGACAGAGTTTACCACAGTGACCAGTGCAGTTGTTGTTAAGTTAACTTTTATTTAATATATCCGTTCTCTGCTATATCCGTTCTCTGCCTGAAAAAAACGATACACAGCAGTCACACAGTGTGACTCAGTCTGTGTGCACTCAGCTCAGCCCAGTGTGCTGCACATCAATGTATAAAAGCTTATAATAATTGTGGGGGAGACTGGGGAGCACTGCAGGTTGTTATAGCAGGAGCCAGGAGTACATAATATTATATTAATTTAAAATTAAACAGTGCACACTTTTGCTGCAGGAGTGCCACTGCCAGTGTGACTAGTGGTGACCAGTGCCTGACCACCAGTATAGTAGTATATTGTTGTATACTATCTCTTTATCAACCAGTCTATATTAGCAGCAGACACAGTACAGTGCGGTAGTTCACGGCTGTGGCTACCTCTGTGTCGGCAGTCGGCACTCGGCAGGCAGTCCGTCCATCCATAATTGTATAATTATATACCACCTAACCGTGGTATTTTTTTTTCTTTCTTTATACCGTCGTCATAGTCATACTAGTTGTTACGAGTATACTACTATCTCTTTATCAACCAGTGTACAGTGCGGTAGTTCACGGCTGTGGCTACCTCTGTGTCGGCAGTCGGCAGGCAGTCCGTCCATCCATAATTGTATTATAATATATACCACCTAACCGTGGTTTTTTTTTTCATTCTTTATACCGTCATAGTCAGTCATACTAGTTGTTACGAGTATACTACTATCTCTTTATCAACCAGTGTACAGTGCGGTAGTTCACGGCTGTGGCTACCTCTGTGTCGGCACTCGGCAGGCAGTCCGTCCATCCATAATTGTATTATAATATATACCACCTAACCGTGGGTTTTTTTTCATTCTTTATACCGTCATAGTGTCATACTAGTTGTTACGAGTATACTACTATCTCTTTATCAACCAGTGTACAGTGCGGTAGTTCACGGCTGTGGCTACCTCTGTGTCGGCAGTCGGCAGGCAGTCCGTCCATCCATAATTGTATTATAATATATACCACCTAACCGTGGTTTTTTTTTCATTCTTTATACCGTCATAGTGTCATACTAGTTGTTACGAGTATACTACTATCTCTTTATCAACCAGTGTACAGTGCGGTAGTTCACGGCTGTGGCTACCTCTGTGTCGGCAGTCGGCAGGCAGTCCGTCCATCCATAATTGTATTATAATATATACCACCTAACCGTGGTTTTTTTTTCATTCTTTATACCGTCATAGTGTCATACTAGTTGTTACGAGTATACTACTATCTCTTTATCAACCAGTGTACAGTGCGGTAGTTCACGGCTGTGGCTACCTCTGTGTCGGCAGTCGGCAGGCAGTCCGTCCATCCATAATTGTATTATAATATATACCACCTAACCGTGGTTTTTTTTTCATTCTTTATACCGTCATAGTGTCATACTAGTTGTTACGAGTATACTACTATCTCTTTATCAACCAGTGTACAGTGCGGTAGTTCACGGCTGTGGCTACCTCTGTGTCGGAACTCGGCAGGCAGTCCGTCCATCCATAATTGTATTATTATAATATATACCACCTAACCGTGGTTTTTTTTTCATTCTTTATACCGTCATAGTGTCATACTAGTTGTTACGAGTATACTACTATCTCTTTATCAACCAGTGTACAGTGCGGTAGTTCACGGCTGTGGCTACCTCTGTGTCGGCACTCGGCAGGCAGTCCGTCCATCCATAATTGTATTATATACCACCTAACCGTGGTTTTTTTATACCACCTAACCGTGGCAGTCCGTCCATAATTGTATACTAGTATCCAATCCATCCATCTCCATTGTTTACCTGAGGTGCCTTTTAGTTCTGCCTATAAAATATGGAGAACAAAAAAGTTGAGGTTCCAAAATTAGGGAAAGATCAAGATCCACTTCCACCTCGTGCTGAAGCTGCTGCCACTAGTCATGGCCGAGACGATGAAATGCCAGCAACGTCGTCTGCCAAGGCCGATGCCCAATGTCATAGTACAGAGCATGTCAAATCCAAAACACCAAATATCAGAAAAAAAAGGACTCCAAAACCTAAAATAAAATTGTCGGAGGAGAAGCGTAAACTTGCCAATATGCCATTTACCACACGGAGTGGCAAGGAACGGCTGAGGCCCTGGCCTGTGTTCATGGCTAGTGGTTCAGCTTCACATGAGGATGGAAGCACTCAGCCTCTCGCTAGAAAACTGAAAAGACTCAAGCTGGCAAAAGCACCGCAAAGAACTGTGCGTTCTTTGAAATCCCAAATCCACAAGGAGAGTCCAATTGTGTCGTTTGCGATGCCTGACCTTCCCAACACTGGACGTGAAGAGCATGCGCCTTCCACTATTTGCATGCCCCCTGCAAGTGCTGGAAGGAGCACCCGCAGTCCAGTTCCTGATAGTCAGATTGAAGATGTCAGTGTTGAAGTACACCAGGATGAGGAGGATATGGGTGTTGCTGGCGCTGGGGAGGAAATTGACCAGGAGGATTCTGATGGTGAGGTGGTTTGTTTAAGTCAGGCACCCGGGGAGACACCTGTTGTCCGTGGGAGGAATATGGCCGTTGACATGCCAGGTGAAAATACCAAAAAAATCAGCTCTTCGGTGTGGAGGTATTTCACCAGAAATGCGGACAACAGGTGTCAAGCCGTGTGTTCCCTTTGTCAAGCTGTAATAAGTAGGGGTAAGGACGTTAACCACCTCGGAACATCCTCCCTTATACGTCACCTGCAGCGCATTCATAATAAGTCAGTGACAAGTTCAAAAACTTTGGGTGACAGCGGAAGCAGTCCACTGACCAGTAAATCCCTTCCTCTTGTAACCAAGCTCACGCAAACCACCCCACCAACTCCCTCAGTGTCAATTTCCTCCTTCCCCAGGAATGCCAATAGTCCTGCAGGCCATGTCACTGGCAAGTCTGACGAGTCCTCTCCTGCCTGGGATTCCTCCGATGCATCCTTGCGTGTAACGCCTACTGCTGCTGGCGCTGCTGTTGTTGCCGCTGGGAGTCGATGGTCATCCCAGAGGGGAAGTCGTAAGCCCACTTGTACTACTTCCAGTAAGCAATTGACTGTTCAACAGTCCTTTGCGAGGAAGATGAAATATCACAGCAGTCATCCTACTGCAAAGCGGATAACTGAGTCCTTGACAACTATGTTGGTGTTAGACGAGCGTCCGGTATCCGCCGTTAGTTCACAGGGAACTAGACAATTTATTGAGGCAGTGTGCCCCCGTTACCAAATACCATCTAGGTTCCACTTCTCTAGGCAGGCGATACCGAGAATGTACACGGACGTCAGAAAAAGACTCACCAGTGTCCTAAAAAATGCAGTTGTACCCAATGTCCACTTAACCACGGACATGTGGACAAGTGGAGCAGGGCAGGGTCAGGACTATATGACTGTGACAGCCCACTGGGTAGATGTATGGACTCCCGCCGCAAGAACAGCAGCGGCGGCACCAGTAGCAGCATCTCGCAAACGCCAACTCTTTCCTAGGCAGGCTACGCTTTGTATCACCGCTTTCCAGAATACGCACACAGCTGAAAACCTCTTACGGCAACTGAGGAAGATCATCGCGGAATGGCTTACCCCAATTGGACTCTCCTGTGGATTTGTGGCATCGGACAACGCCAGCAATATTGTGTGTGCATTAAATATGGGCAAATTCCAGCACGTCCCATGTTTTGCACATACCTTGAATTTGGTGGTGCAGAATTTTTTAAAAAACGACAGGGGCGTGCAAGAGATGCTGTCGGTGGCCAGAAAAATTGCGGGACACTTTCGGCGTACAGGCACCACGTACAGAAGACAGGAGCACCACCAAAAACTACTGAACCTGCCCTGCCATCATCTGAAGCAAGAAGTGGTAACGAGGTGGAATTCAACCCTCTATATGCTTCAGAGGTTGGAGGAGCAGCAAAAGGCCATTCAAGCCTATACAATTGAGCACGATATAGGAGATAGAATGCACCTGTCTCAAGTGCAGTGGAGAATGATTTCAACGTTGTGCAAGGTTCTGATGCCCTTTGAACTTGCCACACGTGAAGTCAGTTCAGACACTGCCAGCCTGAGTCAGGTCATTCCCCTCATCAGGCTTTTGCAGAAGAAGCTGGAGGCATTGAAGAAGGAGCTAACACGGAGCGATTCCGCTAGGCATGTGGGACTTGTGGATGCAGCCCTTAATTCGCTTAACAAGGATTCACGGGTGGTCAATCTGTTGAAATCAGAGCACTACATTTTGGCCACCGTGCTCGATCCTAGATTTAAAGCCTACCTTGGATCTCTCTTTCCGGCAGACACAGGTCTGCTGGGGTTGAAAGACCTGCTGGTGACAAAATTGTCAAGTCAAGCGGAACGCGACCTGTCAACATCTCCTCCTTCACATTCTCCCGCAACTGGGGGTGCGAGGAAAAGGCTCAGAATTCCGAGCCCACCCGCTGGCGGTGATGCAGGGCAGTCTGGAGCGACTGCTGATGCTGACATCTGGTCCGGACTGAAGGACCTGACAACGATTACGGACATGTCGTCTACTGTCACTGCATATGATTCTCTCAACATTGATAGAATGGTGGAGGATTATATGAGTGACCGCATCCAAGTAGGCACGTCACACAGTCCGTACTTATACTGGCAGGAAAAAGAGGCAATTTGGAGGCCCTTGCACAAACTGGCTTTATTCTACCTAAGTTGCCCTCCCACAAGTGTGTACTCCGAAAGAGTGTTTAGTGCCGCCGCTCACCTTGTCAGCAATCGGCGTACGAGGTTACATCCAGAAAATGTGGAGAAGATGATGTTCATTAAAATGAATTATAATCAATTCCTCCGCGGAGACATTGACCAGCAGCAATTGCCTCCACAAAGTACACAGGGAGCTGAGATGGTGGATTCCAGTGGGGACGAATTGATAATCTGTGAGGAGGGGGATGTACACGGTGATATATCGGAGGGTGAAGATGAGGTGGACATCTTGCCTCTGTAGAGCCAGTTTGTGCAAGGAGAGATTAATTGCTTCTTTTTTGGGGGGGGTCCAAACCAACCCGTCATATCAGTCACAGTCGTGTGGCAGACCCTGTCACTGAAATGATGGGTTGGTTAAAGTGTGCATGTCCTGTTTTGTTTATACAACATAAGGGTGGGTGGGAGGGCCCAAGGATAATTCCATCTTGCACCTCTTTTTTCTTTTCTTTTTCTTTGCATCATGTGCTGATTGGGGAGGGTTTTTTGGAAGGGACATCCTGCGTGACACTGCAGTGCCACTCCTAGATGGGCCCGGTGTTTGTGTCGGCCACTAGGGTCGCTAATCTTACTCACACAGCTACCTCATTGCGCCTCTTTTTTTCTTTGCGTCATGTGCTGTTTGGGGAGGGTTTTTTGGAAGGGACATCCTGCGTGACACTGCAGTGCCACTCCTAGATGTGCCCGGTGTTTGTGTCGGCCACTAGGGTCGCTAATCTTACTCACACAGTCAGCTACCTCATTGCGCCTCTTTTTTTCTTTGCGTCATGTGCTGTTTGGGGAGGGTTTTTTGGAAGGGCCATCCTGCGTGACACTGCAGTGCCACTCCTAGATGGGCCCGGTGTTTGTGTCGGCCACTAGGGTCGCTAATCTTACTCACACAGCTACCTCATTGCGCCTCTTTTTTTCTTTGCGTCATGTGCTGTTTGGGGAGGGTTTTTTGGAAGGGACATCCTGCGTGACACTGCAGTGCCACTCCTAGATGGGCCCGGTGTTTGTGTCGGCCACTAGGGTCGCTTATCTTACTCACACAGCGACCTCGGTGCAAATTTTAGGACTAAAAATAATATTGTGAGGTGTGAGGTATTCAGAATAGACTGAAAATGAGTGTAAATTATGGTTTTTGAGGTTAATAATACTTTGGGATCAAAATGACCCCCAAATTCTATGATTTAAGCTGTTTTTTAGTGTTTTTGGAAAAAAACACCCGAATCCAAAACACACCCGAATCCGACAAAAATAATTCGGTGAGGTTTTGCCAAAACGCGTTCGAACCCAAAACACGGCCGCGGAACCGAACCCAAAACCAAAACACAAAACCCGAAAAATTTCAGGCGCTCATCTCTAGTGTTTGAACCCGACCACTTAGCCGCTCAGCACAGTTGAAGTGCCGAGACCCCTCGGGCAGCCGCCCAAGATGAGCCCACCTTCCTGGTAGAATGGGCCTTCATTGACTTCAGCAACGGCAATCCAGCCGTAGAACGAGCACACCGAATCGTATCACAGATCCAGCGTGTAACAGACTGCATAGACCAGGCGCCCCAATCACGCTGGGTGCATACCGGACAAACAGGGCCCCTGTTTCCCCAAACTGAGCCAAATTGGCGCCATAAATATTCAAAGCCCTGACTACATCGAAAGACTTTGAATCAGCCAATGCTGAGGTTACCACAGGCATCAAAATAGGCTGAAAACCCCCTTTCGGCAGAACTATTATCCGAGTCCTCAATTCCGCTCTATCCACATGGAAGATCAAACAGGGGCTCTTGTGAAACAAAGCCGCTACTTCCGACACCCACCTTGCGGACGCCAAAGCCAAAAGCATGACTACTCTCCAAGAGAGAAATTTTAATACTACCTTTCACAAAGGTTCTAATCAGTATGACACAAGAACACTCAACACCACGTCAAGGTCCCACGGTGCCAATGAGGGCACAAATGGAGGTTGGATGTGCAGTACTCCTTTCACGAAAATCCGAACCTCCGGAACGATGGCCAATTCTTATCTTGAAAGAATATTTATAAGGCCAAAAACCGCACTGAAATGGAGCCTAAGTTTAGGCCAGCATCTACACCTGCTTGCAAAGAATGGAGAAGAATGACCCAGGTGAAAGTCTTTCGTAGGAGCCTTCGTGGATTCACACCAAGACACATATTTACGTCAAATATGGTGGTAAGGCTTTGCCGTTACTTCTTTTCTAGCCTGAAGAAGTGTGGAAATGACTTCACCGGGAATACCCTTTCTAGCTAGGATATGGCGTTCAACCGCCACTCCGTCAAACGCAGCCATGGTAAGTCTTGATACATGCCCGGATCTCGCTGTAACAGTTCCTCACGTAGAGGAATAGGCCAGGGATCTTCTATGAGTAAAACTTGAAGAACTGGATACCAAGGCCTCCTTGGCCAGATCGGAACAATGAGGATCGCCTGAACCTTTGTTCTTCTTATGTTTATCACCTTCAGAAAGAGTGAAAGCGGAGGGACACATAGACCAACTGAAAACACCCAAGGTGTCACAAGGGCATCCACCGCTATAGCTTGAGTGTCGCTTGACCTGGCACAATATCCCTGAGGTCTCTCGCTGAGGCGAGACGCCAACATGTCCAATTGAAGCACTCCTCAGACTTGTCACTTCTGTGAAAACTTCTCGATGACGAGTGTATATCTCCCGGATGGAGATCGCGTCTGCAGAGGAAATCTATTTCTCCGTTGTCTATATCCGGAACGAAGGCCGCTAATATCGTTTACCTGTCTTTCCGCCCAGTGGAAAACTTTTGCGGCTTCTGACATTGCTGCTTTGCTCCTTGTTCCACCCTAGCGGCTTACTTACGCCACTGCTGTCAAGTTGTCCGACAGACATAACACGGGCAGATCACGAAGAATATGTTCATTGAAAATAGCTCTTAATTCAAGAAAACTTATTGCAGACAAGCTTTCCAGCTTGACCTTTTTCTCTGGAAATACTTCCCTTGGAAGGACTGCTCCTCAGCCACGGAGATCTTCATGCATGGACACCAGGATCCAATCTTGGATCCCGAACCTTCGTCCCTCTAGGAGATGAGACTGTGCAGACACAACAGGAGCGATATCCTGGCCATTAGGATTATATTCCGGTGCATGTGCAGGTGAGACCCGGACCACCTTCCCAACTGGTCCCCGTGAAAACCACTCTGGCATTTGACCTGCTCACCGAAAAAGCCTCTTAGGCCGCACCCGTCTTCTTCATCAATGGAACATATTGATGGATTGTCACTGCAAATCTGATCCGACTCTGGATCCTCAGACCTTTTTCCACAGGAAAACACAGAACCTCAACCGTTCAGTAACTACTCTGATACCCACCACCGACATCCGCGTCCTTGGAAACAACAGCCATTCCCTGTGTCGAAGAACAGTCAGAGAGAAACAACTATTTGGAACACTTGTTTCTTGACCTCACCATAATCTGGGGAGCGTCTCAGTACAGAAATAACAATGGCTCTTACTATTGAAAGAAAACCATCATACTGCCAACACTTCGGTGAGATGGCAAAGACAATCCTGGATATCAACCCAGGTAGGCTGAATGCTGAGAAAAACGCATTTAAACCCCTTTTCTACCTTTACGCGCTGGAGCTCCCTGAGAGATTCCATCCTGTAGTTCAACTTCGTAAGTAGAAGTCTTTGTTTCTGGTGGATGGGGATCTGAACCCAGGACCCCAGCTGTTGTAGTGCAGAGCACTGTACCACTAGGCTACTCGAGTGGCTATATTTTTCTTTTTCTTTTTTTTTAAACAGAGACAGCAGGACAAAGTCCTGAACCTGATGCAACTCTGGTATGGCGTCACATACTACCTCCCCTTCCAGAGGGGAATCAGTAAGATCTATTTGAAAAATCAGTGAGGGGAATCATCTGTAAACTCCACTATGTCCCCCTTTGGATTCTATTATTAACCCCCAGGTCCAAGTCCATTCCCGGACTGATGAAAGAGTATTAGACGAGTTCCCACCAGTGTGGGCTCCAGCCAGATAGACCCAGTGACATGCGGTGGATGTGGTAGAAACAGAAGACACTATCCGCTTCTGTGAACCTAACAAGGCTGCAGAGCTCTTACCTTTTCACCTTCCACTATCTGCCCAGAAAGGGAAAAAAGAACTGTATCGAAACAGTTAAAATGACTGCATCCCACAAAAGAATGCGTCACCAACCGTTGTGAGGGAATCTAACTCACGAAGGTAGACTTACCAGTGGTATTCGCCGAGAGTGACTTAACTGAGGCATCCCCAAACAGCGGTACACCGTCACAGGGAAAAAACTCCAGTATCTCTCGGAGTCAGCCTCAGCATTCCTCCGGCCACACCTACTGCAGACGCACGGCAGCCTGCCGCAATGTTATAGAGAAGAACCAACATAAGAAACATCCCCTACTCTCTTTAGGGTAATTCTATCGGATGCCTTTCCGAATACAAACACTCCCCCATGTGCATGTAATGCAAATAACTCCAAAGCATATAAATATAATATCACTTATTGACCTGTGAACGATCTTTTGTGACAGGGCCACGTGTCGACCAGGAGTTGACTTTCACAGTATTCTATCTGCGGCGGGAAAAGAATAAACCTTCGTACTCCTTGTGAGGATCTGAGACCAACTCATCACGGCCGACCTAGAGCTTTATCAACAGAGCGACCAGCACATGAGAAGGAATACTTTTACTTCAGCATCCATTAGAAATCGAAATATGAATATACATAATGTAATACACATATACACACATATCATATATATATATATATATATATATATATATATTCCATAGACAAAAAACCTTACGGTTTCACATGTCCCATTAAGGCTTCTTAGACATGATCGAAATTTCAGAAACCTGTTGTAACTCTTCCACTCAAACTCCAAAAAGCAATGAAATTCCGATCATTAAGGCTGACGCCTTTATGGACGTGTTCCTTGCGCAATACAGATATGGTATGCCATCACAGCCTGTGGGTAATTGCAGATTCAGCACTCTCACAGAGTGAGATTGCTGTCACTCACACAATGGTGGAGCTGCTAATTCACAGATTTGGTTGCTCATTGGAATACACACATGCAGTCTATGCAACTGAAGGTCTGAGCAGTTATGTGGTGCTCCCATCCTACACAGTGGCCCTCATTCCGAGTTGTTCGCTCGTTATTTTTCTTCACAATGGTGCGATTAGTGCAAACTGTGCATACGCAACGTTCGCAGTGCGCCTGCGCCAAGTAAATTTGATAAAAAGTTTGGTATTTTACTCACGGCTAAACGAAGAAATCTCTTTGTTCTGGTGATCGGAGTGTGATTGACAGGAAGTGGGTGTTTCTGGGCGGAAACTGGCCGTTTTATGGGTGTGTGTGAAAAAACGCAGCCGTTTCTGGGAAAAACGCGGGTGTGGCTGGAGAAACGGGGGAGTGTCTGGGCGAACGCTGGGTGTGTTTGTGACGTCAAACCAGGAATGAAACTGACTGAACTGATCGCAGTGGCAGAGTAAGTCTCGAGCTACTCAGAAACTGCAAAGAAATTTAATTCTGCGAATCTTTCGTTAGCAATTCTGCAAAGCTAAGATTCACTCCCAGTAGGCGGCGGCTTAACGTGTGCAAAGCTGCTAAAAGCAGCTAGCGAGCGAACAACTCGGAATGAGGGCCAGTGCCCACAACCATCCCATTCGGTCACCACAACAATCCCACCTTGTTACAACAGCCTTCTCACTCCGTACATCCATCTCATTTAGTATACACATTTCGCTCCCTCAAACTTCTTGGTAAATTGCTAAAACTATAATACCCCATCTACGGTCTATGCATCTACACTTACTTCCCCTATACACCCCCATGCTGCTCTGTTTTCCCCAATCCCTACTGCTGTGTTCTCCCATCTGTGCTAGTCTGTACTAACTTATCTGCACCATCTGTCTTTCCCCACCTGTGCCTTGTCTGTACCACCATTTCCTTCTCTCTGTGCTGCTCAGTGTTTCCCTCTTCAACGACACTCTGCCTCCTCCAATACATGGCACACTGTCTTCTCTCCCATCTGCACCAGTTTTCTACCCATCTGCCAGTGTTTTCAACCCATCTGCTTCGTTGCCCTCATCCGCACCACTTTGTCTCCCTTCCCATACTTGCTGCTTAATCTACCCCCTATCCAAACCACTCTTACCCCATTCATGTAGCTAACATCCTGAAGGTAAATATTGTGGGTCACTATTGGGGGGGGGGGGGGTTTGCCCTATCCAACCCACCCAAGGATTAGGCCTAGCTGCCTCGCCCCAAGGGAAGGTAAAAATACTTATCCCCTCTGATGTTGGGACTGTATTCCCTTCATCCATGCTGCTCTGCCTTCCTCATCTGTGCTGTTTCTTTCCATATGTACTGCTCTTAACCCTCCCACATCTGTGCTGCTCTTTCCCCCTCATCCACACGGCACTGTCCACCCATCCACACAGCTCTGTCTCCCCCACCATCTGTGCCACTGTCTTTCTCCCATCTGTTGCACTCTGTCTTACCTCCCCCCATCTGTGGGGGTAATTCAGAGTTGATCGTAGATGTGCTAAATTTAGCACATCTGTGATCATTTACTCTAACATGCGGGGGGGACGCCCGGCACAGGGCTAGTTTGCCCCACATGTTAGGCCCTACCCCCCCCCCCCCCCCACGGGTAGCAGCTCCTGCGCTCTTGGCAGGGGGATAGCCACCGCAGCCTGCCCCCCCCCCCCCCCCATGGTCCATAAACGCCTCCGTTGTGCTGACCATGCCCCGCCAATGGCGTTCTAACGCCGTTGGTACGCCCCCCTCCTTCCCCGCAACTGCCTCTGCCTGTCGATCAGGCAGGGCGATCGCAGCCAGTGAGATGCTGATAGCATCTCCCTGGGCTCCCAGGGTACACACGCACAGTGCGGCCATTGCGCGTGCGCACCCCACAAACTAATTCAGACTGCGATCGCTGCCGCTGCAGTCTGAGTTATCCCGTGTTTCATTGTCCCCCCCATCAGTGCTGCTTAGTCTTCCCTCTATCCACACACTTTTGTTTCCCCATCCACACTGCTCTGTCTCCTCCCTCCAATCAACACCACTCATACCTCATCCGAGCAGCTTTGTCTTCCGCTCAGACCTTCAGTTGCATAGACTGCATGTGTGTATTTCAATGAGCACACAAATCTGTGAATTAGCAGCTCCACCATTGTGTGAGTGACAGCAATCTCACTCTGTGAGAGTGTTGAATCTGCACTTACCCACAGGCTGTGATGGCATACCATATCTGTATTGTGCAAGGAACACGTTCATTAAGGCGTCAGCCTTAATGATCGGAATTTCATTGCTTTTTGGAGTTTGAGTGGAAGAGTTACAACAGGTTTCTGAAATAGCGATCATGTGAAACCGTAAGGTTTTTTGTCTATGGAATTTCATAGCTTTTTTTCAATTTATTTTTTTAAATTCAGAAATGTAAAAATGTCATTGTAAGAATAAAGATTTGATTTTTTAAATGTTTAATGAAAATGTTCGTATAAAATCACTGTTCTGTGCAAAATGCAAAAATAATTTTATTTACCACAAAGAATTGTTATACTTTTAACTTTGGTCAAAATACTTTGCTGCCTTTGCGGATGATGCAGGGAGGGGGTAGGCAGCAGCAGCAGCAGCCTGTGACTGAGGCTGGAATGCACATGTACGTGTGAGGTGTCATGTGTGTACGTGTGTGTGTCAGGTGCCGTGCTTATATATATGTGTGTGTGTCAGGTGCTGCATGTATATGTGTGCGTGTGTGTGTCAGGTGCTGCGTGTATATGTGTGTGTGTCAGGTGCTGCGTGTTTATGTGTGTTTGTCAGGTGCTGCGTGTTTATGTGTGTGTGTGTGTGTGTGTGTGTGTGTGTGTCAGGTGCTGCGTGTTTGTGTTTGTGTGTGTGTGTGTGTGTGTGTGTCAGGTGCTGTGTGTTTATGTGTGTGTGTGTGTCAGGTGCTGCGTGTTTATGTGTGTCAGGTGCTGCGTGTTTATGTGTGTGCGTCAGGTGCCGTGCGTGTATGTACACGTGTGCGTCAGGTGCCGCGCGTGTACGTACACTTGTGAGTCAGGTGTCGCGCGTGTACGTACACGTGTGTGTGAGTCAGGTGTCACGCGTGTACGTACACATGTGTGTGTCAGGTGTCGCGGGTGTACATACACGTGTGTGTCAGGTGTCGTGGGTGTACGTACACGTGTGTGTCAGTTGTCGCGCGTACACGTGTGTGTACAAAGAAGAACAGCCCCCTTTCGTGCGCTTGAATACTAATAGCAGCCCCTGGAGACAACCAGAACCTTTCACCGTGATTCCAACAATACTTAAAACACTAAAAAAATGTGACTCCACGTGGCGCTACTCAACACCCTCAAATACAAAAAAATTGCTTACACAATGGGTAAACAGCATGATTCAATTCCACAGACAGTTCATTCATAGAACATCACTAAAATAAATGAAATACAGGCATAGCGTAACCCTGTTAATAAAACAATACTGTTTTTATTTCCTTAGGCCCACTCACATAGATATGAAATCTTATCGCATGTAGAGAATCAATAATCCTTGAGGTGGAACGGCCTTTTGCTTCCTAGCGAAATCCTCATTCATATATCACTTAAAAGAGAAATAGTAGTAATAGTGCAACACCGTCTTTAAAGTTAAGACAGATTTTAATAAACAAAATGCACTCACAAACATCCAATAAAAAACAACATATAAGGTGCCAAGGAAGTTCTCATGGAAAAAGATGCTGCAGAAGGAATAATCACCACAAGCCCCGGTAGCTAAGGTGTCTCCAATAGATAGAAATCGCAGCTCCAATCTCCAAGTCCCTGTGTTGCACCGTCTCCCTGCTTTGCACTTTCGGACAGATGTCCTTCATCAGAAGCATGGGAGATGTGCTTTCCAAATCCTCCTTAAATAGCAGTGGAATTAGATTCACTCACAGCACCTGACGATTCCGGAACCGCGTCACCGGAAGTGACGTAACCGGATGTAAAGGAAGTCATTGAACTGCTATGTGCGTCTCATAGCACAACCAGGAAGTCGGCTTGAATAGAATAATGTGGAACACTGCACAAACCAGCCCTGCGCATGTACGGACACGTGTGTGTGTCAGGTGTTGCGCGTACACATGTGTGTCAGGTGTCGCGTGTGTACGTACACGTGCATGTCATGTGTCGCGCGTCTACGTACACGTGCGTGTGTCAAGTGTTGCGCGTGTACGTACACGTGTGTGTGTGTTTCAGGTGGCGCGCGTGTACGTACACGTGTGTGTGTTTCAGGTGTCGCGCGTGTACGTACACGTGTGTGTGTTTCAGGTGTCGCGCGTGTACGTACACGTGTGTGTGTGTTTCAGGTGTCGCGCGTGTACGTACACGTGTGTGTGTGTTTCAGGTGTCGCGCGTGTACAAACACACATCTGTGTGTCAGGTGTCGCGCGTGTACTTACACGTGTGTGTGTCAAGTGTCGCGCGTGTACGTACACGTGTGTGTGTGTCAGGTGTCGCATGTGTACGTACATGTGTGTGTGTGTGTCAGGTGTCGCGCGTGTACGTACACGTGTGTGTGTGTCAGGTGTCGCGCGTGTACATACATGTGTGTGTGTCAGGTGTTGCGCATTTGCGTGTCAGATGTTGCGCATGTACGTACATGTGTGTGCACGTGTCAGGTGTCGCGCGTGTACGTACTCGTGAGTCAGGTGTCGCACGTGTACATACACGGGTGTGTCCGTCAGGTGTTGCGTGTACACGTGTGTGTGCGCGTCAGGTGTCGCACGTACATGTGTGTGTGCATCAGGTGTTGTGTGTGTGCATCAGGTGTCGCACATGTAAGTACACGTGTGTGTCAGTTATGTGAGGTGTCACGTGTTTGTGTCAGGTGCCGCGAGTGTATATGTGAGTTAAATGCTACATGCATGTATATGTGTGTGCCAAGTACTGCATGTGTATATTAGAGTGTCTGATGCTGTGCCTCTATATGTGTGTGTCTGGTGCTGTGTGTGTATGCATCAGTTGCCGCGCTTGTGTGTGTCAGGTGTTGTGCGTGTATATATGTGTGTATAAGGTGTTGCGCGTGTATATGCGTGTGAGTGTCAAGTGCTGCGCGTGTATATGTATGTGTGTCAGGTTCTGCGCGTGTATATGTATGTGTGTCAGGTGCTGTGCGTGTATATGTGTGTGTGTGTCAGGTGCTGCGCGTGTATACGTCTGTGTCAGGTGGTGCGTGTGTATACGTGTGCGTCAGGTGCTGTGTGAGTGGCAGGTGCTGCGTGTATATGTGGTGAGTGGCAGGTGCTTTGCGTGTATATGAGTGGCAGGAGCTGCGCGTGTATATGTGTTGTGTGAGGTGCTGCGAGTGTATGTGTGTTAGGTGCTGCGAGTGTATATGAGTATGTATGTCAGGTGCTGTGTGTGTTAAATGTCACGTGTATATAGGTATATCAGGTGCTGCCTGTCTATGTGTGTGTCAGGCGCTGCATGTTTATATTAGTGTGTCAGCTGATGCGCATGTGTGTGTGTCAGGTGTTGCGTGTGTATATGTGTGTGTCAGGTGTTGCACGTCTACAGTATGTGTGTGTGTCAAGTGCAGCGCATGTATGTGTGTGTGTCAGGTGTTGCATGTGTATATGTGTGTGTTAGGTGCTGCGCGTGTATATGAGTGTGTGTCAGGTGCTGCGAGTGTATGTGTGTGTGTTAGGTTCTGTGCGTGTTAAATGTGTGTGTGTTAGGTTCTGTGCGTGTGTGTGTGTGTGTCAGTTGCTGCATGTGTATATTAGTGTGTATGATGTTGTGCTTGTGTGCATAAGTGAGTCAGGTGCTGCCTGTGTGTGTGTCAGGTGTTGCACGTGTATATGAGTGTCAGGTGCTGCTTGTGTGTTAAAGCTTTTGCAATGACATACACATTGGTAAATTCAGGGCTATGTATTGTAGATTAAGGCCTAACAGAATGCTTTCAAATTTTCTTTCTGGTGTCTTGAGTGTGGGAGAACGGGGTGGGGGTGTTTCCGTGCACACAGCACGAGGAGAGGAGTGGGGGATCCAGGCACACAGCACGGGGGGGGGGGAGTGGGGGAGTTGAGCACACAGCTGGAGAGAGGGCAGGCACACAGCAGGGGGGCGTGCACACAGCGAGAGTGGAGGGGAGTCAGGCACACAGCGGGAGGGGAGGGGAGTCGGGCACACAGCGGGAGCGGGGAGCTGGGGAGCTATGAGAAATATATGACAAAAAACACACAGCGGGGGGGGGGTGTTTTTGGACACACAGCGGGAGGGGGGTGGCCGGACACACAGCGGGGGAGGGGGGGGGGTGACCGGACACACAGCGCACGGGGGGGGGGTTTCTGGACACAAAGCGTGACGGGTGGGTAGGGGGATGGCCAGACACACAGTGGGAGGGGTGGGGAGGGGGTATGGCCGGACACACAGCGGGAGGGGGGGGGGGTCGGACAAACAGCCGGAGGGGGAGGGGGGTTGGACACACAGCAGGAGGGAGGGGGTGCAGCCGGACACACAGCTGGAGGGGGGGAGCCGGGCACACAGAGGGAGGGGGAGGGGGGTGGCCGGTCACACAGCGGTGGGAGGGGGGGGTGTCCGGACACACAGCGGGAGGAGGGGGTTGGGTAGCCGGACACACAGCGGGAGGTGAAGGAGGGCGGGGGGTGGCTGGACACATAGCGGCGGGAGGAGGGTGGCCGGACATACAGCGGAAGGGGTGGGAGTTGAGCACACAGCGGGGGGCTGTCAGAACTCACCCAGCGCTGCGCTACTGGTACCTTGGTGGAGTGGTTCTCTAAATGGTGCTGCTGAAGTGCGGTCTGTGTCTCGATGTCCTAGGACTTCTGGTGCTCGGATCTAGTGATGTAGTGGGTTCTTGTTCTAGCTCTCGCTCTTCATTGCGATGGTGGCAGAGTGTGGCTGTGTCACACTGCAGTGCCATGCGGTGGAGACTCTGTGCCTGGCACATTGCACTGCAGATACAGCGTGGGAAGGACACAGCAGGAGGAGGGGCTGGTCGGACACACAGCGGGAGGAGGAGGGGGATGGCCGGACACACAGCGGGAGTGGGGGGGTGGCCGGACATACTGTGTCACACTGCAACACTGCAGTACCGGGCGGTGGGGACTCTGTGCCTGGCAGAGCGCCCTGCAGATACAGCGTGGGATGGACACAGCAGGAGGAAGGGGGGTGGCCGGACACACTGCGGGAGGGGTTGTGTGGCCGGACACACAGCGGGAGGAGGGGGTGTGGCCGGACACACAGCGGGAGGAGGGGGTTGAGGAGAGGGGTTGGCCGGACACACAGCACAGGGGGGAGGAACGGCGGAGCTGGGCACACAGCAGGGGGAGCGTTCACACAGTGGGAGTGGAGGGGAGGCGGGCACACAGCGGGAGGGGAGGGGAGTTGGGCACACAGCGGGAGCTGGGGAGCTATGAGAAATATATGACAAAAAAACACACACAGCGGGAGGCGGGGGGGGGTCGGACGGACACATAGCAGGAGGAGGGGGGTGGCAGGACACACAGCGGGAGGAGGGGGTGGGTGGCCGGACACACAGCGGGAGGGGGGGGATGAACGGACACACAGCAAGTGCGAGAGGGGAGGGGGGGGGGCGGACACACAGCGGGAGGGGAGGGGGGGCAGGCCAGGCACACAGCGGGAAGGGAGGGGGGGTGGCCAGACACACAGCAGTAGGAGGGGGGGTGGCCAGATGCACAGCGGGAGGGAGGAAGGGGGGTAGTCGGACACACAGCAGGAGGGGGGGTGGTCGGACACACAGCGGGAGGAGGGGGGGGTGGCCGGACGCACAGCGGGAGGGGGGGTTGGACACAGCGGGGGAGGGGGGGTGGCTGGGCACACAGCGGGAGGAGGGGTTGGCCGGACACACAGCGGGAGGATTGGGGTGGCCGGACACACAGCGGGAGGAGGGGGGTGGCCGGACACAGTGGGAGTAGGGGGGGTGGCCGGGCACACAGCAGGAGGAGCGGGGGGTATGGCCGGACACACAGCAGGAGGAGGAGGGGTGGCCAGACACACAGCAGGAGGAGGGGGGGGTGGCCGGACACACAGCAGGAGGGGGGGGGTGGCCGGACATACTGTGTCACACTGCAACACTGCAGTACCGGGCGGTGGGGACTCTGTGCCTGGCAGAGCGCCCTGCAGATACAGCGTGGGATGGACACAGCAGGAGGGGGGGGGTAACCGGACACACTGCGGGAGGGGGTGTGTGGCCGGACACACAGCGGGAGGAGGGGGTGTGGCCGGACACACAGCGGGAGGAGGGGGTTGAGGAGAGGGGGGTGTCCGGACACACAGCACAGGGGGGAGGAACGGCGGAGCTGGGCACACAGCAGGGGGAGCGTTCACACAGCGGGAGTGGAGGGGAGGCGGGCACATAGCGGTAGGGGAGGGGAGTTGGGCACACAGCGGGAGCTGTGGAGCTATGAGAAATATATGACAAAAAAACACACACAGCGGGAGGCGGGGGGGGGGGTAGGCCGGACACATAGCAGGAGGAGGGGGGTGGCCGGACACACAGCGGGAGGAGGGGGTGGGTGGCCGGACACACAGCGGGAGGGGAGGGGATGAACGGACACACAGCAAGTGCGAGAGGGGAGGGGGGTCGGACACACAGCGGGAGGGGAGGGGGGGCAGGCCAGGCACACAGCGGGAAGGGAGGGGGGAGTGGCCAGACACACAGCAGTAGGAGGGGGGGTGGCCAGATGCACAGCGGGAGGGAGGAAGGGGGGTAGTCGGACACACAGCAGGAGGGGGGGTGGTCGGACACACAGCGGGAAGAGGGGGGGGTGGCCGGACGCACAGCGGGAGGGGGGGTTGGACACAGCAGGGGAGGGGGGGTGGCATGGCACACAGCAGGAGGAGGGGGTGGCCGGACACACAGCGGGAGGAGGGGGTGGCCGGACACACAGCAGGAGGAGGGGGGTGGCCGGACACAGTGGGAGGAGGGGGGGGTGGCCGGACACACAGCAGGAGGAGCGGGGGGTATGGCCGGACACACAGCAGGAGGAGGAGGGGTGGCCAGACACACAGCAGGAGGAGGGGGGGTGGCCGGACACACAGCAGGAGGGGGGGGTGGCCGGACACACAGCGGGGGGTGACCGAACACACAGCGAGCGGAAGGGGTGGGAAGGGTTCATGGCCAGACACACAGTGGGAGAGATGGGGAGGGGTGGGAGTGGCCGGACACACAGTGGGAGGGGGGGTGGCCGGACACACAGCGGGAGGGAAGGGGGGAGTGGCTGGGCACACAGCGGAAGGGGAGGGGGGGTAGCCGGGCACACAGCGGGATGGCAGGGGAGGGGGGGTGGCCGGGCACACAGCGGGAGGGGAGGGGGCGTGTCCTGGACACACAGCAGGAGGGGGGGGTCGGACACACAGCGGGAGGGGAAGGGGGGCTTGGACACACAGCAGGAGGGGAGGGGGGGTGGCCGGGCACACAGCGGGAGGGGGGCGAGTCCTGGACACACAGCAGGAGGGGGGGTCGGACACACAGCGGGAGGGGGGGTGGCCGGACACACACAGCGGGAGGGGGTGTGGTGGCCGGACACACAGCGGGAGGAGGGAGAGGGGTGGCAGGACACACAGTGGGGGGAGGAGGAGGTGGGAGGGGGTGGCCGGACATACAGCGGGAGGGGTGGGAGCCGGGCACACAGTGGGGGGGCTGTCAGAACTCACAGTGGGGGGGGGCCGGACACACAGCGGGAGGGGGGGCAGGCCAGGCACACAGCGGGAAGGGAGGGGGGGGGTGGCCAGACACACAGCAGTAGGAGGGGGGGTGGCCAGATGCACAGCGGGAGGGAGGAAGGGGGGTAGTCGGACACACAGCAGGAGGGGGGGTGGTCGGACACACAGCGGGAGGAGGGGGGGTGGCCGGACGCACAGCGGGAGGGGGGGTTGGACACAGCGGGGGAGGGGGGGTATCCGGGCACACAGCGGGAGGAGGGGGTGGCCGGACACACAGCGGGAGGAGGGGGTGGCCGGACACACAGCGGGAGGAGGGGGGTGGCCGGACACAGTGGGAGGAGGGGGGGTGGCCGGACACACAGCAGGAGGAGCGGGGGGTATGGCCGGACACACAGCAGGAGGAGGAGGGGTGGCCAGACACACAGCAGGAGGAGGGGGGGGTGGCCGGACACACAGCAAGAGGGGGGGGTGGCCGGACACACTGCGAGAGGGGGTGTGTGGCCGGACACACAGCGGGAGGAGGGGGTGTGGCCGGACACACAGCGGGAGGAGGGGGTTGAGGAGAGGGGGGTGGCCGGACACTGCAACACTGCAGTACCCGGCGGTGGGGACTCTGTGCCTGGCAGAGCGCCCTGCAGATACAGCGTGGGATGGACACAGCAGGAGCAGCCCTTCACTTCACTGGATCATTGCATCGGAATGAGCACTGACCTCGAGCAGCCCGCTGGCAGCTCCTTCAGCTAAACTATCAATCCGAGGGACACTACAACGCTTGTCAAGCCCCAAACAAGAGACAGGAGACAGCTGGAGCTGGAGACAGGCACACAGCAGAGCGGGGAGAGAAGGTGCACGGAGGGACCCGCAGCCGCCGGTGTTCCCCGTTATACTAATGATGATTTAATGACTCATAGTGCACCGAAGCCAGCTGCGGGCAGTAACAATGAGGACGCAGATAAGCAGTATGGCCGGAGGAGGCTGGCCAGGCTGCCTAATTTCTCCGCTTCCCTCATTGTTACTGGCCGCGGCTGGCTTCGGTGCACTATGAGTCACTACATCATCATTACTATAACGGGGAATGCCGGCGGCTGCGTGTCCTTCCGTGCACCTTCTCTCCCCGCTCCACTCCTCAAGTCTGAAAGCTGCCGCTGTGTGCCTGTAATTGAGAATGCTGGCGGCTGCGGGTCCCGTCCTTATGGTGAACCTAGTGCCTCAGGCTCAACAGCGCGGCAATCTACCGAGGGGACTGGGCTGGCTTCAAAGTCGGCCATATTTGTACACCCATATGAAGCTTCTCTGCGTACACCCCCTGCTGGCGGCCACTGCGCAGCCGCAACAAATTGAAAAGCCCTATCTTTATAACGGGGCATATTTTACTTAATTAAAAAAAACTATAACTTTCTGAAAAACCACAACCCCAAAAGGCACTACACTGGGACAAGATCTATCTAATAAAACAAACCCCAAGTCTTAATTCGTCCTCTATCCTGAGTTATGCCTTCCCAAAAAAATTCTCATTCACTATATGGGAAAACGGTGTCAAAAAGCCAACCAGGAAGTCGCAGAAAAAACTGACAGTTGAAACTTTAGGTTACTCCCAATTCCTCATTTTTTATTATTTTGCCCTGAAATTTGGCATGCAGCAGCGGGTGACGATTCTACGCGTTCATGCCAAATTTCAGCTTAGTATGTCCAATCACTTTTGGGGTGGAGCCCCTCAAACACCATGCCCCCATCTCAGAAGTTCCCTATGGGAGAATTCCATTTGTTCGATTCAGCCTTAATATAAGGGCACTTATATATATATATAATTGGATTGTCCGGAACCGTCGGGTCCCTAGTGACATTAATGTGTTCTGAATGTGTATGACCATGTACTGAATGCCCCAGTTGTAGATCTAACAGGAAACCTTATGGTCGACAGAAAACCTAGTATTCGTCGACAGCAGGGAGTAGTAACCAGGCAAAATAACATTCTTGCGACCCCGAGGGGTCCGAGGGAAATATACATATATAATTTTAATAACACTCCCCCACAAATACTACCATGTCTGTGCTCGAGCTACAGGCCCATGGAACCGTACCATACATACACATATAAATATATATACAGGTATAAGGCAGTTACGGCATGTTAATTTACACCCAGTAATAACAATTGGTGCCGACAGGGTCACCCACATACTACTGTGTCTCCCATACAGTGTTTACTTTTGAAAGCATACAACTACCGACCTGCTGACACTGCATCTACTGAATCAAGTATCAACAGGCGTCGGCGATGCCGACAGGGATCCCCATAGCCCCTCTGAGGAAACGACCAGATTGTGCCGGTCGAGAAACGCGTCAGGGCTGTTTTAGGATCCGACTACTTCTCATCTGACCACCTTTACCTCTTACGGCCTTTTACCCGTTCCAGCTCTACTCCACTGTCGGGTCTAATTTGCCCGAGCAGAGCCACCTGCACTGGTCCCTTTTGCAATACGGGGACCGTGGCTGCCAGCTCATCGCCTCGGATCAACGGCATCTTGGATAATCACAGCACCGCCAGATGATCCGTAGAAGCGGTGAGCGGTTACTAGTCTGACACGCTACAGCAAGGAGAGAGCATCGGACTTAGCCGCTGGAGCTAGCGGCACCCGAGCACTTGTCAGTGCTATGTGTACACCGAGGAAGTGGTAAGCGTCATCACCCCGATATGAGGCTACACTAAATAGAACAGAAGTTGTGCGGTGTCAACTTGGGGTAATCAATAGAGGTCTAATTTATAACCAACAGTGCACTTGTTTTGTATTCATCTGACTCTAACCTGAACAAATTAATTTCAAATATGAGACTGTTATATGGATAATATCCAGACTTTCAGCATTTAAACATCAGCTGTCAACTCTTAGGACATATCAATTCATATATCATCATTATATCAGTCTATCAGTACACTAAATTGCGTGGAATATATGGAGCTGTAGTGCGGATTTTTATTGGTTTTATTTTAGTATTAAATAGGTATATGTATACCATATTATGTGATCACTGTGTATATTAAAATTGTGAAATTTCAGTGGAGTCTGCCTGCGCTCTCTTGTCCAGATTTTGTTTTTCCATTTGTTTAGGGATTGCTAATACCCTATTCCTTTGAGAGCGGCAGGCAGCATTTCAACATAGGGTCAAGGAGGCGCCTTTCTTTCTTGTAGTTTGATCCCCATAGCTGTTTGTGACAGAGCAATCCCGCATGTCGACACATGTGGACTAAAAAGCTATAGTGGGTATATCTGACAGGGAACACACAGACATATATGCACAACACAATGATTACATGCCCATTATCAGAAATAGTGCTATATTTCCCTCTATATAGCACTAAACCACTGTGCCCCCCCTCGTTTGCACTATATACATGCTTTGGCGAGGACATGGAGAAAATGGCGCTGAATCCTGTTGTGAGGGCTAAGCCTCGCCCCCTCTCAGCGCGCTTCAGCCCCGTTATTAATATAGCTATTTATGCTGGCAGGGGTCCGTATACAGTGCCTATGCACTGTATACATGTTTAGCCAGACTCCTTGAGTTATATATTGCTGCCCAGGGCGCCCCCCCTGCGCCCTTGTAGAGCCGTTGGTGTGTGGGAGCAATGGCGCGCAGCGCGACCGCTGCGCGGTACCTCTGAGACTCGGAAGTCTTCTGCCGTCACTGAAGTCTTCTATTCTTCTCATACTCACCCGGCTTCTTTCTTCTGGCTTCTGTGAGGGGGGTGACGGCGCGGCTCCGGGAACGAGCAGCTAGGTGCACCAAGTGATCGAACCCTCTGGAGCTAATGTTGTCCAATAGCCTAAGAAGAAGAGCCTTTAACTCACAGAAGTAAGTCTGACTTCTCTCCCCTCAGTCCCACGAAGCAGAGAGATTGTAGCTAGCAGGTCTCTCTGAAAATAAAAAACCTAACATAAAGTCTTTTAGAGAAACTCAGTAGAGCTCCTCTAGTGTGTGTCCAGTCTGTCCTGGGCACAGAATCTAACTGAGGTCTGGAGGAGGGGCATAGAGGGAGTTCACACCCATTCAAAGTCTTATAGTGTGCCCATGTCTCCTGCGGATCCCGTCTATACCCCATGGTCCTTACAGAGTCCCCAGCATCCTCTAGGACATATGAGAAACATTGATCGGGAACATCGTGACCATTGGAACATCGCCGCTTTCCCTTTTGAAAGCTGGGACAGCCTCCAGGTATACAGGGGAGGTCTGGGGTGGCTTGGGAGCAGGGCCGGATTAACAATGGGGCGGATGGAGCTGCAGCTCCAGGCCCCCCATCAAATAAGGCCCATAGCTTCAGCTGTGCTGCTGCTGCAGACAGGAAAAAATGTTTTCCTGCTACAGCAGCCTGCTACTGCCCCTCCGCGGTCCCCCTACACCCAGGTTGTGATCCCCCCTCCAGTAGCACCGTCAAACTAAACACGGCCGCCGGCGTAATCTTGACACATATGGTGCCGCAGCGGAAAGGCTTCACTAGCCCCCCTCCCTGCACCCCATACGCTTACAGGAGGCGCAGCCGCGCAGGGAGGGAGGGAGTGATGGGAAACGAGTGACGGCGCAAATGGGCTGCCCATCCCGACCAGTGACCACTACCTTCCGTGACCTTTCCTGAAAGAAACAGTAACAGCAGACAGGAAACAAGTACTTGAAATCAGCCGGAGCCTGGGAAACTGACTGATCCCTCTGGGTTGACGGCCCGCCGCAGCAGCAAGCTGACCGCAGAGCTATTTCAAATCTGCCGCGGAGCCATGGACCGGCAGCCAATCAGGAGCGGCCGCGGCAGATTTGAAATAGTACAGTGTTTGGCTCCCTTCCCTGGGCCCTGTCAAAAGTGCGGCTACAAGGTTCGGCTCTCCGCATGCGGCCTGATTACGCCAGGGCTCCGGATCCCGCCCCCCTGACAGCTCCGCTGCCCATCTCTGGCTTTCGCCTGATCACAACCCGGGTGGCCAGCTCACGCTCCACAGCACAGCTGCCTGGCTTCCGCATGCTGATACCCCGGCTACCCGGCAACTGGTGAGCAGTGGGGAACTCATGGAGCGTCAGGGTGGGGACAGTGTGTGTGTGTATATATGTGACTTTGTATGTAAATGTATATACAGTGTGTGTGTATGTGTGTGTGTATGTATATATATATATATATATAGCTGTGTGTGTGTGTGTGTGTGTGTGTGTGTATCTACTGTATGTGGCTGTGAGTATGTAGATATGTGTCATAATGTGAATTTCGGCTCCTACCGCGTGCTCTAATGTGAATTTCGGCTCCTACCGCGTGCTCTAATGTGAATTTTGGCTTCTACCGCGTGCTCTAATGTGAATTTCGGCTCATACCGCGTGCTCTAATGTGAATTTTGGCTTCTACTGAGTGCTCTAATGTGAATTTTGGCTTCTACTGCGTGCTCTAATGTGAATTTTGGCTTCTACTGCGTGCTCTAATGTGAATTTCAGCTCATACTGCGTGCTCTAATGTGAATTTTGGCTTCTACTGCGTGCTCTAATGTGAATTTTGGCTCATACTGTGAGCTATGTGAATTTCGTCTCATTCTGTGTGCTATAATGTGAAATTCGTCTCATACTGTGTGGTATAATGTGAAAGGGGCACCAGTACTAGATAGTAGTGATGAGCGCCTGAAACTTTTCGGGTTTTGTGTTTTGGTTTTGGGTTCGGTTCCGCGGCCGTGTTTTGGGTTCGACCGCGTTTTGGCAAAACCTCACCGAATTTTTTTTGTCGGATTCGGGTGTGTTTTGGATTCGGGTATTTTTTTTAAAAAACACTAAAAAACAGCTTAAATCATAGAATTTGGGGGTCATTTTGATCCCAAAGTATTATTAACCTCAAAAAACATAATTTACACTCATTTTCAGCCTATTCTGAACACATCACACCTCACAATATTATTTTTAGTCCTAAAATTTGCACCGAGGTCGCTGTGTGAGTAAGATAAGCGACCCTAGTGGCCGACACAAACACCGTGCCCATCTAGGAGTGGCACTGCAGTGTCACGCAGGATGTCCCTTCCAAAAAACCCTCCCCAAACAGCACATGACGCAAAGAAAAAAAGAGGCGCAATGAGGTAGCTGTGTGAGTAAGATTAGCGACCCTAGTGGCCGACACAAACACTGGGCCCATCTAGGAGTGGCACTGCAGTGTCACGCAGGATGTCCCTTCCAAAAAACCCTCCCCAAACAGCACATGACGCAAAGAAAAAAAGAGGCGCAATGAGGTAGCTGACTGTGTGAGAAAGATAAGCGACCTCACAATATTATTTTTAGTCCTAAAATTTGCACCGAGGTCGCTGTGTGAGTAAGATAAGCGACCCTAGTGGCCGACACAAACACCGTGCCCATCTAGGAGTGGCACTGCAGTGTCACGCAGGATGTCCCTTCCAAAAAACCCTCCCCAAACAGCACATGACGCAAAGAAAAAAAGAGGCGCAATGAGGTAGCTGTGTGAGTAAGATTAGCGACCCTAGTGGCCGACACAAACACCGGGCCCATCTAGGAGTGGCACTGCAGTGTCACGCAGGATGTCCCTTCCAAAAAACCCTCCCCAAACAGCACATGACGCAAAGAAAAAAAGAGGCGCAATGAGGTAGCTGACTGTGTGAGAAAGATAAGCGACCCTAGTGGCCGACACAAACACCGGGCCCATCTAGGAGTGGCACTGCAGTGTCACGCAGGATGGCCCTTCCAAAAAACCCTCCCCAAACAGCACATGACGCAAAGAAAAAAAGAGGCGCAATGAGGTAGCTGACTGTGTGAGAAAGATAAGCGACCCTAGTGGCCGACACAAACACTGGGCCCATCTAGGAGTGGCACTGCAGTGTCACGCAGGATGTCCCTTCCAAAAAACCCTCCCCAAACAGCACATGACGCAAAGAAAAAAAGAGGCGCAATGAGGTAGCTGACTGTGTGAGAAAGATAAGCGACCCTAGTGGCCGACACAAACACCGGGCCCATCTAGGAGTGGCACTGCAGTGTCACGCAGGATGTCCCTTCCAAAAAACCCTCCCCAAACAGCACATGACGCAAAGAAAAAAAGAGGCGCAATGAGGTAGCTGACTGTGTGAGAAAGATAAGCGACCCTAGTGGCCGACACAAACACCGGGCCCATCTAGGAGTGGCACTGCAGTGTCACGCAGGATGGCCCTTCCAAAAAACCCTCCCCAAACAGCACATGACGCAAAGAAAAAAAGAGGCGCAATGAGGTAGCTGACTGTGTGAGAAAGATAAGCAACCCTAGTGGCCGACACAAACACCGGGCCCATCTAGGAGTGGCACTGCAGTGTCACGCAGGATGGCCCTTCCAAAAAACGCTCCCCAAACAGCACATGACGCAAAGAAAAAAAGAGGCGCAATGAGGTAGCTGACTGTGTGAGAAAGATAAGCGACCCTAGTGGCCGACACAAACACCGGGCCCATCTAGGAGTGGCACTGCAGTGTCACGCAGGATGTCCCTTCCAAAAAACCCTCCCCAAACAGCACATGACGCAAAGAAAAAAAGAGGCGCAATGAGGTAGCTGACTGTGTGAGAAAGATAAGCGACCCTAGTGGCCGACACAAACACCGGGCCCATCTAGGAGTGGCACTGCAGTGTCACGCAGGATGTCCCTTCCAAAAAACCCTCCCCAAACAGCACATGACGCAAAGAAAAAAAGAGGCGCAATGAGGTAGCTGACTGTGTGAGAAAGATAAGCGACCCTAGTGGCCGACACAAACACCGGGCCCATCTAGGAGTGGCACTGCAGTGTCACGCAGGATGGCCCTTCCAAAAAACCCTCCCCAAACAGCACATGACGCAAAGAAAAAGAAAAGAAAAAAGAGGTGCAAGATGGAATTGTCCTTGGGCCCTCCCACCCACCCTTATGTTGTATAAACAGGACATGCACACTTTAACCAACCCATCATTTCAGTGACAGGGTCTGCCACACGACTGTGACTGAAATGACGGGTTGGTTTGGACCCCCACCAAAAAAGAAGCAATTAATCTCTCCTTGCACAAACTGGCTCTACAGAGGCAAGATGTCCACTTCATCATCATCCTCCGATATATCACCGTGTACATCCCCCTCCTCACAGATTATCAATTCGTCCCCACTGGAATCCACCATGTCAGCTCCCTGTGTACTTTGTGGAGGCAATTGCTGCTGGTCAATGTCTCCGCGGAGGAATTGATTATAATTCATTTTAATGAACATCATCTTCTCCACATTTTCTGGATGTAACCTCGTACGCCGATTGCTGACAAGGTGAGCGGCGGCACTAAACACTCTTTCGGAGTACACACTTGTGGGAGGGCAACTTAGGTAGAATAAAGCCAGTTTGTGCAAGGGCCTCCAAATTGCCTCTTTTTCCTGCCAGTATAAGTACGGACTGTGTGACGTGCCTACTTGGATGCGGTCACTCATATAATCCTCCACCATTCTATCAATGGTGAGAGAATCATATGCAGTGACAGTAGACGACATGTCCGTAATGGTTGTCAGGTCCTTCAGTCCGGACCAGATGTCAGCATCAGCAGTCGCTCCAGACTGCCCTGCATCACCGCCAGCGGGTGGGCTCGGAATTCTGAGCCTTTTCCTCGCACCCCCAGTTGCGGGAGAATGTGAAGGAGGAGATGTTGACAGGTCGCGTTCCGCTTGACTTGACAATTTTCTCACCAGCAGGTCTTTGAAACCCAGCAGACTTGTGTGCGCCGGAAAGAGAGATCCAAGGTAGGTTTTAAATCTAGGATCGAGCACGGTGGCCAAAATGTAGTGCTCTGATTTCAACAGATTGACCACCCATGAATCCTTGTTAAGCGAATTAAGGGCTCCATCCACAAGTCCCACATGCCTAGCGGAATCGCTCTGTCTTAGCTCCTCCTTCAATGTCTCCAGCTTCTTCTGCAAAAGCCTGATGAGGGGAATGACCTGACTCAGGCTGGCAGTGTCTGAACTGACTTCACGTGTGGCAAGTTCAAAAGGTTGCAGAACCTTGCACAACGTTGAAATCATTCTCCACTGCGCTTGAGACAGGTGCATTCCACCTCCTATATCGTGGTCAGTTGTATAGGCTTGAATGGCCTTTTGCTGCTCCTCCAACCTCTGAAGCATATAGAGGGTTGAATTCCACCTCGTTACCACCTCCTGCTTCAGATGATGGCAGGGCAGGTTCAGGCGTTTTTGGTGGTGCTCCAGTCTTCTGTACGTGCTGCCTGTACGCCGAAAGTGTCCCGCAATTTTTCTGGCCACCGCCAGCATCTCTTGCACGCCCCTGTCGTTTTTTAAAAAATTCTGCACCACCAAATTCAAGGTATGTGCAAAACATGGGACGTGCTGGAATTTGCCCAGATGTAATGCACGCACAATATTGCTGGCGTTGTCCGATGCCACAAATCCACAGGAGAGTCCAATTGGGGTAAGCCATTCCGCGATGATCTTCCTCAGTTGCCGTAAGAGGTTTTCAGCTGTGTGCGTATTCTGGAAACCGGTGATACAAAGCGTAGCCTGCCTAGGAACGAGTTGGTGTTTGCGAGATGCTGCTACTGGTGCCGCCGCTGCTGTTCTTGCGGCGGGAGTCCATACATCTACCCAGTGGGCTGTCACAGTCATATAGTCCTGACCCTGCCCTGCTCCACTTGTCCACATGTCCGTGGTTAAGTGGACATTGGGTACAGCTGCATTTTTTAGGACACTGGTGACTCTTTTTCTGAGGTCTGTGTACATTTTCGGTATCGCAACCCTAGAGAAATGGAACCTAGATGGTATTTGGTACCGGGGACACAGTACCTCCAACAAGTCTCTAGTTGGCTCTGCAGTAATGATGGATACCGGAACCACGTTTCTCACCACCCAGGATGTCAAGGCCTCAGTTATCCGCTTTGCAGTAGGATGACTGCTGTGATATTTAATCTTCCTCGCAAATGACTGTTGGACAGTCAATTGCTTGGTGGAAGTAGTAAAAGTGGTCTTACGACTTCCCCTCTGGGATGACCATCGACTCCCAGCAGCAACAACAGCAGCGCCAGCAGCAGTAGGCGTTACACGCAAGGATGCATCGGAGGAATCCCAGGCAGGAGAGTACTCGTCAGAATTGCCAGTGACATGGCCTGCAGGACTATTGGCATTCCTGGGGAAGGAGGAAATTGACACTGAGGGAGTTGGTGGGGTGGTTTGCGTGAGCTTGGTTACAAGAGGAAGGGATTTACTGGTCAGTGGAGTGCTTCCGCTGTCACCCAAAGTTTTTGAACTTGTCACTGACTTATTATGAATGCGCTGCAGGTGACGTATAAGGGAGGATGTTCCGAGGTGGTTAACGTCCTTACCCCTACTTATTACAGCTTGACAAAGGGAACACACGGCTTGACACCTGTTGTCCGCATTTCTGGTGAAATACCTCCACACCGAAGAGCTGATTTTTTTGGTATTTTCACCTGGCATGTCAACGGCCATATTCCTCCCACGGACAACAGGTGTCTCCCCGGGTGCCTGACTTAAACAAACCACCTCACCATCAGAATCCTCCTGGTCAATTTCCTCCCCAGCGCCAGCAACACCCATATCCTCCTCATCCTGGTGGACTTCAACACTGACATCTTCAATCTCACTATCAGGAACTGGACTGCGGGTGCTCCTTCCAGCACTTGCAGGGGGCGTGCAAATGGTGGAAGGCGCATGCTCTTCACGTCCAGTGTTGGGAAGGTCAGGCATCGCAACCGACACAATTGGACTCTCCTTGTGGATTTGGGATTTCGAAGAACGCACAGTTCTTTGCTGTGCTTTTGCCAGCTTGAGTCGTTTCATTTTTCTAGCGAGAGGCTGAGTGCTTCCATCCTCATGTGAAGCTGAACCACTAGCCATGAACATAGGCCAGGGCCTCAGCCGTTCCTTGCCACTCCGTGTGGTAAATGGCATATTGGCAAGTTTACGCTTCTCCTCCGACAATTTTATTTTAGGTTTTGGAGTCCTTTTTTTTCTGATATTTGGTGTTTTGGATTTGACATGCTCTGTACTATGACATTGGGCATCGGCCTTGGCAGACGACGTTGCTGGCATTTCATCGTCTCGGCCATGACTAGTGGCAGCAGCTTCAGCACGAGGTGGAAGTGGATCTTGATCTTTCCCTAATTTTGGAACCTCAACTTTTTTGTTCTCCATATTTTATAGGCAGAACTAAAAGGCACCTCAGGTAAACAATGGAGATGGATGGATTGGATACTAGTATACAATTATGGACGGACTGCCACGGTTAGGTGGTATAAAAAAACCACGGTTAGGTGGTATATAATACAATTATGGATGGACGGACTGCCTGCCGAGTGCCGACACAGAGGTAGCCACAGCCGTGAACTACCGCACTGTACACTGGTTGATAAAGAGATAGTAGTATACTCGTAACAACTAGTATGACGACGGTATAAAGAATGAAAAAAAAACCACGGTTAGGTGGTATATAATACAATTATGGATGGACGGACTGCCTGCCGAGTGCCGACACAGAGGTAGCCACAGCCGTGAACTACCGCACTGTACACTGGTTGATAAAGAGATAGTAGTATACTCGTAACAACTAGTATGACGACGGTATAAAGAATGAAAAAAAAACCACGGTTAGGTGGTATATAATACAATTATGGTTGGACGGACTGCCTGCCGAGTGCCGACACAGAGGTAGCCACAGCCGTGAACTACCGCACTGTACACTGGTTGATAAAGAGATAGTAGTATACTCGTAACAACTAGTATGACGACGGTATAAAGAATGAAAAAAAAACCACGGTTAGGTGGTATATAATACAATTATGGTTGGACGGACTGCCTGCCGAGTGCCGACACAGAGGTAGCCACAGCCGTGAACTACCGCACTGTACACTGGTTGATAAAGAGATAGTAGTATACTCGTAACAACTAGTATGACGACGGTATAAAGAATGAAAAAAAAACCACGGTTAGGTGGTATATATTATAATACAATTATGGATGGACGGACTGCCTGCCGAGTGCCGACACAGAGGTAGCCACAGCCGTGAACTACCGTACTGTACACTGGTTGATAAAGAGATAGTAGTATACTCGTAACAACTAGTATGACGACGGTATAAAGAACGAAAAAAAAACCACGGTTAGGTGGTATATAATACAATTATGGTTGGACGGACTGCCTGCCGAGTGCCGACACAGAGGTAGCCACAGCCGTGAACTACCGCACTGTACACTGGTTGATAAAGAGATAGTAGTATACTCGTAACAACTAGTATGACGACGGTATAAAGAACGGAAAAAAAACACGGTTAGGTGGTATATATTATAATACAATTATGGATGGACGGACTGCCTGCCGAGTTCCGACACAGAGGTAGCCACAGCCGTGAACTACCGCACTGTACACTGGTTGATAAAGAGATAGTAGTATACTCGTAACAACTAGTATGACGACGGTATAAAGAACGAAAAAAAAACCACGGTTAGGTGGTATATATTATAATACAATTATGGATGGACGGACTGCCTGCCGAGTTCCGACACAGAGGTAGCCACAGCCGTGAACTACCGCACTGTACACTGGTTGATAAAGAGATAGTAGTATACTCGTAACAACTAGTATGACGACGGTATAAAGAATTTAAAAAAAACCACGGTTAGGTGGTATATAATACAATTATGGTTGGACGGACTGCCTGCCGAGTGCCGACACAGAGGTAGCCACAGCCGTGAACTACCGCACTGTACACTGGTTGATAAAGAGATAGTAGTATACTCGTAACAACTAGTATGACGACGGTATAAAGAATGAAAAAAAAACCACGGTTAGGTGGTATATATTATAATACAATTATGGATGGACGGACTGCCTGCCGAGTGCCGACACAGAGGTAGCCACAGCCGTGAACTACCGCACTGTACACTGGTTGATAAAGAGATAGTAGTATACTCGTAACAACTAGTATGACGACGGTATAAAGAATGAAAAAAAAACCACGGTTAGGTGGTATATAATACAATTATGGTTGGACGGACTGCCTGCCGAGTGCCGACACAGAGGTAGCCACAGCCGTGAACTACCGCACTGTACACTGGTTGATAAAGAGATAGTAGTATACTCGTAACAACTAGTATGACGACGGTATAAAGAACGAAAAAAAAACCACGGTTAGGTGGTATATATTATAATACAATTATGGATGGACGGACTGCCTGCCGAGTTCCGACACAGAGGTAGCCACAGCCGTGAACTACCGCACTGTACACTGGTTGATAAAGAGATAGTAGTATACTCGTAACAACTAGTATGACTATGACGACGGTATAAAGAAAGAAAAAAAAAACCACGGTTAGGTGGTATATAATACAATTATGGATGGACGGACTGCCTGCCGAGTGCCGACACAGAGGTAGCCACAGCCGTGAACTACCGCACTGTACTGTGTCTGCTGCTAATATAGACTGGTTGATAAAGAGATAGTATACAATACTACTAATATACTGGTGGTCAGGCACTGGTCACCACTCACCACTAGTCACACTGGCAGTGGCACTCCTGCAGCAAAAGTGTGCACTGTTTAATTTTAATATAATATTATTTATCATGTACTCCTGGCTCCTGCTATAACAACCTGCAGTGCTCCCCAGTCTCCCCCACAATTATAAGCTTTATATACAATACATTGATGTGCAGCACACTGGGCTGAGCAGTGCACACAGACTGAGTCACTGTGTGACTGTGTATCGTTTTTTTCAGGCAGAGAACGGATATATTAAATAAAACAAACAACTGCACTGTCTCTGGTGGTCACTGGTCACTGTGGTCGTCAGTCACTAAACTCTGTCTGCACTCTCTTCTAATCTACAGTATCACAGCAATCTCTCTCTCTCTCTCTCTTCTAAATCTAATCTAAATGGAGAGGACGCCAGCCACGTCCTCTCCCTATCAATCTCAATGCACGTGTGAAAATGGCGGCGACGCGCGGCTCCTTATATAGAATCCGAGTCTCGCGAGAATCCGACAGCGTCATGATGACGTTCGGGCGCGCTCGGGTTAACCGAGCAAGGCGGGAAGATCCGAGTCGCTCGGACCCGTGAAAAAAAAAGTGAAGTTCGTGCGGGTTCGGATTCAAAGAAACCGAACCCGCTCATCTCTACTAGATAGTATAAGGGGTCCTACTATTGTTGTGCAAAATGTGTATAACAGTATTTTGGATGAGACGCACTGTGTCCTTGAACATAGTTGGGGAAATCCAAATGGTCCTTGGGTGCCCTACAGCTATTCAACTGTAATGGAAGCGAGTATCGCGGATGCCCATTACTTATCACACCCAAAAGCACTGGGTTTAGCTACGTAAATCGCTAAACCCATATAAACTATTCGGCATGCTGATGAAATGGCAATTTTTTGCAGAAGCTGTGAGCAGAAATCATGCAGTCATGCCCTATCAGCAAAACAATTTATTAGTTCTGTTCGGCGCTCAAAAAAATTGCATTCCCCCCCCCCCCCCTCCAGTGACACTCTTCTGTCTGTCTTCTCTATATCTACCTTTCATGATAAATAGATACATCTGTATACTTTTCAAACTTGCCTACACACACACACACATACACACACACATATATTAAATACACAACTGGTGACATACCTATATCGGGGACAACTTTATTGTGCATGCATGAATCACCGGAAAATGGCCACGGCTGCCACTTTCTGAGTGATATTTGAAGCTCTGCAGCTGGAGTCGGACCGACGGAGCGGTGAGTATAATCAAATGGGTGCAGTGTGTGGGTCCCCATGGACCCAGTGTCCCATATGCACCGCACACCTTGCACCCATTATAGATACACCAGCGCCCCCGCCCCTGCAACAGCACACAATAGGCCCTTCATAAATTTCAGATCCAGGCCCATGAGCACCTTAATCTGGCACTGCTTGGGAGGGTTAATTTACATTCCCCAGCAGCTGCATTGGTGGTCATTCCGAGTTGATCGCACGTAGTAACTTTTTGCTGCTTGTGCGATCAACTTGACGCCACCTATGGGGAAGTGTATTTTAGCATAGCAGGGCTGCGGTCGCTTGTGCAGCCCTGCTATGCTAAAAAAGTTTCCTGCAAAACAAGACCAGGGTCAGACCTACTTACTCTGTGCAACGGATCCAGCGACAAAGGTTCCGGGATTGACATCAGACATCAGCCCTTCAAATGCCTGGATATGCCTGCGTTCGGCTCTCCATGCCCGGAAAACGGTGAGTAGATGCCCCGGAATGACTCCCCACTGTCAATCTTCTTGCGATCGCGCTAGCGATCACTTTCTTCTTTATTTTGGTCATTGCCCGGCGACGGCAACGACTGGTGTGCGCATTGCGGCCGCTGCACATGCGCATTTCCAACCCGTTCAGACCGCAGCAAAGAACCGCTGCGTGCGAACGGGTCGGAATGACCCCCCATCCCCCCATTGTCTGCAGCCACTGAAGAGTTGGGGGGGGGTCCTGCCGTGCTTGACCGTTCAGCAGTGTTCGGCAGCACGGCAGGCACAGGGGGAGAGTGCAGGTTAGCAGCGGAAAGAAGTTTCCCTTCCCTGCTGCTGCTAACACTGTCTATCTGACTGGTCGCACAGAGGTGTAGGTTCCATGGTGCCCGGAGCAAGGGTATGTTTCAGCGCCCTCTCTCCTGTACTGAATTGGGTGCATGTTACATGCCTAAGGTGTGCAACAAAAATATAGGGGGAGGGCTTCAGGGGAAAGGAGTGTGGCCCCAGAGTAGTACCAATTCAGATTACACCACACAGTATTGTCCATTATTCACTTTATACTACACAGTAGTACCCCTTATAGACCTTATGCCACATGGTAGAGCCCCTTATACACGTTACACAACACAGTAAAGCTGCTTATACGTTATGCCACAGTAGAGCCGCTTATACATGTTACTCTGCAGCTTCTAATGCAGAGAGAGGTGCTGCAGTAGCAGCTGGGACAGAGAGAGGTGCTGTAGCAGCTGGGGCAGAGAGTGGTGTAACAGGACAGAAGTAACACTGCTGCACAGATACAAGCAGACAGTGAGACATATAAAGAGGATGGAAGAGCTCCGGCATGTGCTGGCTGTCCGTGTCTCCTGCTGTCACCTCTGGCCTGCCCTGTTCCCTACCTAGTATCTGAGTCAGTGTGTGCCCCTTTGCTTCTCTTCCCCCTGGTCTGCGGCAGCCTGTCCCTCTGCCCATGGTGTAGCGGGCGGAGGGAGGGGAGGCAGGCAGCGGTGCTCCCTCTAACATTTGTAACACCTGGAGCTTGCGCTCCATCGGAGCCACCTTTGCTACACCCCTGTGGTCGTATCCTGTGCGACCAGGTCAGATAGAGCACTTGCAGGCATGGTTGCATCTGATGCGACCATGCCAGGCAAGTGGTTAAATAGATTCCACAGCCCTTTCTTGGTTCTCATCCTACCTATCGCTCTTTCGGTGTTCACCTCTCTGATTCCACCTCCTCTTCACTACCTCTATCAGTTAAAGTACCGCAAGGCTCAGTCTTAGGTCCTCTGTTTTTTACAGTCTATACCTCATCTCTTGGTAAACTAATCAGCTCCTTCGGATTTCAGTATCATTTGTACGCTGATAATACTCAAATCTATCTATCCTCCCCAGATTTGTGACCATCTGTATTGGGCCGCATCACTGAATGCCTTTCTGCCATTTCATCTTGGATGTCATCTCGCCACCTCAAACTCAACATTTCCAAAACAGAATTAATTATATTCCTGCCAGCTAAGAGTAGTTACCAACCTGATATCTCCATAACTGTTGACAACTTGACAATCTACCTTACCCCAAAAGCTCACTGCCTAGGTGTCATTCTTACCTCTGAACTGTCATATGGGTCACACATTCAATCTGTCTCTAAATCATATTACATACATCTAAAAAAAAAAAAAAAATACAACCATATCTTACACAAGACACAGCAAAAACTCATCCATGCACTCATCATCTCCCGCATTGATTATTCCAATTGTCTCCTTACTGGTTTTTCCAAGAAAATACTCTCACCACTACAATCCATTTTGAATGCAGCTGTAAGGCTAATCTTCCACTCTGTCAGTCCCTCATTTGGTTGCCCATATTTTACCGTATTCAATTTAAAATACTTCTACTCACATATAAAGCTATTAACCAAACTACACCAACATACAACTCTTCGCTTATCTCAAAATATCTCCCAGCTCAACCTCTCCGCTCTGCTCAAGATCTGCATCTCTTATCTGCACAGATCACTTGCTCCCATTCACAACTGCAGGACTTTATTCGGACAATACCCACCCTATGGGATACCCTCCCACGCATGATAAGACTCTCCTCTAGCCTCCAAACTTTCAAACGTTCCCTGAAAACTCACCTCTTAAGGCAAGCCTATCAAATTCCTGAACTGCCCACATGACCTTCAGAAGCATTCATATCTAATTACATCCCATTAAAACTGTATCCTTCCTAATTCCCTATAGATTGTAAACTTGTGAGCAGGACCTTCGTACCTCTATGTCTGTCTGTTATTATTATCCAGTCTGTCTTATCACTATTTCCAATTGTAAAGTGCAACGGAATATGCTGGGCTATATAAGAAACTGTAAATAAATAAATAATAAATAAATAAATACTCCTAGGAAAACCACTGTTGATATTTTCTGCCATTTCCTCATCAAGCTTTCTGTGACAAGTTCACCAAAAAAGCTGCAGAGACACTGCCTTTCCATCAGGAATGGTATTGTCCCATTGAACTGTTTTCAGGGAAAATGCATCCTTGAGGAAGAATTTTTCCTTTGGCACTTCCAGAGTCTCAACTGAATATATCAAGGAGAACCTTGAACATGGGTTTATCACTGAGTCTAAATCACCTGTGAGAGCAGGGCATTTTTATTGTTTTTGTTAAAAAGAAGGGCAAAGGTCTCAGACCTTGTAGAGACTAGAGGAGCTTAAATTCTATCACTGTTAAGGACTGATACCCTCTACCATTAATCTCCAAACTCTTTAACAGAATTATGGGATCTATTCATGAACCAGTGAAATGTGTGGAGAAGTGAGCCTGTGGAGAAGTTGCCCATGGCAACCAATCAGCATTGAAGTAACATTTATAGGTCATGACTGTAGTTTTGTGAACCCGGCACGTATGTGAAGTCCGTGCGGGTAACTGGAAGACTGTGCGTGAATTGGCTGGTCTGTGGGAATCAGTGAGATGAAGAGCTCAAGAAGACTAAGGACGATGAAGTAGGTACAAAAAGTAAGATTTAATGGAGTAACAACAACACACAGAGACTGAGGTTACCCCAATGACTGAACTGAAGAATGGAGTTAATAACTGTAAAATTATGCTGTAGCACTCTGTATGAAGAACAATGACTGTGGCTGTGACTTTAAGACAAGACTGAAGAATACTGCGGCTGTGTCTTTAAGACGAGACTGAAGAATAATGCGACTATCTTGAAGACAAAACTGAAGAATACTGCGGCTGTGTTTTTAAGATGAGACTTAAGAATACTGTGACTATGTCTTTAAGACAAGACTGAATAATACTGCGGTTGTTTCTTTAAGTCTATGCTGATACTGGATATAACTGGTAACACAACTGTAACCAGTTACAACTGTAATACGGACTGGGTAGCAAAAGAGGAGAGTTTTACAGGAACTAATGTAATAGTGTTACCTCTTAGCGAGCTCAGCTCACACTGAAAAGTGACTCAAGGAACTGGCAGCTTCTGTAACACAGGTCTCTCTACTTATACCTCTTGGTCCTTGGTAATTGGAGTCAGGTGATTCAGGGAGTCTCAGGCTGGCACCGGATTGAATAGCTCATGGTCAGGTTATCAGATCCAGGTCAGGCTCTGATGTGGAGTGAGGCCTAGCAGGCCGAAAAAAACACTGAAGCCTGAACTTCTACAAATGAACAAAGGATGCTGACTTTTAGGCCTAAACTCCAGATTGCTGAACACAGTGAAGAATCAAATGCTGCTCACAGCTGATTACTCAGAGGAATTGCTAAGCTGTGTAAGAAAATTTAGTAAATAGATAAAAAGAATCACTGCGGTTGGAGTGAGGAAATTATGGTATTACAGGTTGAGTATCCCATATCCAAATATTCCGAAATACGGAATATTCCGAAATACGGACTTTTTTGAGTGAGAGTGAGATAGTGAAACCTTTGTTTTTTGATGGCTCAGTGTACACAAACTTTGTTTAATACACAAAGTTATTAATAATATTGTATTAAATGACCTTCAGGCTGTGTGTATAAGGTGTATATGAAACATAAATGAATTGTGTGAATGTACACACACTTTGTTTAATACACAAAGTTATTAATAATATTGTATTAAATGACCTTCAGGCTGTGTGTATAAGGTGTATATGTAACATAAATGCATTCTGTGCTTAGATTTAGGTCCCATCACCATGATATCTCATTATGGTATGCAATTATTCCAAAATACGGAAAAATCCGATATCCAAAATTCCTCTGGTCCCAAGCATTTTGGATAAGGGATACTCAACCTGTACAAAACCGAATTGTGCTGTGCACTAAGAATGATACAGACACAGTGAAGCTCAATAATATAAAATAGTTACAATGTTACAAACACTATTTTAACAAAACTAAAAATTAAAGCACACAAGGGGGGTAATTCCAAGTTGATCGCAGCAGGAAATTTTTTAGCAGTTGAGCAAAACCATGTGCACTGCAGGGGAGGCAGATATAACATGTGCAGAGAGAGATAGATTTGGGTGTGGTGTGTTCAATCTGCAGTGTAAAAATAAAGCAGCCAGTATTTACCCTGCACAGAAACAAAATAACCCACCCAAATCTAACTCTCTCTGCACATGTTATATCTGCCTCCCCTGCAGTGCACATGGTTTTGCCCAACTGCTAAAAAATGTCCTGCTGCGATCAACTTGGAATTACCCCCCATATGAGCTTGCAAGCTTAAAAATAATTAATGTCACCCGAAGACAACTGATTGCTGGGTTTGAATTTATACCACAGATTACTGATTAGTGTTAGTTAACACAGATTAGTAATAGTTAAAATAATAGTCTCTCCCAAAGAAATGAATAACCCTTACACCGGTGTCCCAGTGCGGTTTAGTTGTGGAAACTCTGCTAATTGTTATGCTTTCTTAAGCACGTGCACTGATTGGTTGGTAAGTATAACAGCATGCAGTCACAGAACTTTATGTATAGTTACCACTGTGTTGGTCCCTGTATATCAATGATAGAGGTTCCTTGTAAGGCTGTACACGTGGTAAAGATACCAATGTGGCAATGTCCCGTTTGCAACAGGTGCAGCTGTATAAGGTACTGATCTACTCCCTATGTCCCATTTGGCGCTGTTAGTCTCCCACAGTGACGTGAAGGAGATGCAGGACCAGGTCTGTCTGTGGCGCTGTCCACCGCCGCATAGCTAGTGGAGACCGAAGGCAAGGTCCGACCGCGGGGGATCACGTGTAGGCAGCGTAGAGGGAGTTGATGCAGGCTATTGAGCACTAAGCGGAGGATCCAACAGCGGGAGAGAGAACAAGAGAAGTGGGCGTCAATGCGTTTCGTCTCCTAGCAACCTGAAGACTTCCTCAAGACATATCACTTCCTTCTCCTGTCTCCATTTTTATACCCAAGTAACAAACCAAATTGGCTTAAAGTGTAAAAGTTAAATCACTTAACCGTGAATAGCAGTTAAGGAACATTAGCATACACTAAATAAAATTATTCTATACCACAATAATATAAATATAATAAATAAAAAGGTTGATATTCCACAATTAAACATTTAAATAATGAGCTTCACTGCATAACAATATATTTCTACAAACTCATGTACTTATATATATTAGCAACCTGAGGGATAGCCCAGCTGTTTCTTTCAACAACATTGGTTATGCCTAGAGATGACTGGTTCACATATCAATATAGTCCTAAATAAAAAATGAGAGGTACAGACACAGATATAGATATAAAGCCCATCCCCCCTCTTTTTTATTTTATTTGTTTTCACATCCATAAACTCCATTGGATTTAATTTAGGCTGTATACTCCCCCAATAGACTCCCAAAATATGATATTAATCCCAAAAAGTATAATCTAATGCTCATTGGAGACCTTTTGGATGTAATGTATCTATTCTAAAAATCCAAGAGGACTATCCAACACACAACCTCCTAAATCTGTCTCCCCCCCCCCCCTTTTTGTACAATTGAATTGTTCTACACCTACTACGGTCAAGGATGCTGGATTTCCATTGTGTACCCTAGGAAAATGGCAGGAAACACTGTGTGTTTGTAATTTCTTTAAGATATTCAATCTGTGTTCTCTAAATCTTGATTTAAGAGTTCTAATCGTTCTTCCAACATATTGTAAAGAACATGAACATTGTAGCACATGCTGGTACTTTATCTCCAGCGACTTTATCTCCATCCAAGGCTTAGTAAATAAACCCCTAAGTCCCGCTTTCAGTCCAAACCAATAATTGCAAAGTGACTGTGTTCCTGCTGTGAGACTGGGTTTTGCCTGTGCCAAATATATCAGAATTGCACATAGTACATATGGAATTACAAAGAGAGAGTCCAATAAGCTGCAAAACAAAAAAAGTGGAAAAACAATTCCACAGATGACATCATTTGTGTTGCAGTTCAATGCTCAGAGCATTTCCAAAACCCCCGCACATGTACTATTTGGCACTGGTACTCTGCAAACAGTCTGTTGTGAATATTTTAAGGACAGAATGCAGTTTGTAAATAAACCCCAGGATGCAGATAACCAATTTGGCCCCGAGAGTGCCTTATAAATAAATTATAATAGTAACTATGATTGCACGTCTAACGCTAGTATTGGATTTCTCCCTTGCTTGTGTGTGCATAATGCTTTCATGTACACGAGATGGAGAGCTGTTTCTGACGTAATACTCTAGTTGTTTAAACTTAAAGTGAATTCGTATTTTGCAAGTAAAAATAATTCTTAAAAGCATGTGTGTATGTGATGCATGATTAGCGTAAATCTTGCACATATGCCATTGGTGCCGACATGCACGCATGTTGCGATAATTGCAACTTTGCATATGACGGTCATTTTTCCATTTATGTAAATGCATTTTACACCTATTCTGCGTCATCTCCTAACAGGACACAAGTGCAGAATCTAACCAGGAACAAAATGGTTAAGGTACCTTCAAATTAAAATGCAGCAAGTAGCAGTTACGTGACCTCTGCATTATCATCAGGATGCTCTTTAAGGTGAATTAGATAAACAAGATGTTAAGTCTGGTAGAAGCCCCTACTGCTGTAATGGCCAAATGATTTGCTGTTTAGAAGTTCTTGATTAAAAACAGAGCAGTCAAAAAGTACCGGAGCCCTTGAAGGTGATTTTGAAGATGGAGGAGTAACTGGGCAGCACAAACAGCAATCACAGACAATTAGGAGTACTGGGGCAAGTGGCTCATTCTGTTGTGAGACTGCACGAAAATTGCTCTTCAGATTCCAGGCTTGTTACATTTAAAGCAAGGCCCCCAGCTAAGTCATTTTAAAGTCCAACTCCAATCAGGAGATATTGCTTGAAATCTTCCTATTATGGCTGAAGTGAAAGGATTGATTGTCTATGCTGATGAGTCTTGAGATTGGTTTATAAAGAAAAAAAATGGTAATTTTATCTTGAAGCTCTATTATAATGTTGTTTGAATTGCTTGGATGTTTTTTTTTCCATTTTGTTTATTGGGCGCAAGTCCGAAAACTAGGTCCAGGTTTAGAAAGGCTTATAAAGTGATTTATTCTCAATTCTGGTATCCTACAAGTGAAAAAGGGGAATTGGGAACTCCATAAAAACATGCATTTACAATATTATATTTTTTTTATGCTAAACACATATTTTGATATGCTAAATGAGGGTTCACCATATGAACATGACTGTTATGGGTGTAAGAAAATTATCTTAAATCAGTAAAAAGATCCTGTTCTAGACCATCACACATCCTAACCTAAGACTAATCAGTATATAAGCTGCCTTGTTAGCAGCAGTATACTCATTTCACTATCTTTTTTTTATTGTTTTACTATGATGTACCTCTTACTTAGCATCTTGTACATTCTTTACTATCAGGTAGGTATGGTAAAAATACAATTAAGCATTGGGCATTAGCCTGTGATAATAACATACAAATGAGGCAGAACATTAGAGCACCAAACTTGCAATACAATATAAACTTTATTAATTGCAATACTCAATTATATGCTCAGCTAGGTGTTCTACCCGTTCTTCGCACGGGAGTTTCTGATTTTCACGGTTGTAAATATAAATGAGTGTTAAAAATTTTATAAATCTATAAAGATGTAATTTTGAGACGTCTTAATGTAAGTAAATATTAATCCATGGTTCTTGGCATTATCCGAGGAGCACCCACAATAGATACTGTAAAAAGTGACAGGGACATTTTTGTAGTTTAATAAATTCTACACACTGGAGGTGCAATACAGATTTTGATCCGATTGTCCATTTGGGCATTATCATTCACAAAACGCAAGCCACGCATGGGTAATGATGTCATTATGTCAACCCCATGTTCATCCCCTTGGAGGAGATTCATTAAAATTCTAATTATGTCATTTTTCTATTTCCCACCTGAAGAATACCCATGTTACATTTCATCTTCCTTATGGTGCCCATACACTTGTGCGATACCCCGTGACGCGACATCACAGGGCATCGCACTGATAGTTCAGGTGCGATGAAATTGCACCTGAAATGCCAAAGTGATTACCATGCGATCCGGCGGATGCCCATCGCACATTGCAGTACAATATATTGCATGTGTTAAAAAAACCACATGCGATCGCACTGCGATGCGAGAAATATTATGTGCAGCACATACTATCAAGAGACGCGACATTCGAGCGGCGTGCCCACGCATCGCGTCTCATGGTACCTTAAATCTGCATACAATCCTTCGATTTCTCTCACAGATCCGGTCGAAATCGAAGGATAGCACCTAATATCTCACAAGTGTATGGGCACCATAAGATATCAGGAAGTAAGAGAATTAGTGATGAGTCAGTCAGTCAGTGAGTGAGGGCTTTTGTATGACCAATAGAGGGCACTCACCAAAATTTACAATCCAAAAAGGTCTCTATTGAGTCATTATAAATCTATAAGCAGGCAACGTTTTGACCCTACTATGGGTATTTGTCAAGACAAGTATCCAGGACATCCTCACAGCATGGAAACAGGACACATACTGGCACTGCCTGACAGGCGCCGATATATATATATATATATACACAGTATATATATGTTATATATATGTTTTCCTCTTCTGTGTTGCTCCATAGGGCAATCATTGAGCAAGCATTGATAAGTGTTGAAGCAATGAATGCTTTGAAATCCAACTATTGTTATTTAATTCGATACAGCAGCCATGCACTTACACAAGTCACATCAAGAAAGTGAAAGAACACTCGTATCTACCATCTCCAGTTGTTGCATTTGTGTGGGTACATCGCCACTCACTGATCCATGAGATCCACTCAATCAGTGTGAGTGTTGTACTACTCTGTACCTAACCCTGTTGCTAGATGCTCTTTATTGTCTGATGACAATAAAAACAATACTAATAAAGTATCCTCCACTGTTACCACATCTGCTATTAAGGATAATAAGTTGAAATCATTTACAATTTAAAAAAGTTAAGATTACATATAATGATATATATATAGGGCTATCAGCTGTCAAAACTGGCAAATATGGCTATTATATGAGGAAAATAGGTTAGGCCTATATGCCGGTATAAGCCTTGCACGCAGTATGGATCTTTGCATTTCATGACGTCCTCTGAAGTGGACATTTTACATCAACTTTGAAAAAAATTGTCTGTTTGATTAAAACATCTACCACATTATCCCCTAAATGTTACGTTCCTTAAATTTTTTTGTTTTTACTGGTATTGCTATCTGAGCATAAATATTTTACAGAAATCTTTTAAGTGCTCAGTGCTCGTGAACTTTTTATTTTGACCTTTTTGTAGGAATTTAACGCTGGTTTGGTAGACGTTCATCGCTTGCAGACCCGCTCTGTCAGTCCCTCCATTGGTTACCGGTATTCTACTACAGGTTGAGTATCCCATATCCAAATATTCCAAAATACAGAATTTTTTGAGTGAGAGTGAAATAGTTAAACCTTTGTTTTCTGAAGGCGCAATGTACACAAACTTTGTTTAATACACAAAGTTATTAAAAATATTGTATTAAATGACCTTCAGGCTGTGTGTGTAAGGTGTATATGAAACATAAATGAATTGTCTGAATGTACACACACTTTGTTTAATGCACAAATGTATTAAAAATATTGGTTAAAATTGCCTTCAGGCTGTGTGTATAAGGTGTACATGAAACATAAATGCATTCTGTGCTTAGACTTGGGTCCCATCACCATATCATCTCATTATGGTATTATTATTATTATTTATTATTATTATCCTTTATTTATATGGCGCCACAAGGGTTCCGCAGCACCCAATTACAGAGTACGTATGCACATAATCAAAACAGGAAAACAGTGACTTACAGTTGAAGACAATATAGGACAAGTACAGGATAACTAAGCATAACTACACCAGTAAATGACAGAGATAAGTTCCAGGTGGCCAAAAGACTGCGTGATTTGGGCAGTTGAGGATTATTAAAGTAAGAAAAGGATAAGCACATGAGGGAAGAGGGCCCTACTCGTGAGAGCTTACATTCTAAGGGGAGGGGTAGACAGACAGGGGTGACACAGATAGGGTACACAGAGAGCGTGGAACAGAGGGTTAGGATGAGATTTGGCTGGGTTTGGTAAAGAAATGGGTCTTAAGAGCCCGTTTGAAGTTTTGTAGAGAGGTGGAGAGTCTGAGGGGGAGAGGGAAAGAATTCCAGAGGAAGGGAGCAGCACGTGAAAAATCTTAGAGATTTGAGTGGGAGGAAGTAATCAGAAGACAGAAGAGTCGGCGTGCATTAGCAGAGCGAAGAAGACAGGTGGGAGAGTAAAGGGAGATAAGGTCAGAGATGTAAATGGGAGAGGAGTGGGTGAGTGCTTTGTGAGTGAGTGTGAGAAGTTTGAATTGGATTCTGAAAGGGAAGGGAAGCCAGTGAAGGGCTTGTAGGAGAGGGGAGGTGGACGTAGTGCGTTTGGTGAGGAAGATAAGCCGGGCAGCAGCACTGAGGATAGATTGGAGTGGAGAGAGGTAATTGTCAGGGAGGCCAGTTAGGAGGAGATTACAGTAGTCCAGTCTGGAAATAATCAGTGAGTGAATAATGATCTTAGTGGCATCCTGGGTGAGAAAAGGTCTCATCCTGGAAATGTTTTTGAGATGAAAATGACAGGTTTGTGAGAGGTGCTGAATGTGTGGTTTGAAGGAGAGGGAGGAGTCAAGGATTACACCAAGACAGCGTACTTGGGGGCTACAGGAGATAGTCGTGCCATCAATGGATAGTGAGATTGTGGGAGGTGAGGTTGTGCAGGAGGGTGGGAAGATGATCAGCTCGGTCTTAGACATGTTGAGTTTAAGAAAGCGCTGGGACATCCAGGAAGAGATAGCAGAAAGACAGTTAGAGGTACGAGTGAGGAGAGCCATGGAGAGATCAGGGGAGGAGAGGTAGATTTGAGTGTCATCAGCATAGAGGTGATACTGGAAGTTAAAAGAACTAATGAGTTCACCTAAAGAGGACGTATAGAGAGAGAAAAGGAGAGGACCAAGAACAGAACCTTGGGGGACACCAACAGTTAGTGGAAGTGGGGGCGAGGTAGCATCATGAGAGGAGACAGAGAAGGAACGATCAGAGAGGTAGGAGGACAGCCAGGAGAGGGCAGTATCGTGTAGACCAAGAGAGTGAAGGATTTGCAGAAGGAGAGGGTGGTCCACAGTGTCAAAAGCAGCAGAGAGGTCAAGAAGAATAAGCAGAGAGTAGTGGCCCTTAGATTTGGCTGCATGGAGGTCATTTCAGACTTTTGTGAGGGCAGTTTCAGTGGAGTGGAGAGAGCGGATACCAGACTGGAATGGGTCAAGCAGTGAGTGAGAGGAAATAAAAGCAGTGAGGCGATTATAGACAATACGCTCAAGAAGTTTGGAGGCAAAGGGGAGGAGAGAGATGGGTCAATAGTTGGAGAGAGTGTTAGGATCAAGGGTAGGTTTTTTAAGAATAGCGGAGACAAGAGCATGCTTGAAGGCAGAGGGGACAGTGCCTGATGAGAGGGAGAGATTGAGAAGGTGGGCAAGATGGGAACAGGCAGAAGGAGAGAGGTAGCGGAGGAGGTGGGAGGGGATAGGGTCGAGTGGGGAGGTTGTGGGGGGGGGAGGAATGTATGAGGGCCATGACTTCCTCGCCAGATACATGGGAGAAAGATGTCAGAGTTGGTAAGAGGGAAGGGGAGGGGTGGCAAAGGATGGGTGGTGGCTGGTTGCTGGTTTGGTGGGATGTGATGTCCTGACGTATGGAGTCAATCTTGGATGTGAAATAAGTGGCAAAGTCAAGAGCAGACAATGAGGAAGGGAGAGGAGGTGGTGGTGGGCAGAGGAGGGAGTTAACAGTGGCAAAGAGGCGCCGGGGGTTGGAAGACTGGGTAGAGATGAGGATTTGGAAGTATGATTGTTTAGCGAGGAAAAGGGCAGCACTGAAGGATGAGAGCATGAATTTGAAATGGAGGAAGTCTGCTTTAGAGCGTGATTTCCTCCACTGTCGCTCGGCAGTACGTGAGCATTTTTGTAGATATCTGGTGCATTTGGTGTGCCACGGTTGAGGTGTTGATCTGCGAGGGTGAATAGTGGTTGGCGGAGCAACAGAGTCAAGGGCTGAAGTAAGAGATGCATTGTATAGGGATGTGGCTTGTTCAGGGCATGTGAGAGAGAGAAGAGGAGAGAGAAGTGAGTCAAACAGGGAGGATAGGGATGAGGTGTCAATAGCCTCAATATTACGCTTAGTGATGGTAGCCTTAGGAGGGAGAGATGGGGGAGCAGAGATAGATAAGTTGAATGAGAGCAAGTGGTGGTCAGAGAGGGGAAAAGGGGAATTAGAGAAATCAGAAATATCACAGCGGTGAGTGAAAATAAGAATTTACTTACCGATAATTCTATTTCTCGTAGTCCGTAGTGGATGCTGGGAACTCCGTAAGGACCATGGGGAATAGCGGCTCCGCAGGAGACTGGGCACAAAAGTAAAAGCTTTAGGACTACCTGGTGTGCACTGGCTCCTCCCCCTATGACCCTCCTCCAAGCCTCAGTTAGGATACTGTGCCCGGACGAGCGTACACAATAAGGAAGGATTTTGAATCCCGGGTAAGACTCATACCAGCCACACCAATCACACCGTACAACCTGTGATCTGAACCCAGTTAACAGCATGATAACAGAGGAGCCTCTGAAAAGATGGCTCACAACAATAATAACCCGATTTTTGTAACAATAACTATGTACAAGTATTGCAGACAATCCGCACTTGGGATGGGCGCCCAGCATCCACTACGGACTACGAGAAATAGAATTATCGGTAAGTAGATTCTTATTTTCTCTGACGTCCTAGTGGATGCTGGGAACTCCGTAAGGACCATGGGGATTATACCAAAGCTCCCAAACGGGCGGGAGAGTGCGGATGACTCTGCAGCACCGAATGAGAGAACTCCAGGTCCTCCTCAGCCAGGGTATCAAATTTGTAGAATTTAGCAAACGTGTTTGCCCCTGTCCAAGTAGCTGCTCGGCAAAGTTGTAAAGCCGAGACCCCTCGGGCAGCCGCCCAAGATGAGCCCACTTTCCTTGTGGAATGGGCTTTTACAGATTTTGGCTGTGGCAGGCCTGCCACAGAATGTGCAAGCTGAATTGTACTACAAATCCAACGAGCAATAGTCTGCTTAGAAGCAGGAGCACCCAGCTTGTTGGGTGCATACAGGATAAACAGCGAGTCAGATTTTCTGACTCCAGCCGTCCTGGAAACATATATTTACAGGGCCCTGACTACGTCCAGCAACTTGGAGTCCTCCAAGTCCGTAGTAGCCGCAGGTACCACAATAGGCTGGTTCAAGTGAAACGCTGAAACCACCTTAGGGAGAAATTGAGGACGAGTCCCCAATTCTGCCCTGTCCGTATGAAAAATTAGGTAAGGGCTTTTATAGGATAAAGCCGCCAATTCTGAGACACGCCTGGCTGACGCCAGGGCTAACAGCATTACCACTTTCCATGTGAGATATTTTAAGTCCACAGTGGTGAGTGGTTCAAACCAATGTGATTTTAGGAACCCCAAAACTACATTGAGATCCCAAGGTGCCACTGGAGGCACAAAAGGAGGCTGTATATGCAGTACCCCCTTGACAAACGTCTGAACTTCAGGAACTGAAGCCAGTTCTTTCTGGAAGAAAATCGACAGGGACGAAATTTGAACCTTAATGGACCCTAATTTTAGGCCCATAGACAGTCCTGTTTGCAGGAAATGCAGGAAACGACCCAGTTGAAATTCCTCTGTAGGGGCCTTCCTGGCCTCACACCACGCAACATATTTACGCCAAATACGGTGATAATGTTGCACGGTTACATCCTTCCTGGCTTTGATCAGGGTAGGGATGACTTCATCCGGAATGCCTTTTTCCTTCAGGATCCGGCGTTCAACCGCCATGCCGTCAAACGCAGCCGCGGTAAGTCTTGGAACAGACAGGGTCCCTGCTGGAGCAGGTCCTTTCTTAGAGATAGAGGCCACGGGTCCTCCGTGAGCATCTCTTGAAGTTCCGGGTACCAAGTCCTTCTTGGCCCATCCGGAGCCACGAGTATAGTCCTTACTCCTCTCCTTCTTATGATTCTCAGTACCTTGGGTATGAGAGGCAGAGGAGGGAACACATACACTGACTGGTACACCCACGGTGTTACCAGAGCGTCCACAGCTATTGCCTGAGGGTCCCTTGACCTGGCGCAATATCTGTCTAGTTTTTTGTTGAGGCGGGACGCCATCATGTCCACCTTTGGTTTTTCCCAACGGTTCACAATCATGTGGAAGACTTCTGGGTGAAGTCCCCACTCCCCCGGGTGGAGGTCGTGTCTGCTGAGGAAGTCTGCTTCCCAGTTGTCCACTCCCGGAATGAACACTGCTGACAGTGCTATCACATGATTTTCCGCCCAGCGAAGAATCCTTGCAACTTCTGCCATTGCCCTCCTGCTTCTTGTGCCGCCCTGTCTGTTTACGTGGGCGACTGCCGTGATGTTGTCCAACTGGATCAACACCGGCTGACCCTGAAGCAGAGGCCTTGCTTGACTTAGGGCATTGTAAATGGCCCTTAGTTCCAGGATATTTATGTGAAATGACGTTTCCATGCTTGACCACAAGCCCTGGAAATTTTTTCCCTGTGTGACTGCTCCCCAGCCTCTCAGGCTGGCATCCGTGGTCACCAGGACCCAGTCCTGAATGCCGAATCTGCGGCCCTCTAGAAGATGAGCACTCTGCAACCACCACAGGAGAGACACCCTTGTCCTTGGAGACAGGGTTATCCGCTGATGCATCTGAAGATGCGATCCGGACCATTTGTCCAGCAGATCCCACTGAAAAGTTCTTGCGTGGAATCTGCCGAATGGAATCGCTTCGTAAGAAGCCACCATTTTTCCCAGGACCCTTGTGCATTGATGCACTGACACTTGGCCTGGTTTTAGGAGGTTCCTGACTAGCTCGGATAACTCCCTGGCTTTCTCCTCTGGGAGAAACATCTTTTTCTGGACTGTGTCCAGAATCATCCCTAGGAACAGCAGACGTGTCGTCGGAATCAGCTGCGATTTTGGAATATTTAGAATTCACCCGTGCTGTCGTAGTACTACTTGAGATAGTGCTACTCCGACCTCTAACTGTTCCCTGGACCTTGCCCTTATCAGGAGATCATCCAAGTAAGGGATAATTAAGACGCCTTTTCTTCGTAGAAGAATCATCATTTCGGCCATTACCTTGGTAAAGACCCGGGGTGCCGTGGACAATCCAAACGGCAGCGTCTGAAACTGATAGTGACAGTTCTGTACCACAAACCTGAGGTACCCTTGGTGAGAAGGGCAAATTGGGACATGGAGGTAAGCATCCTTGATGTCCAGAGACACCATATAGTCCCCTTCTTCCAGGTTCGCTATCACTGCTCTGAGTGACTCCATCTTGAATTTGAACCTTTGTATGTAAGTGTTCAATGATTTCAGATTTAAAATAGGTCTCACCGAGCCGTCCAGCTTCGGTACCACAAACAGCGTGGAATAATACCCCTTTCCCTGTTGTAGGAGGGGTACCTTGATTATCACCTGCTGGGAATACAGCTTGTGAATGGCTTCCAATACCGCCTCCCTGTCGGAGGGAGACGTTGGTAAAGCAGACTTCAGGAACCGGCGAGGGGGAGACGTCTCGAATTCCAATTTGTACCCCTGAGATACTACCTGCAGGATCCAGGGGTCCACTTGCGAGTGAGCCCACTGCGCGCTGAAATTCTTGAGACGACCCCCCACCGTACCTGAGTCCGCTTGTAAGGCCCCAGCGTCATGCTGAGGACTTGGCAGAAGCGGGGGAGGGCTTCTGTTCCTGGGAAGAGGCTGCCTGCTGTAGTCTTTTTCCCCTTCCTCTGCCCCGGGGCAGATATGAGTGGCCTTTTGCCCGCTTGCCCTTATGGGGACGAAAGGACTGAGCCTGAAAAGACGGTGTCTTTTTCTGCTGAGAGGTGACCTGGGGTAAAAAGGTGGATTTCCCAGCCGTTGCCGTGGCCACCAGGTCCGATAGACCGACCCCAAATAACTCCTCCCCTTTATACGGCAATACTTCCATATGCCGTTTGGAATCCGCATCACCTGACCACTGTCGCGTCCATAACCCTCTTCTGGCAGAAATGGACAGCGCACTTACTCTTGATGCCAGAGTGCAAATATCCCTCTGTGCATCTCGCATATATAGAAATGCATCCTTTAAATGCTCTATAGTCAATAATATACTGTCCCTGCTCCTTGAGGGTGGCCGTATCAGGAGACGGTAACGCCACTTGTTTTGACAAGCGTGTGAGCTTTGGGGAGACAGAGGGAGAGTTTGCCAGCACACACCAGAGTGCTATATATATACAGGGATAACCTTATATAAGTGTTTTTCCCTTATATAGCTGCTGTATTTATTAATCTGCCAAATTAGTGCCCCCCCCTCTCTTGTTTTACCCTGTTTCTGTAGTGCAGGACTGCAGGGGAGAGCCAGGGAGCTTCCCTCCAACGGAGCTGTGAGGGAAAATGGCGCTTGTGTGCTGAGGAGATAGGCTCCGCCCCCTTCTCGGCGGCCTTTCTCCCGCTTTTTTAAGGAAAAACTGGCAGGGGTTAAATGCATCCATATAGCCCAGGAGCTATATGTGATGTATTTTTAGCCATCTAAGGTGTTTTTATTGCGTCTCAGGGCGCCCCCCCCCAGCGCCCTGCACCCTCAGTGACCGGAGTGTGAAGTGTGCTGAGAGCAATGGCGCACAGCTGCGGTGCTGTGCGCTACCTTATTGAAGACAGGACGTCTTCTGCCGCCGATTTCCCGGACCTCTTCTGTCTTCTGGCTCTGTAAGGGGGGCGGCGGCGCGGCTCTGGGACCCATCCATGGCTGGGCCTGTGATCGTCCCTCTGGAGCTAATGTCCAGTAGCCTAAGAAGCCCAATCCACTCTGCACGCAGGTGAGTTCGCTTCTTCTCCCCTTAGTCCCTGGGTGCAGTGAGCCTGTTGCCAGCAGGACTCACTGAAAATAAAAAACCTAATTTAAACTTTTACTCTAAGCAGCTCAGGAGAGCCACCTAGTATGCACCCTTCTCGTTCGGGCACAAAAATCTAACTGAGGCTTGGAGGAGGGTCATAGGGGGAGGAGCCAGTGCACACCAGGTAGTCCTAAAGCTTTTACTTTTGTGCCCAGTATCCTGCGGAGCCGCTATTCCCCATGGTCCTTACGGAGTTCCCAGCATCCCCTAGGACGTCAGAGAAAACCAGATCCAGTGAGCTCCCGTTCACATGGGAGGGTGAGGTGGTCCACTGGGAGAGACCAAGTGAAGAGGTGAGGTTAAGGAGTTTAGAGGCAGGTGGTTTTGTGGGGTTATCGATAGGGATGTTAAAATCACCTAGGATAATGGAGGGAATGTTAGAAGAGAGGAAGTGAGGTAGCCAGGAAGCAAAGTTGTCGAGGAATTTGGAGGAAATGCCAGGTGGACGGTAAATGACAGCAACTCGAAGATTAGTAGGTTGGTAGAGGCGTATTGCATGGACCTCAAATGTAAAGAATGTAAGAGATGGTTCTGGAGGTATAAGTTGGTATGTGTAGATTGAGGGTAAAAGGATCCCAACACCACCCTCATGACGACCCCCAGGTCAGGGTGTGTGTGAGAATGTGAGGCCCCCAGCAGAGAGAGAAGCATGAGAAGCGGTGTCATAGGGAGTAATCCAGGTTTCAGTAATTGCCAGGAGGTGCAGGGAGTTGGAAATGAAAAGGTCATGAGTGGGGGCCAGTTTGTTGCAAACAGATCTGGCATTCCATAGTGCACAGGATAGGGGGTAGGAGTTTGTGGGAGAGATGTGAATGAGATTATCAGGATTGCTGTAGCGTTGAGGTAAGATTAATGTGGAAGGAAGGGATAAAGAGGGTGTATTGATGGTGCTGGGGCCTTGGCTAGGAAGGGAGACTGCAGGAGTGAGGCAGGGAGGGAGTGCAATATGATACTGGTGGAGGAGAGGTGAGGTGACAGGTAAAGGAGGGAGAGAGCAGGGTTGAGTGGTGGGGTATACATGGTGTAAAGGGGCAGAAGTGAATTGCAATGGGGAAACAGAAGAGGAGGGGAAGGGAGGTAGACAGAGGAGAGGAGCATGAGATGTAGGAGACTGGGAGAGAGGGATAGAGGTGGTAGCAGGGGACAGAAAAAAGGACTAGGAAGACAAGGATTAATGGGGGATGTTGCCAGCCTGGCCATAGTGTGTATGGGGTAAATAGTGGTAGCAAAATGAGAATAGGAGGAGGAGTGGTGGCTGAATAAGAGAGCAGTGAAGTTTGCAGAAATAAATTCAATTTTTTAAACTGTCATTAGTATCTACAGGTTAACAGTAACTCAAATATTTGCTGATGTTAGATGGAAAATTACACAGTGTTGGCAAACTGCAAGTCAGTGTTACTTCATGAAATATGCTTCTCATAAGTGAAACATTTGTTTTCCAGGTATTTGCAGGGTCAGAGTAGAAGTTGCATTGCAGGTGTTTGTGCAGAAAGTTAATGTATAGTTTATCGAGTAAGTGAGGATTGGAGAATATGAGGAGTGAACAAACAATTATTCCAAAATACGGAAAAATCCGATATCCAAAATACTTCTGGTCCTAAGCATTTTGGATAAGGGATACTCAACCTGTATATTAGATATAAAATAATTTTACTTACATACAAGGCTATTAACCAAACTGCACCAACATACATCTCTTCATTCATCTCGAAATATCTCCCTACCGGACCTCTACGCTCTGCACAAGATCTGCGTCTCTCATCCACACGCATCACTTGTTCACACTCAAAATTACAGGACTTCATCCGGGCTTTACCCACTCTGTGGAATACCCTCCCACGCACAATGAGACTCACCTCTAGTCTCCAAACCTTTAAATGTTCCCTGAAAACTCACCTCTTCAGACAAGCCTATCAAATTGCAGACTCACCCACATAACCTTCAGTGCTTCCCTATCTAATTACATCCTCTCTGTACAGTAAACATAACCTCACATAGCTTGACTTTCTTTACTCTCACACCCTCCTGAGCCTTGGCCAACATTGCTGGGTGATCATATCATGCAACCCATTAAGAACCTAGCAATCTGGTGAACCATTATGCAATAGTTAGCATCTATCCTTGTGTATCAATGCCTATTTCCCTATAGATTGTAAGCTTGCGAGCAGGGCCTTCCTGTTTGTTTTTACCCAGTTTTGTTCTATTACTAATTGTAAAGCGCAACGGAATATGCTGCGCTATATAAGAAACTGTTAATAAATAAATATGGGGGAGAAGTGGTATCAGCACACGTTATGTGCGCTTTACCACTTCTCCCCCATGTATGATGGCTGTGGAGTGTGCACAGTGACAGGGGAGCTATGTGCCCCTGTCCATATCAGCGCTGCTATCTTAAAGATAGCAGGGCGATATGTGAGGGCAATGATGGTCAGCATCGCTGATTGTTACAAGACCTGCAGCTGTCAACAGCTGCAGTGGCAATGCACATAGAGCAGGGACAGACATGAGTAGCGAGATCTCGCGAGAGTAGCAAGATCCCACACATGCGCAGAGGAACTGGCAGGGCAGGGAGACAGCGCATAAGCACTGAGCTGATGAGCTGTGAGCTCAGAGAGTCATCCCGGAGGTGGAGCTTTCGCTCCCCCACTTCAGCAGACAAGATGTTAATACATCTTGTCGATGTCCCTTCCTGTTTGCCTCGGTAATGAGGCGAAGCAGGAAGTGTTATAGTGGCACAATGTGTGCCGCTATAATACATTTACCTAACTGACTTATAAATAGCTGTCCACTGTAGTGGCCTCTATGCATGAAAGGGTTTAAAGTTAAATTAATTAAATTGGAAAAGTCTCCCTGCAGTAATCCTATGGAAATGATAATCAGATGGGCACAATCTATAATAATATAGCTAAAATGCTTGGTTGCAATTCACTCTACCTCTTCAGACACAATATGATTATGTGAATCATAAATGAGCAATACATTATGATTAGAGAATATAGGGCTCGATTCAGCATGGGCTGTAGTTGTACAACAAATCGCACAACTACAATCCTTTTCTCTAATACCTGGGGGGACACCAAGCACAGGACAAGTCAGCCCCATATGCCGGGTCCTGCCCCTCCCACTTGAATGATTAGGGTTGTCCCCTGCCTATGCAGCCTTACACAGGCAGGGGCCATGATGCCACGTAGCTGCCACGGCCCGCCCTGCAAATGATCCAGACACGCCTGCATTATCCGGACCGCACTCCCCAAACGGCGCATCAACGTCCACAAAACGTGGTGTCGATACCTCGTCACCCCCCCCCCCTGCTGGCTCTTAAACTGCAATTGCATGCGCAGAAGTGGGGAAATCGTTAAATAGCGATTCTGCACTTCTGCTGGGCTAGCTGAATTAGCCCCATTTACCACTGTATGAGTACATATTTTGGTGCAGAAGCACAGTACAGAAATACGTATCTTCTAAAAAAACAAAACAACAGATCTTCCAATTCTAAATGAGTCCCATTGAGTATATACAGTACTCCTAGCAGTTGTTAACTTATTTACATTTTTAATGCTCTTTTATATATTTAATTTACAGAAGGCAAAGAACAATTGGCTTAACTCTGAAGTTCATATCATTGCATATCGATGCTGCTTTGAAGATTTCAGAACACACTATATTGTATTCTTTTATATGTTTCATTTATGTCCTGCTAGATATTTTCAAAGCATGTATGCTTTTTATGCATTTATCATATGTATTGAAAATGGTGTTCTTTCATTGTTCTCTGACATTCCATTCTGTCATCTAAACTTACTTTAACAAGAATATTATGATTTTGTATTTTAAATATAATAAGGATGATATCACTGTGGCATTGGAAGTGTAAAGCAAGAGCCTTCCTTTTTAATCTCTCGGTAGAATAGATCATAAAGAAAACACGCAAAGCAAAACTTGGGTGAAGGTAAGTAATTGTGCATCTAGGGTATACTGTATTATGTGTAAGATGTTCACTGATTGAAGAAACAAGATTACAATCTCACTATAAGAAACCACCCTTTCGTGTTTTGGTTTTGGATCTGGATAATTTTTTGGGGGGAAAAACATAAAAACAGCTAAACTCACATAATTTGGGGGTAATATTGATCCTACAGTATTATTAACCTCAATAACATTCATTTCCACTCATTCCCAATCTATTCTGAACACCTTACACCTCACAATATTCTTTTTAGGCCAAAAGGTTGCACCGAGGTGGCTGGATGACTAAGCTAAGCGACACAAGTGTGCGGCACAAACAACATGGGATGTGCTGGAATTTGCCCAGATACACACACAATATTGGTGGCACAGGAGAGCGTACCACTAAACCATACACACACAAGGCAAAGACTGTAAAATTAATTTGGATAATAATAACCCTTTTATTTGAAGCTATTATAATAATATGCAGCACAGGCAAGCGTACCCCTACACCACACAGGGCAAACCCTGTAAAAATGATTTGGATAATAATATAAGTAATGTATATAAGCCTTTTATTTGGAGTAAATAATATACAGCACAGGACACCACCACTGGACTTATGGCAGCACAAGACACCACCACTGGACTGATCCAGCACAAGACAGCACCACTGGACTGGACTTATATGGCAGTACCCATGGACTTATACGGCAGTACCCCTGGACTTATACGGCAGTACCCATGGACTTATACGGCAATGTCAGATAAATGGCACTTTAAAAAACTAGTCCCCAAACAGCACATGATGCAAAGAAGAAAAAGAGGAATTGTCCTTGGGCCCTCTCACCCACCCTTATGTTGTATAAAAAGGACATGCACACTTTAACAAACCAATCATTTCAGCGACAGGGTCTGCCACACGACTGTGGCTGAAATGTCTGGTTGGTTTGGGACCCCACCAAAAAAGAAGCAATCAATCTCTCCTTGCACAAACTGGCTCTACAGAGGCAAGATGTCACCTCATCCTCCAATTCCTCACCCCTGTCAGTGTGTACATCCTCCTCCTCACAGAATATTAATTCGTCCCCACTGGAATCCACCATCACAGGTCCCTGTTTACTTTCTGGGGGCAATTGCTGGTAAAGGTCTTCCCGGAGGAATTTATAATTCATTTTGATGAACATCATCTTCTCCTTCTCGATCGCTGACAAGGTTACCGGCTGCACTAAACACTCTTTCGGAGTACGCACTGGAGGAGGGGCAACTTAGGTAAAATAAAGCCAGTTTGTGCAAGGGCATCCAAATTGCCTCTTTTTCCTGCCAGTATACGTACGGACTGTCTGATATGCCTACTTGGATGCTGTCACTCAAATAATCCATTCTTTCAATGGTGACAGAATCATATGCAGTGACAGTAGACATGTCAGTAATCGTTGGCAGGTCCTTCAGTCCGGACCAGATGTTAGCACTCGCTCCTGACTGCCCTGCATCACCACCAGCAGGTGGGCTAGGAAGTCTTATCCTTTTCCTCGCAGCCCCAGTTGCGGGAGAAAATGAAGGAGGTGCTGTTGACGGGTCATGTTCCGCTTGAGTTGACAATTTTCTCACCAGCAGGTCTTTGAACCTCTGTAGACTTATGTCTGTTGGAAAGAGAGATACAACGTAGGCTTTAAACCTAGGATCGAGAACGGTGGCAAAATGTAGTGCTCTGATTTCAACAGATTGACCACCCTTGAATCCTGGCAAAGCAAATGAAGGACCATTCACAAGTCCCACATACTTTGCGGAATCGCTCCATCTTAGCTCCTCCTTCAATTTCTACAGCTGTTTCTGCAAAAGCCTGATGAGGGGAATGACCTAACTCAAGCTAGCAGTGTCTGAACTGACTTCACGTGTGGCAAGTTCGAAGGGTTGGAGAACCTTGCACAAGATGGAAATTATTCTCACCTGTGCTTCAGTCAGGTGCATTCCCCCTCCTTTGCCTATATCGTAGGTGGATGTATAGACTTGAATGGCCTTTTGCTGCTCCTCCATCCTCTGAAGCATATAGAGTGTTGAATTCCACCTCGTTACCACCTCTTGCTTCAGGTGATAGAAGGGCAGGTTCAGGAGTGTTTGATGGCGCTCCAGTCTTCGGCACACAGTGGCTGAATGCCGAAAGTGGCCCGCAATTTTTCGGGCCACTGACAGCATCTCCTGCACGCCCCTGTCATTTTTAAAAAAATTCTGCACCACCAAATTAATTGTATGTGCAAAACATGGGACGTGCTGGAATTTGCCCAGATGTAATGCACGCACAATATTGATGGCGTTGTCCCATATCACAAATCCCCAGGATAGTCTAACTGGGGTAAGCCATTGTGCGATGATGTCCCTCAGTTTCCGTAAGAGGTTGTCAGCAGTGTGCCTCTTACGGAAAGCAGTGATACATAGCGTAGACTGCCTAGGAACGAGTTGGCGTTTGCGAGATGCTGCTACTGGTGCCACTACTGTTGATGCTGCTGCGGGAGGCAATACATCTACCCAGTGGGCTGTCATAGTCATATAGTCCTTAGTCTGCTCTTTTCCACTTGTCCACATGTCCGTGGTTAAGTGGACAGTGGGTACAACTGCATTTTGTACGACACTGAGGACACTTTTTCTGACATCTCTGTACATTCTCGCTATCGCCTGCCTAGTAAAGTGGAACCTAGATGGTATTTGGTACCGGGGACACACTACCTCAAACAATTCTCTAAATCCCACTGAACTAATGGCAGATACCAGACGCACATCTAACACCAAGATAGCTGTCAAGGCCTCAGTTATCTGCTTTGCAACAGGATGACTGCTGTCATATTTCATCTTTCTCACAAAGGACTGTTGGACAGTCAATTGCTTAGTTGAAGTAGTACAAGTGGTCTCCTGGCTTTCCCTCTGGGATGACGATCGACTCCCAGCAGCAACAGCAGCAGCAGCGGCACCAACAGCAGCAGTAGGTGTACCACTCAAGGGGGTATATTTACTAAGGTCCCGATTTCATTTGTTTTTGTTTTTTTTGTCTAAGTGTGATCACGGGAATTTACTAAACACAAATCTCGACAGTGTTGGGGCTATTCGTATGGTTTTTCCCGGCAAAGTTCACAAATACGAATGAATAGACCATCGGTCAAACATGGCAGTTATTTTATACAACTCTATAATTTACTAAGAATTTGTATTCTCAGTCACTACCGACAATAGCCAAACACTGCCGGGAAAGCATAGAATTCGTAAAAAAAAAGGAGCTTTCAATAGACCTGCTTTTTGCTGGCGTGTTCAGATAGTCATGCATGAATCAGTGAGATCTGTGCATGCTTATCTGTGTAAAAGGGTCAGAAATAGTTAAAAATCATAAAAAAAAAAATTGTGTGGGGTCCCCCCTCCTAAGCATAACCAGCCTCAGGCTCTTTGAGCCAGTCCTGGTTGTTTAAATACCGAGGGAAAATTGACTAGGGTCCCCCCTGTATTTAGACAACCAGCACCGAGCTCTTGGGCCAGCCCTGGTTCCAAAAATACGGGGGACAAAAGATATGGGGTCCCCCATATTTTTAAAACCAGCACCGGGCTCCACTAGTTGAGAAGATAATGCCACAGCAGGGGGACACTTTTATACTGGTCCCTGCGGCTGTGGCATTACCCCCCCAACTAGTCACCCCTGGCCTGGGTACCCTGGGGGAGTGGGGACCCCTTAAATCAAGGGCCCCCCCTCCAGGCACCCAAGGGCCAGGGCTGAATCCCAAGGCTGTCCCCAGCACCCCTGGGCCGTTGGTGCTGGGTTGATAGCCATGAGTGTGTAAAGAAAATATTGTCTTTTGTTTTAGAACTACAAGTCCCAGCAAGCCTCCCCCGCTTGCTGGTACTTGGAGAGCCACTAGTACCAGTATGCGATGAAATAACAGGCCCGCTGGTACCTGTAGTTCACAACAAAATACCCAAATAAAAACCCACAAGAGCGACCCCAATTAACCACGTAGTTAACCGCAGACTGCAAAGTTCCCATCATAGGGGGTCATTCCGAGTTGTTCGCTCGGTAAAAATCTTCGCATCGCAGCGATTTTCCGCTTAATGCGCATGCGCAATGTCCGCACTGCGACTGCGCCAAGTAAATTTGCTATGCACTTAGGAATTTTACTCACGGCATTTTCATCGTTCTGGCGATCGTAATGTAATTGACAGGAAATGGGTGTTACTGGGCGGAAACAGGCCGTTTTATGGGCGTGTGGGAAAAAACGCTACCGTTTCCGGAAAAAACGCAGGAGTGGCTGGAGAAACGGGGGAGTGTCTGGGCGAACGCTGGGTGTGTTTGTGACGTCAAACCAGGAACGACAAGCAGTGAAATGATCGCAGATGCCGAGTAAGTCTGAAGCTACTCAGAAACTGCTACGAGGTGTGTAATCGCAATATTGCGAATACATCGTTCGCAATTTTAAGATGCTAAGATTCACTCCCAGTAGGCGGCGGCTTAGCATGAGCAAATCTGCTAAAATTCACTTGCGAGCGAACAACTCGGAATGACCCCCATAGGCTAGAATGGAGGAGCGCAATCTAGCATTTCAGCCGGTGCACTACTCCTGATTAGTAGCGCACAGCCAATCAGGAGAGTGCCATGACGTGGAGCTCCCTTACTGGCTGCTGGGATCTCCAGTGACAGGAGTCACGGGGGGTCCCAGCATTCGGGGAAAGGGGTTCCATGTATAAACATGGAACCCCTTTAGTGGCGTGGACCGGGTTTCCATTTTTTTTAATTCTAACAAGGCAGCGGATTACTTCTGGAAAGAAGAGGACAGATCATCACTGGATAATAGGTGAGTATATTGGAATTTTGGTTTTACAGGTACCCCTATTGGATGCTACTGGACAAGTGGACGTGATTGGCCGGCGCGGGATGTAGGTAAGTTTGTATGAGTGTGTGTGTTTAAATAAATTTGTAATGTCATGGTGTGTGTGTCTTGTTTTTATTTGGGTATTTCTTTTGTTGTAGAACTACAGGTACCAGCGGGCCCGTTATTTCACCGCATGCTGGTACTTGTGGTTCTCCAAATACCAGCAAGCGGGGGAGGCTTGCTGTGACTTGTAGTTCTAAAACAAAATACAATATTCTTTTTATTTTTACACACTTATGGCTATCAGCCCGGCACCCACCACCCACGTGTGCTGGGGACAGCCTCGGGCTTCACCCCTGGCCCTTGGGTGCCTGGAGGGGGGACCCCTTGATTTAAGGGGGTCCCCACTCCTCCAGGGTACCCTGGCCTTGGGTGACTAGTTGGGGGGGGTAATGCCACGGCCGCAGGTACCAGTATAAATGTGTCCCCCGGCTGTGGCATTATCTTTTGTCCCCCATATTTTTGGAACCAGGGCCGGCCCAAGAGCCCGGTGCTGGTTGTCTAAATACGGGGGACCCCAGTAAATTTTTCCCTGGTATTTAAAGCAGGACGAGCCTGAGGCTGTTTATGCTTAGGAGGGGGGACCCCATGCAATTTTTTGTTTTACTTTTAACTCAATACTATTCACACTGAAGCCCTGCACGGATCTCACTGATCCGGCCGGGCTTCATTGTGTTATGTCCAGCAGTGTTTTACTCATCACTCCCGTAAAACACTTCCCGACAATACAAATAGCATCGACATCGGGAAATATGAAAAACAAATACTTGGCAGCTTAGTAAATTCCCTAAAATGATTACAAAAAGTTGCAGAAAAATACGTCCGATAAAATTCAAGAACAAACTCCCACCAGATCAGGAGAAACACGAATCCTAGTAAAAACACATCAAGGATCCTCTGGAGGAATCCCGGTTAGGAGAGGACTCCTCAGTCTTGCCAGTGACATGGCCTGCAGGACTACTGACGTTCCTGAGGAGGAAGTTGACGTTGAGGGAGTTGGTGGTGTGGCTTGCAGGAGCTTGGGTACAAGAGGAAGAAGGGATTTAGGTGTCAGTGGACTGCTTATGCTCTTACCCAAAGTTTCGCAACTTGACACTGACTTCTGATGAATGCTCAGCAGGTGACGTATAAGGGAGGATATCCCTAGGTGGTTAACGTCCTTACCACTACTTATTACAGATTGACAGAGGCAACACATGGCTTGACACCTGTTGTCCGGATTTGTGGAGAAATAGTTCCACACCGAAGAGGTGGCTTTTTTGGTATTTTGCTCAGGCACCACAATAGGCTTATTCATCCCACAGACATCAGATGTCTCCCCCGGTGCCTGATTTAAACAAACCACATCACCATCAGAATTCTCATCGTCAACTTCCTCCTCAGCGCCAGCAAAACCCATATCCTCATCCTGGTGTACTTCAACAGTGACATCTTCAATTTTAATATCAGAAACTGGACTGTGGGTGCACCTTCCAGCACTTGCAGAGGGCGTGCAAATGGTGTAAGGAGCCACCTCTTCCCGTCCAGTGTTGGGAAGGTCAACCGTCCACACTTGGACTCTCCTTGGGGATGTGTTACCATCTTAGAACGCACAATTCTTTGCTGTGCTTTTGCCAGCTTAACTCTTATTATATTTCTAGCGGGAGGATGAGGGCTTCCATCGTCATGTGAACCTGAAACACTAGTCATGAACATAGGCCAGGGCCTTAGCCGTTCCTTGCCACTCCGTGTCGTAAATGGCATATTGGCAAGTTTACGTTTCTCCTCAGACAATTTAAATATTTTTTTTTTGGGTCATTTTACTGAACTTTTGCATGTTGGATTTTGGCATACACTGATGTCACTGGACTGATGCACAGGCCACTACCACTGGTCTGATGCAGGACAACACAGCAACACTGTAAGGGACTTATTATACAGCAGCACTGTACATATGGCAGCAGAGGACACCACCACTGTGACTGGACTGATGCAGCACAATACACCACCACTGAACTGATGCAGCACAACACAGCACACTATACAGCAGCACTGGACATATGGCAGCAGAGGACACCACCACTCTGACTGGTCACTGGACTGACTTATGTGCAGGACACTACCACTGGTCTGATGCAGGACAACACAGCAACACTGTAATGCACTTATTGTACAGCAGCACTGGACATATGGCATTAGAGGACACCACCACTGTAACTGGTCACTGGACTGCATACCCTCCAACATTTTACACATAAAAATCGGTACAAATTAGAAAAGGAGGCATGGCCACGGGTAAATGGAAACGCCCCTTTTCCTATACTTTCAATAGAAGTTTGGAGAGCCAAAAATCGGTACAGACCAGTGGTGGATTGGGACGCCGGGACAGACCACCGGTCCCCCCCCCCCCCGTTACCTTCAGTGGCCGTGCTCTCCCCACACTTTGGCCAATTCCTATAGCCGCGGCTGCAGCGATATGAGCTTCTGCGCATGCAAACTGGAGCCGCGGCCCTCGAGGCAAGTGACCAGGGTCAGCGAGCAGCAAGCGCACAGAGGGGCCAGGCGTTCAGTGTAATCGCACGGGGTGCCCTGGAGCAATGCACCCCTTGGTCACTAGGAGCCAGCAGCCTGCAGCAACTAGAATCGAGACCTTGTCCTCAGACAGAAGCATGTGCAGGGAGCAGGTTAGTGCAAGTGACTCTATGATCATCTGTGAGAGTGTGTATGACCTTGCAATGCACTCTTCCAAGTTCCCTTCCCCTTAACTGGATCTTTCAGCTGCACGGTGAAAGACGGGTCTGTGTGGTGATAAAAGGTTGGGGGTTGGATGCCTAGGAGAGCTGCAGTATCAGGAAAATTATTCCTGAATCATCCGTGCAGCCAGCTTCCAGCCTACGGCAGGTCACACAGCCAGAGTGGGTGGGGGAGGGTGGTAAAAGTTAAGTTTAAGGAGCTGTTCAGCTGCAGTTAACAGAGATGGGCATTTAGTAGCAGCAGGTGGGATCCTTTCTCTCCTTACGGCCACACTACCACCTCTCTCCTAAATCTACTGCAGACTCACAGGTCTTTCCTATCTCTTGCAGTTTTGCTGTGTGCAGGAGCAGATAGGGCGCTACTGTGTCCCCCTTTCACCAAGCAGCAGTGGCTTACACTGTGCCCCCCCAACTCCCAACTAGCGGCTGTGGCTTACACTGTGCCCCCCAACTCCCACCTGGCGGCTGTGGCTTGCACTGTGCCCTCCCTATCTCCCACCTGGCATCTGTGGCTTGCAATGTGCCCTCCCCAACTCCCACCTGGCAGCTGTGGCTTACACTGTGCCCCCCAACTCCCACCTGGCGGCTGTGGCTAGCACTGAGCCCTCCCCACCTCCCACCTGACATCTGTGGCTTGCATTGTGCCCTCCCCAACTCCCACCTGAAGGCTGTGGCTTGCACTGTGCCCTCCCCAACTCCCACCTGGCGTCTGTGGCTTGCACTGTGCCCTCCAACCCACCCTCTCACTTGGCGGCTGCATACGGGGAGGCAGTGTGTTTGTGTGTCAGCATCTGTCAGTGTCAGCATCTATGACAGCTTCAGTGTGTCAGTTTCTGTATGTCAGTAAGTCAGTGTCTGTCAACATCTGTTTGTCAGTGTGTCAGCATCTGTCTGTGTCAGTATCAGTGTGTCAGCATCTGTGTGTCAGCATGTTTCTGTGTGCCAGTGTATGTGTCAGCGTCTGTGAGTCAGAGTCAGCATCTGTTTGTGTGTCAGTGTGTCAGCTTCTGTCTGTGTGCACCCCTAGACAGAGAATCCCCTCCACCCCGAACGCAGGTATATACACAGTCCATCCCATATTTTTTAATTTTGTATGCAAATGTGTTTTCAAATTTTCCATGTGGGGGCAAATGCATATTATTTCTTTCTGTGGGTGTGGGGGGATAATTTTTTTAATTTTTCCTGTTTGGGGTCAATGTTTTTTTTTTTCTGTGGATGCCAATATATGGTTTTTTTTTATGTGGGGGCCAATGTTGTAGACTGCTGCCAGATCTGTGCAAACTGTAGAAGTCGGCCCCCACCCTGGGGTCCCCCAGGTGAGGCCCGCACCATCAGGCTGATGGCTTATTATCTGTTTTCCGAACTGGTCCTCTGGTAGCCCAATGCTTTATAATCTTACCAGACTTGTTGTATTGGGGCTGCTTGCCACCACTTTTTCCTTTAGCTTTTCCTTGAGACAGAAAGGGCCGTAAAAACGGAACTTTAGGTTTGAAATTGTATGTGGAAGGAAACTTGACCTTCTTGGAGTCTGCTTCTGACTCCAGAATATCTGTCAATTCTTTACCAAAAAGAATATCTCCAGAAAAGGGCAAAGATTCCAAAACCTTCTTAGATTCTGAATCAACTTTCCTCGTATGTAGCCAAACTGCTCTGAGAGCAGCTATTGTTGAAGCTGATGCCCTGGAGGCAATAGTACCCATATCCAATGCTGCTTCTTCCAAGAACATTGCAGCCTGTTTTATATGTGCTATGTGGGATTTTTGCTCTCTAGAAGCTATTGAAAAATCCCCCTCCAATGCATCAGCCCAGGCAGCCACTGCCTTTGCCATCCAAGCTGAAGCCATGGCTGGCCTTATGACTGCCCCAGAGAGGGAAAAATGTTTTTTAGAAAACCATCCACTCTCCTATCCGTGACATCATTTAATGATGTTGAAGGCAAAGGTAATGTAGATTTTCGCACTAATCGAATTACATGCGTATCTACTTTAGGAGCCACCTCCCTTTTTAAACAATTCCCAGCTGGAATAGGATAATTGGAATTCCATTTCTTAGGAATTCTAAACTTGTTATTGGGCATAGCCCAAGTCTCTTCCATTATTTCCGTCAGCTGATCTGACCCTGGAAACTCTTAACTGTTTTGGGGCATTTAAACACAGGTGCCTTGGTTTTTAACACAAGCTCTGCTGAATCCTCTAAGGATAGAATGGCTTTCATTGCTTGATTAACTCACCTATATCCACTGAGCTGAGACCTTCCTCCTCCTCTTCGTATGCCGAAGTAGAATTAATTGAGCTTTCATCTTCTGATGAATCCTCATCTGAATCATGTGTAGCCTGTGAGGGTGAAGATTTACTTACCACTGGCTTATTAGCTTGTTTCTTTTGAGAGGCTGCTGCTGGAAGTGATACACCATAGGTGGGGAGCTGCATGAAAAGGTTAATAGTGTAACCTATCCCTGGTACAGGAGTTGGAGGAATTATCCGTTCAGCTATACTGGATAAAGTCTGTGCAAACATAGCCCAAGGTGGATCCATCTGCACCTGAATCTGCCTTGTATTTTTCAATAACCCCTGGTGAAAGCTAAAACAAATTGCACACAAACCATCCTGAACCAGATCCTGAGAGGATAACACAGCTTTGCAAGACAAACATGATATGAGTGTTGGTGTTGCTGTGAGTGTACCTTCCTCACCTTTGCTGCTCTTAGACATGATAAATAATCAACACTTCCACAGTGTACTACACAATTTGTGACTGTAATCACTTTAAGCTTCTTAAAGTGACATACAATCCGACCCTACCCATGCACCAGCATTGAGGATCGGAATAAAACAAAACTGACAGAAATATATTAAAGTCAGCAATCAAACTAGCAGTCAGTCACATGTTATACATTAGTATAATAAGCAATATGAGCACATCATTAACTACAACTACATTTTAAGTTTGTATGAGAACATATTACTGAATCATGTCTAAAGAGATCTAACGTATTAAGATGCATTGGGGAAAAGAATGGTGAACAGAGTACCACTGGCGCTGGATCCGTAAGGATGTATATGGGTCCCCAATGACGGGATCCTGTACCCCTGTATTAGGATTTAATCCTTAAGGTGGTAAACAGTAACACAATAACCATTAAAGTAAAATCACATATGAATTTATTATTAAAAACATATTAAAAACATACAATACGTGAACACTGAAAGTGCAAGGTGACCATGGGTAATCCAGAAAAAGTGACTTGTGCTTTCTTCTTTTTGAAACCCAAAAAGATGCTCTCACCCTCTTACTGTGGTGCGGTGGGCTAGCTTATGAGTAAGCTGGTGCGGTCCTAGGCTGAGTTAGCCAAGCACCACCGCAGGAGGATTATCAGCAAGGATTCACTTCCAGTTCACCTGTATTTCTCCTCAGTCCAAAGCTTTGGACTGAGGAGAAATACAGGTGAACTGGAAGTGAATCCTTGCTGATAATCCTCCTGCGGTGGTGCTTGGCTAACTCAGCCTAGGACCGCACCAGCTTATTCATAAGCTAGCCCACCGCACCACAGTAAGAGGGTGAGAGCATCTTTTTGGGTTTCAAAAAGAAGAAAGCACAAGTCACTTTTTCTGGATTACCCATGGTCACCTTGCACTTTCAGTGTTCACGTATTGTATGTTTTTAATATGTTTTTAATAATAAATTCATATGTGATTTTACTTTAATGGTTACTGAGTTACTGTTTACCACCTTAAGGATTAAATCCTAATACAGGGGTACAGGATCCCGTCATTGGGGACCCATATACATCCTTACGGATCCAGCGCCAGTGGTACTCTGTTCACCATTCTTTTCTCTCTGTAACATTGGGAATTGGTGTTTTTTCCCCCAACTGAACAGTGTGTCTGGGCAGCTTTTTCTGTTTCACTGCGCAACTCTGGTATTGTATTAATTTTCTTTTGTTGATCAGTATTAAGATGCATTGCTAAAGAAACAACAGTAAATGTATACAGACTCATATGCAATGGGCACTTATCTAACTATTCGTACTCAAAAGGGTAGATAGAGACATAGGGGGTCATTCCGAGTTGATCGCTAGCTGAAAATGTTCGCTGTGCTGCGATTAAGTGAAAAAATGGCACTTCTGCACATGTGTATGCGGCGCAGTGCGCACGCGCAACATACTTTCACAACGGCAGATGTATTTTTACACAAGGGCTAGCGAAGCTTTTCAGTTGCAATGGCTGCCGCAGAGTGATTGACATGAAGTGGGCATTTCTGGGTGTCAACTGACCGTTTTCAGGGAGTGTTTGTAAAAACGCAGACGTGCCAGGAAAAACGCAGGCGTGGCTGGGCGAACGCAGGGCGTGTTTGTGACGTCAAAACAGGAACTGAATGGTCTGAAGTGATCGCAAGCGCTGAGTAGGCCTGAAGCTACTCAGAAACTGCACAATATTTTTTTGTAGCCATTCTGCGATGCATTCGTTCGTACTTCTGCTAAGCTAAGATACACTCCCAGAGGGTGGTGGCCTAGCGTTTGCACAGCTGCTAAAAACTGCTAGCGAGCGATCAACTCGGAATGACCCCCATAGTGCTGTATTACCTGTACTCAGTAGAGTGGGATACAGGGAGACTCAACTCACTTCCAGGACCGATCAATACGTTAGCGAATGCTGATTGGATCCAGATGCTACTAGTGTACACTGCCACTCCATAAACCTATAGTGAACACAGACGCTCAGTGAACACAGACGCACCAGTCACACAGCCGCCTATGCTGCGACTGGGTTCCGCGTTTGAGGCGGAAGCGGGAAACAGTTCATGGCGGGAGACTCAGAGGAAACTGTTCATGAACCAGGGGAGGGGTGACCAGGAGAGCGTCTCACTCTCCACTGCTGACATCATCCCTAAGAATCGTGGCCTCATACTATTCCTGGAGCCTCTGATCCCTAAGGCCTAGCACTGGTGCACCTGGGGTGGCAGCCACATCAGCAACTGCTTGGTAGTCTCCTCCCAAAACAGTGCAGCTGTGTCAGTATTCCCCTTCTAAGCAGAACCAATACCTTACCTTCTCCCCGTACTCCAGCCACAGCCTGGCAATGTCTGCTGGATTTGCTAGTATATCCAAAAATAGATGCCCTCCGAAACAGCACTGTACTTGTGGGTAAGCATTGTCGCGACCCGGCGGAGAGTTGTTGGAGCGACTCTTTCTAAGGTACGTATAAGACGCTGTTTAGAAAGATTGCTCAGAAAAAATCGTAAGACTATAAAAATAAAATAAGAAAGCTTATTGCTGCTAAAAACCAGCAGCCCTCTGACCATGGTCCGGCTCCTGCAGCACCAAACAAAAAACTAATTTGCCTGAGCCAGGAGGTGGGGATATATGGAAGGGCCCGTTGCATGCTGGGAGGCCAGAAAGCTTTGACCATTTGGCGCAAATCCGCTGTCGCTTCATCATATCCCATTGTTATCCTGTGGATAACCTGTGGACCTTGCCAGAGAAAGTTTAGTTTTTTCCTGGCAGTAGCAGTTGCTGGAGAATCTGAAGAAGGGGACATCATAGTGCAATGTGTCACTTGAGCTGCCAACTTTCTCACCAGGAGCTCTTTGGAGCTCTTAAGATCTGGAACAATTTCAAAGAAAGACATAATGTATGACTTAAACCTTGGATCAAGAACGGTCACCAAAATGTAGTGATCCGATTTCAAGATATAGACAACCCTTGGATAGTGGAGGAGTGAAGAAAGGACTTGATCTACAAGTCCGACATAGTCAGTGGAATCGCTTCATTTCATCCCCTCCTTCAATTTCTCAAGCTGATTTTCCAGAAGTATAATTAGGGGAATTACCTGACTCAAGCTAGCAGTTTCTGAACTCACTTCATAGGTGGCTACTTTAAAGGGTTTCAGCACCTTGCACAAGATTGAAAGTGATCTCCACTGCGCTGGAGTAAGGTATAATCCCCCTCATCCCCAAATGTCACAGCTTGTTGTGTAGCTGGGGATGGCATTTTGCTGTTCCTCTATCCGCTGAAGCATGTAAAGTTTGGAATTCCACCTTGTGTACCACCTCTTGCTTCAGTTGGTGGCAGGGCAAATTGAACTGTTCTTGGAGCCACTGCAATCTTCTGCATACAGCTGCTCAATGCTGAAAATGTCCCAAATTTGTTTAGCCCACAGGCAGCATCTCCTGCATGCTTCTGTTATTTAAAAAAGAACCCTGTACCACCAAGTTGATTGTTTGAGCAAAACATGGGATGTGTTGGAATTCATCCTGCTGTAATGCTTTTGCAATATTTGTGGCATTACCAGAAATTACAAATCCTGAGTAAGCCATTCTGCTTTGACATCCCTCAATTTTTTAGGAGGTTTTCTGCGGTATGCTTCTTAGTGAAGCCGGTGATACACAGAGTAACCTGCCTCAGAATGAGCTGCTGTTGTTTGTTGGATACTGCTGCTGTTCCAGTTGCTGAAGGTGATTCGCACACCCAGTGGGCCATCATCTAATCTTTAGTTTTCCCACTACCGCTCATCCACATATCTGTGGTTAAGTGGACAGTGGGTACAATGGCAGTTTGTAGGCCAATAATTAGATTATTTTTTATTTCCTGGTACAGGCAAGGTATTGCTTGTCTGGTATAATGGAACTGAGATGGAATTTGGCACTGGGGACGCAAGATCTCAATTAACTGTCTAAAACCCACAGGATTTATGGTGGATATTGGCCAAAGATCTAATACTAGCATAGCCCTCACGGCTTCACTGATCCGCTGTGCGAATTGGGTGACAGCTGTACATGAATAATAAGTAATAAACGTACAGTGCACCAGAAAATAACAAACAGTAGAACAATATATTTATTTTTCACTTTGCCGCTTAACTCACACTGCGGAAATTTGAATGGCTTTTATATGTACATTAATAATAAACGCACAGGGATACAGTATGCCAGAACAGTACAAACAATAGAACGCTATATATTTTTTACTTGTTTACTCGCAGTTCGGCTCACACTGCGTGGAGTCAGATAATTTTATATGTGCGTGAACTAACGCACTGGGGTACAGGGCACACAGGTTGTACAAACTTAAAATAGCAGGGCACACAGGTTGTATACATTTAAAAGAATCGATTTTTTTAAACTTTTTATTACTTTTTTCGCAACTGATAATACACACTGTAGTGTTTATATGTGGATGTAGTGCGTGAAGTATGGCCTGCAGAGTCAGTGCAGCATCACTGTGTGACAAAATTAGAATGGGGACTGGAGACAGCTTGTGGATGGACACAGCACAGCCACTTAATGGACACAGCGCAGTCACTTCTGAATTGACACAGCACAGACACTTAATGGACACAACACAGCCATTTGTCTGGAGTCGGAACACATCACAGCCATTTGTATGAACACAGCCACTTGTATGGAGTCTGGACACAGCACAGCCATTTGAATCAGCAGAGCACAGCGCAGCACACAGCAGCATGCCTGAGAACAGAGTTAAATGGCACAGAGTCACAGCCAAGAGTCCCTTATATAGAACCATAACCTGCGGGAATCCAATGCCAGTTCATTCACAGCGAGGTAAAAATAAAGAAATAAAAAATAACGCACGCCTTCACAGTAATATGGCCCTGGCAGCCATGGGCCCCTTAATCCCCAAGGGCCCTGGTGCTGCCCCAGTGGTAGTACCGCGACTGGTTTGGTTGATGTTTAATCGCAGGTGTACTGTAGAGGTATTTTTAGACCCATCTTGCCTCACTATTACACAAAGATATAGACCGGAATGTAATGAAATCCGAGTAGCGGCTGTGCGGGATGCCGGCCAAATTCAGTTTTTTTTAAAAGGGGCAATCATGTGCAAGGCATTGTTTAGCCTTGTACATGATTGCCCCTTTAAAAAGAAGCCTGAGAAATTTAGGTGGTAATTCAGTTCTGTGTGATGACCGTGTAGTATATTCGGAGTATTGGGGCAAACACATTTTATGACCAGTATCTAAACTAATTTTTCCTTGCATTCAGGCAAATTAGTGGCTTGTTTACATAATAGACAGTAACATTAGCAGTCCAACATCGTGGTGAAATGTTTACATTCTCTGGCTTTTTTGGCTCCTTCACGAAGTGGGGAAGGGGGAATTCATAAAATAATCATTAGCTCACTTACCCTTCTTCTGGGCTTCACATTCCACCATCAAATAATTAGTGGAGAAATACCTCCACTAAATGCCTAAACACAGTCCCACAAAGTAAAAGAAAAAAAGTTATGCATTCTTTCCTATTTCTGATTTGTGAGTCTACATAAACATTAACATCCTTGAGGACTCTGCTGTTATTGTTCACAGATTGTGATACTTGTACATTTTAGTGGGAACACACTAAAGAAACAAAATTCGCAAGCATGGGTTCAGAGGTCACTGACTAGCCACTATCACGCTCACCATCTGAGAACTGTATTATCCAGACCTAAATTCAAGGATTTAAAAAGAGGGTATGGAGCATCTCCATACAAAGGCTCTCATTCAGAGTTGATCACATGTAGCAACTTTTTGCTGCTCATGCGATTAACTTGACACAGCCTATGGGGGAGTGTATTTTAGCATAGCAGGGCTGCGATCGCTTGTGCAGCCCTGCTATGCTAAAAAAATTTCCTGCAAAACAAGACCAGGGTCAGACCTACTTACCCTGTGCAATGGATCCAGCGACGAAGGTCCCGGGATTGACGTCAGACATCTGCCCTCCAAATGCCTGGATCCGCCTGCGTTCGCCTCACCATGCCTTGAAAACGGTCAGTTGATGCCCCGGAACACCTCCCGCCTGTCAGTCTTCATGCGATCGCCGCTGCAATCACTTTCTGCGCTGGAGGCATTGCGGGCGCCGCGCAGCCGCAGTCCCAACCCGTTCGCACCGCAGTGAAGAAACGCTGGGTGCGAATGGGTCGGAATGACCCCCAATGACAGGACATGAGCAAAACCATGTTACACTGCATGTGAAGCAGATGTAACATATGCAGAGAGATTTAGATTTGGGTGGGGTGTGTTAAAACTGAAATTTAAATTGCAGTGTAGAAATTAAGTAGTCAGTATTTACCATGCACTGAAATAATATAACCCACCCAAATCTAAATCTCTCTGCACATGTTACATCTGCCCCACCTGCAGTGCAACATGGTTTTGCCCAGTTGCTAACTTTTTGGGTTTGAAAACAAACCTGAATAACTCCTATAGAATATAGAAACCACAGAAAACAGCCTCTATAGTTTATGTGTGATAAAAAATACAAAATGTGTTTCTTATTTGTGCAAGATTCTTCTGCTGGTTGAAAAAACAAATGCTATACATGCTAATGGCCATGTTTGAACTTTTGTAGGTAAAATTATTAAAAGCAAGAAAAAAAGAATATTAAAACATTTTAATGAATAGCATAAAGCAATTAACATGTTTAGAAATGGAAAAATGTAATTTCATTTTGTTGAATATTAAATTAATAAAAAGTAATAATAACATGCTATGTTCCTATTTTATGATCATTATGTTTTTCGGTAATTATACAAAAAAATACTTAAATACAAAAAAAGTCCATTATAATTGTTTTCCAGATTGTAAAATTGTCAGTGTATACAGAATGAACGATTCAAACAATTATTTCATTTCATTTTTGTTTAACTAGCTTAAAATGAGATAATTGTTCCACAGTAAAAAAAATAAAATAAAATAGTAATAAAAAGAAATACAGATTTCGAGTTTTATCTTCCTGACCTATAGCCTTCAATCTCTTTAGATACAAATCGCACTATTCTAATGTTCTTTAACAGTGTTATACAATCCCAGCTTGCTTTTCCCTATTCCCAGGCAGTTACACATAGATGTCTGGGTTCAGCCTATTGTTCAGATTGTATATAGTTTAAAAAGCTCTGCAGTATTTGACTCTTTCTATTGTATCTAGCTTCCCTGCGTGCTTGTCATGCTGCATTTTACTTGTGCTCTGTGTTTTCCAGGCCCATTTATGCCTATTCTTTTTGTACGCACTTGTTCATTGGGAGGCTTAAATTGACTTCACTCTATTCTGTTTCCTTAACTAAAGGTGCACCATTAAGCGTGATTGAACTCTTTTGAAAAACACTTCCTAAAATGAACGACCATAACAAATTAGTCTACCAGTGTTTGCAAATAATGTTTTTCCCCCCAGTCAAAATGATGGGAAAGGAATTGAAATCTGACACATGTAATTGATACATGGTTTTTAGTTCTCAATTTCGTCTTTTCCAAGCTGAAGTACATTTTCTACCAAGATCAATGCATAACAATTTTTTTTCTAACTCTTTATTCTAAATGAATCTGTGCTTTCTGTTGAGAAATGCTATAAAAACTATCGATTACATACACTGTACATAATTTGTAGCTAGACATAACAATATGACTATAATTGTGTTATACAAATATAATTTCATATAAAGACAAAGGCACTCACAAACACACAAATATACATACTGTAGAAAGATAGCTAGACAGACAGATAGATAGATAGATAGATAGATAGATAGATAGATAGATAGATAGATAGATAGAATACTATATCATTAATAGCAAAATACCAGCCTGATGCTATTACAGCTATTGTACCCCATGGCAG